>NC_089849.1:93914189-94246446 GCF_035609145.1 Eleutherodactylus coqui
CTGCAGTGACTGATACAGACATGAAGACAGCTTAACCTCAGGTGCCAGGTTAAGATTCATTTAGGCTGCCTTCACATCTGTTTTCCTGCTCTATTCGGGAAGCAGGAAAGGGGAATCTCTTGGTTGAATGGGTCTGTTTTATGACAGAACTGAACAGCACCGAACGGACCCTATTGACTATAATGGGGTCCGTTGGGTTTCTGCTCAGCTGCCCGGCATTTACTAGAAGATAAAGCGCTGCATGCATCACTTTTGTGTCCAGTATTTTGTGCCATATCTGCGATGGAACCTCCATCCAGAGGATCCAACGTACATCTGAAGGCAGCCTTATACATTGAAGAACGGGGAGCTCGTAGTAGGAGCCAAGGACATGATTCTAGCAGATCCCCAGTATGCCTGGCTGTAGATGAATAATGTAATAGTTGGTTTGAATTCTAATTACTTGGGTAGTAAATCCTAACCCTAATTCTCTTTCCCTCTGTATAATATTACAATACATAGAGGCTTTATCCAGCCATAATCTCCAGAGAAATGTGCCACTTGCAGCTAACAATGTAGTACTAAGCGTTCTCCATCCAGAGTTACCTATTATAAATCTTGTTGAGTCACTGAATTCCTCGCATTACTAAACCTTCAATTTTGTGTGAAATGTCAGGTGCCTTAAGGCCCATTTAGACACAACTATTATCGCTCAAAATTTGCTCAAAAGACGGCTTTTGAGCAATAACCGTAACATCTAAACACGCGGACATCGTGCACAATTCGTTCATTGGGGATTTCTAGCAAGCTAGAAATCACTGATGACTCTTATCAGCGCCGCACGCTGATTTTCTCAGCAGGCGGCGCTGATAGTATTCTTTCAGCTGGTATCCCACTGGCAGTTCTCAGTTCTAAATCGTTCAGTCATTCACATTCCCTGTATAAGTGAATAACAACGATTGAACCATCGGTATGTAAACCGAACGATTAGCGAACAGCCAATGATGATTTTGAAACTTGCATGAAATGAATGATAAGCGACAAAAATGATCATTCAGTGTTCAGTCGTTGGCCGTGTTTATATTGAATGATTCGATCAAATTCGAATGATCCAGAGATTTTTTCAACAATAATTGTAAATGCACCTTTAGTTGATCGGGATAACTCAAGGTCTGATAAACAAGGTGCTCGCCCACCGACCCAACATTATTCGGGGCTATTTCTTGGAATTTTAGTCCTCAAAAAGTGCAGTTCTTGGTTCTATCTGTAACACACAGCAATATAAGAACACCATATAATAAGGCCTTATCTGGATATTTCAGAGAGCCCATCTGACAAGTGAACCCTGGACCAGGGCCACTGTTAACAATAGGGCAGGTTGGATTCCGCATACGGGAGTCGGCAGCAGAATCAGACCCTGCCTGCGGCTGAGGAGCGTGCGTACCTGTCTGGCTCTTCTTCTTTCTTTACTGCGAATGTGTGTGGAAGCGCCGGCGCGTATGAGCAGTAGAGGGTTCTTTTTTCAAACTCCTGCTTTCCTGCGGAATCTGCGGCCCATCCGCCATGTCAATTGCGGATGAGCCACAGATTGGACAAAGCTGGCATCACTCATCATGATATTATCTAAATGTAGTGACTTCTATATAAAGGCCCAGTTAGACACAACGATTATCACTAAAAATTAGCTCAAAACCCATCCTTTGAGCGATAATCGTTGCGTGTAAGCGTGCCCATCTTTCAGTTTTCTGCCGAACAATGGATTTCAGTTCAGCTTGAAATCTGTCCTTCAGCAGAACAGATGATAAGCAGGACCGCAAGCTGTACTCTGCCCGAGGAGCGCTGATTACAGCTGATAGCATTGTCTCAGCTGTCAGCCCCGCCAGCAGAACAAAGAGAATTTATTCAGAGAACAGCAGGTGGTCCTCTGAATAAATTGAGCTCCACATGCTACTACTTGCTACTAATAGGCATTAGCACCAATTAGTAGATTATGCAAAATGATAGCTCAAAAGCCATCTTTTGAGCAATTATCTTTGTGTCTAAATGCACCTTAACACTAGGATCACCATAACTGGGCATTTGCATTAATTAAACCCTCCTCCCGTCATCCCTTTGTTAGAGGGGGGGTCAGGAATCCTAGCATGGAAATTCAGCCTAATTTACGCCTGGTTTAGAGGCACATTCCCTAAGTTGACAACAAAAGAAATATTTCTTCCTGTAACTTTACAGGTGCTCTAATCTGATACAAAGACCTTATTTTCTTCTGCCTTTTATAATTTCAGCAATGTAACCTTCCTCCTAGACCAAGGAACATTTATATTAGGGGATCCCTGCCAAAAAGTCAATCATCCGTGCCAAGACCAGTGAGTCAATGGCCTGCAGCAGAAGGAGCTGCATCTTGGACACTGGATGTTCTAATCTGTGTACTTCTGACCTAAACCTCATACCTCCACATTCCCTGGGATCTGAACCTGAAACAAACTGACGGTAAAAAGTATACTAAAGCAAAAAGTTAGATAAGAAACTTAGAAAAATTCAATTTGTAAGGCCCCAAAACCCCATATCTGTGTTTCAGAATGTGTTTCTGAAAGAATGCACTCATTGTTAATGAAGTTACCTTACTTGATACCAAGAGTAATGCTGCGTTTATATGGAACGATCATTCAGAAAATCCATCCATCAAGTGAAAGTGAATGATAATTCGTTCAGTTTAAACACGTCAACAACTGAACGATAAATGAAAATCGTGAGGTTCTCGGGTATTATTAGGTTTCAGCCAGCATAAAAATCAGTGGCGGCTCATTCACCCGGGCAGTTTAAACACTGATCATTCATAGGAATGTGAAACACTGAATGATAAGTGAACGAGAACTACGCAAATCTCAATAATAATCGTGCAGGCCAAGCAGGTGGCCTAAATGGGCCAAAGGCTTTTGTGGAATCTTTTACCTAAGAAGCATCTCTACCATTAAGGATTGGTCACCAGAAAACCTTCAAGATTGGTGCCAGCAAAATAAGTGACTAAGGTGACAAACCTAAATACACCTTCACAGAGCCATTACATAGTGAGAACTAAAGGGATAATTCCCAAGGGGCCTTCACCACCCATGAGACTTCTCCTCTCGAAGGGCCTCCACCTTGCAATTAACTTTAGATTAAGATTTGGAGCCAGAGACATAACTTGAAGATTTGGGGCTCCAATACAAAACCTGTAGCAGTCCCCCCAACTATAATGCTTTATTCATATTACTGGGCTTCCTGGAGACAATAGGCTTATGGGCCCCCCAAGGATCTTGGGCCTGGGTGCAACTGTATCCCCTACAGTTAAGCCCCTGGGTGGAGCTCTGTCCTCTTTCTTCAGGGCTCCTATCTACATGCTCCTCGAACTAGAAGATATCTAGTGGCCAAGAGTGCAGTATTATTGCCATTACTCATCATGGTGGTGAAAAGTAGTTGATGTGGTCTGGTGCCTTATACAATATATCACCGTGCATGCCTGTAGACAAGGAATGGAGCAGGACAGAGGATAGCAGAAACACGGGAATAGAAAGATGTCAATTAGGTAAGTACATTGGAAAGCGTTTTGTTTCATGAATTTTGTTTAAAATAAGCCGTATTAGGCTGCTCCCACAATGCATTCAGAATGTCTGTTATATGCCTAGAAAGCTCCCCCATTCACCCAACGGAGGCAACAGATTACCCTTGTGGCCCCATCAGACTGGTTTACATCTGTATACTTTTTCCTGCTGTATAGAATAGCGCAATCTGCTGCACTATTCCATACATTGGCATGTAGCGAAAAATTTGTGCTACTTGATATGTTTTTTTAACATGGAAGCCAATGGGTGACATGGCATTCAGTGGCCTCCAGCAAATAAGCTGCTTTATTGGGAAGGAGACCTGTCACCAATTTTTTTGCTCAAGTGTTTTCCCCAACTTGGACCTTGTACCATAACTCCAGGATTAGACAAACATTGCCCCACCTGTCTGTAGGTTTTGTCTAGTATTATATGTAACTCAGTCCCATTCACTTCAATTAAGTTGCCCTACAATAGCAGACACAACCTGTGGACAGTGTGCCACTGATTCTGGAAGAAAACAGCCACATATATGTGGAACATTACACATAACCAAATGAAATCAATAGGTATTGATATAACGTCCTTCTCAAGGGCAAATTGGACATAGTATCTGCTGGGAGAAATTCCAGTGGCCCGGTTGGGTCCTCAGGCCAGTGCCTAGGCTCTTGAATTAAATAAAGTAGAGCTTACACTCACTTACCGGATGCTGCAGTCTGTGCTGCTTTCGTTCCCAGGTTGAACTCGTAGCACAATCTATATATATAAAGACGAAAGCCCTCACTGACTCACTGACTGACTGACTCACTGACTGACTGACTCGCCAATTCTCCAACTTCCCGATGTCGTAGAAACATAAAATTTAGCACGAGCATAGATTATGTTCAAAATAGGAAAAGTAAAGGGGTCCCAACTTGATTATTTAATTCTAGCGCAAAAGAATTGGCGTCCAAATTTTATGTACGTTATCTAATTCTTCAACTTCCCGATGTCGTAGAAATATGAAATTTGGCACGAGCATTGATTATGTCATATATAGAAAAAGTTAATGGGTCCCAATTCGATTATTTAATTCTAGCGCAAAAAAATTAGCGTCCAAATTATACGTACGTAATCTAATTCTCTCACTTGAAATTTGGCACAAGCATTGATTATGTCATAAATAGGAAAAGTTAATGGGTCCCAACTCGATTATTCATTTCTAAGCGCAAAAGAATTAGCGTCCAATTTTATGTACGTAATCTAATTCTCTCACTTCCTTATGTCATTTTTTATAAAGGAAACGTCGCATGGTGACCTCCACGTAGTATTTCCTGGGTAAAGAACCATGCAAAATGGTGAACATATTTTTTACCTCGGTATCTCTAAAGTAACCACGACTTCATAAGATTTTCTGAACACCAGATAAACACCAGTACCAAATTAACTCAGGCGAAGCCGGGGATATCAGCTAGTCACTTTATATGATTGCTGCAGCCAGTCCCCAGCCTCGGTGTTGTTGAGGTTGGAGATTGTCTGCAGTGCCCACATAATATGATCGCACTACCAGGAAGTCAGCAAAGAGACTACAGCAGCAAGAAATGATAATAAGCTCTTTTTTATGCATATCAAGGGGTATTATTTTTGAATGGGAGCATATAAGGGGTGTGGTGCCAATATAAATGGCTGTTTGTAGCCCTCCATCTTGTATCCATACAGCCATGAATATTCAATGTATAAATTATAAGGATTGTATAACTGAGTTTTATAGACTTGCTGGAGACCATGTTAATACCTGCACATAGTGTCACCATTGTCTTGTAATTCTACTACCATTGTCTATAGAGTCTTGTGATCTATTGTCTAATTAATCATGCAAATCTATCATCATTGTCTTAAGAATGAACTGGGGCCTTATGTATACTTGGAGCTTACTGTTGTCATTGTTTTAAGGATCAGTTTTGTTTGTATGATCTGGTTAATGGTCACTTCAGATTGTGACCTTTTTGTACAAGCAACTCTATTAGAGATGAGTGAGCGTACTCGTCCGAGCTTGATGCTCGTTCGAGTATTAGGGTGTTCGAGATGCTCGTTATTCGAGACGAGCACCACGCGGTGCTCGACTCCATTACAGTTTCTTCCCTGAGAAATTTGTGCACTTTTCTGGCCAATAGAAACACAGGGAAGGCATTACAACTTCCTCCTGTGACATTCCAGCCCTATCCCACCCCCCTGCAGTGAGTGGCTGGGGAGATCAGATGACACCCGAGTATTTAAATCTGCCCCGCCCGCGGCTCCCACAGATGCACGCTGAGAGAGATCAGGGAAAGTGCTGTCTTGCTGTAGCTGCTATAGGGAGAGTGTTAGGTGTTATTTTAGTCTTCAAGAACCCCAACGGTCCTTCTTAGGGCCACATCTGACCGTGTGCAGTACTGTTGAGGCTGCTTTTAGCAGTGTTGCACAATTTTTTTTTTTTTTATATCTGGCGTGCAGACCATAGCGTCCTCAGTCTGCAGTCATTTTACAGAGTATAGGGGCAGTACTGCTGAGGCAGGGACAGTGGTACAGGGAACTCCATATACAGGCTATATCACAGGCAGTGGGCTTTTTCCCAAAAAGTGGAATAAAATACTATATTTGGCCTGCCTGTGACCGTCTTCAGTTTACGGCGTGTGTGCTGGGGGTAGTAGTTGCTGATTAATACCCAGCCTTGCGCATAATTGTTTCCTGGCTGCACTGTGCTTTCAGTAACCACAGTCATCCTCCAACAGGGAAATCCATATACAGGCTATATCACAGGCAGTGGGCTTTTTCCCAAAAAGTGGAAAAAAATACTACATTTGGCCTGCCTGTGACCATCTTCAGTTTACGGCGTGTGTGCTGGGGGAAGTAGTCGCTGATTAATACCCAGCCTTGCGCATAATTGTTTCCTGGCTGCACTGTGCTTTCAGTAACCACAGTCATCCTCCAACAGGGAAATCCAAATACAGGCTATATCACAGGCAGTGGGCTTTTTCCCAAAAAGTGGAAAAAAATACTATATTTGGCCTGCCTGTGACCGTCTTCAGTTTACTGCGTGTGTGCTGGGGGTAGTAGTCGCTGATTAATACCCAGCCTTGCGCAGAATTGTTTCCTGGCTCTGCTGTGTCCGTTACATGATCGCCGTCATCCCGCCAGAGGGAAAGAGTATACATATATACGCTGCATACAGTGTCTGTCTGGTTTTTCACCCCCCCATTTGAAAAAATTGAAGCAAAATACTTAAGGCCTACCACTGGCCTTTGGCCACTTGACTGGTTCTGCCCTGTGAATTCCAGTAGCTCAGTCATACACACCTAGGTCTCACTACAGGCTTGCGCATAATTGTTTCCTGGCTCTGCTGTGCGTTCCGTAAGCGAAGTCAGCCTCCAACCACAGGCCAATAAGCGGCACATTTAATTACAGCGTTCTGTTTCTGCTCTACTCGTAATACACCATGCTGAGGGGTAGGGGTAGGCCTAGAGGACGTGGACGGGGACGAGGACGCGGAGGCCCAAGTCAGGGTGTGGGCACAGGCCGAGCTCCTGGTCAAGGTGTATCGCAGCCGACTGCTGCAGGATTAGGAGAGAGGCAAGTGTCTGGAGTCCCCAGATTCATCTCACAACTAATGGGTCCACGCGGTAGACCTTTATTAGAAACTGAGCAGTGCGAGCAGGTCCTGTTGTGGATGGCAGAAAGTGCATCCAGCAATCTATCGACCACCCAGTCTTCTACGCCGTCCACAGCTGCAACTCTGAATCCTCTGGCTGCTGCTCCTCCTTCCTTGCAGCCTCCCCACTCCATGAAAATGACACATTCTGAGGAGCAGGCAGACTCCCAGGAACTGTTCTCAGGCCCCTGCCCAGATTGGGCAGCAATGGTTCCTCTCCCACCGGAGGAGTTTGTCGTGACCGATGCCCAACCTTTGGAAAGTTCCCCGGGTCCGGGGGATGAGGCTGGGGACTTCTGGCAACTGTCTCAAGAGCTTTCAGTGGGTGAGGAGGACGATGACGATGAGACACAGTTGTCTATCAGTGAGGTAGTAGTAAGGGCAGTAAGTCCGAGGGAGGAGCGCACAGAGGATTGGGAGGAAGAGTAGCTGGACGATGAGGTGACTGACCCCACCTGGTTTGCTAAGCCTATTGAGGACAGGTCTTCAGAGGGGGAGGCAAATGCAGCAGCAGGACAGGTTGGAAGAGGCAATGCGGTGGCCAGGGGTTGAGGCAGGGCCAGACCGAATAATCCACCAACTGTTTCCCAAAGCGCACCCTCGCGCCATGCCACCCTACAGAGGCCGAGGTGCTCAAAGGTCTGGCAGTTTTTCACTGAGAGTGCAGACGACCGACGAACTGTGGTGTGCAAGGTTTGTCGCGCCAAGATCAGCCGGGGAGCCACCACCACCAGCATGCGCAGGCATATGATGGCCAAGCACCCCACAAGGTGGGACAAAGGCCGTTCACCGCCTCCGGTTTGCACCACTGCCTCTCCCCCTGTGCCCCAACCTGCCACTGAGATCCAACCCCCCTCTCAGGACACAGGTACGACCGTCTCCCAGCCTGCACCCACACCCTCACCTCCGCTGTCCTCGGCCCCATCCAGCAATGTCTCTCAGCGCAGCGTCCAGCCATCGCTAGCGCAACTGTTTGAGCGCAAGCACAAGTACGCCGCCACGCACCCGCACGCTCAAGTGTTAAACGTGCACATAGCCAAATTGATCAGCCTGGAGATGCTGCCGTATAGGGTTGTGGAAACGGAGTCTTTCAAAAGTATGATGGCGGCAGCGGCCCCGCGCTACTCGGTTCCCAGTCGCCACTACTTTTCCCGATGTGCCGTCCCAGCCCTGCACGACCACGTCTCCCGCAACATTGTACGCGCCCTCACCAACGCGGTTACTGCCAATGTCCACTTAACAACGGACACGTGGACAAGCACAGGCGGGCAGGCCACTATATCTCCCTGACGGCACACTGGGTGAATTTAGTGGAGGCTGGGACCGAGTCAGAGCCTGGGACTGCTCACGTCCTACCCACCCCCAGAATTGTGGGCCCCAGTTCGGTGGTGGTATCTGCGGCGGTGTATGCTTCCTCCACTAAACCACCCTTCTCCTCCTACGCAACCTCTGTCTCGCAATCAAGATGTGTCAGCAGCAGCACGTCGCCAGCAGTCGGTGTCGCGCGGCGTGGCAGCACAGCGGTGGGAAAGCGTCAGCAGGCCGTGCTGAAACTACTCAGCTTAGGAGAGAAGAGGCACACGGCCCACGAACTGCTGCAGGGTCTGACAGAGCAGACCGACCACTGGCTTTCGCCGCTGAGCCTCCAACCGGGCATGGTCGTGTGTGACAACGGCCGTAACCTGGTGGCGGCTCTGCAGCTCGGCAGCCTCATGCACGTGCCATGCCTGGCCCACGTCTTTAATTTGGTGGTTCAGCGGTTTCTGAAAAGCTACCCACGCTTGTCAGACCTGCTCGGAAAGGTGCGCCGGCTCAGCGCACATTTCCGCAAGTCCAACACGGACGCTGCCACCCTGCGGACCCTGCAACATCGGTTTAATCTGCCAGTGCACCGGCTGCTGTGCGACGTGCCCACACGGTGGAACTCTACGCTCCACATGTTGGCCAGGCTCTATGAGCAGCGTAGAGCTATAGTGGAATACCAACTCCAACATGGGCGGCGTAGTGGGAGTCAGCCTCCTCAATTCTTTACAGAAGAGTGGGCCTGGTTGGCAGACATCTGCCAGGTCCTTGGAAACTTTGAGGAGTCTACCCAGATGGTGAGCGGTGATGCTGCAATCATTAGCGTCACCATTCCTCTGCTATGCCTCTTGAGAAGTTCCCTGCAAAGCATAAAGGCAGACGCTTTGCGCTCGGAAACAGAGGCGGGGGAAGACAGTATGTCGCTGGATAGTCAGAGCACCCTCATGTCTATATCTCAGCGCGTTTTGGAGGAGGAGGAGGAGGGGGAGGAGCATGAGGAGGAGGGGGAAGAGACAGCTTGGCCCACTGCTGAGGGTACCCATGCTGCTTGCCTGTCATCCTTTCAGCGTGTATGGCCTGAGGAGGAGGAGGATCCTGAAAGGGATCTTCCTAGTGAGGACAGCCATGTGTTGCGTACAGGTACCCTGGCACACATGGCTGACTTCATGTTAGGATGCCTTTCTCGTGACCCTCGCGTTACACGCATTCTGGCCACTACGGATTACTGGGTGTACACATTGCTCGACCCACGGTATGAGGAGAACCTTTCCACTCTCATACCTGAAGAGGAAAGGGGTTCGAGAGTGATGCTATACCACAGGACCCTGGTGGACAAACTGATGGTAAAATTCCCATCCGACAGCGCTAGTGGCAGAAGGCGCAGTTCTGAGGGCCAGGTAGCAGGGGAGGCGCAGAGATCAGGCAGCATGTACAGCGCAGCAGGGGAACACTCTCCAAGGCCTTTGACAGCTTTATGGCTCCCCAGCAAGACTGTGTCATCGCTCCCCAGTCAAGGCTGAGTCCGCGGGAGCACTGTAAAAGGATGGTGAGGGAGTACGTAGCCGATCGCACGACCATCCTCCGTGACGCCTCTGCTCCCTACAACTACTGGGTGTCGAAGCTGGACACGTGGCCTGAACTCGCGCTGTATGCCCTGGAGGTGCTTGCTTGCCCTGCGGCTAGCGTCTTGTCAGAGAGGGTGTTTAGTGCGGCTGGGGGAATCATCACGGATAAGCGTACCCACCTGTCAACTGACAATGCCGACAGGCTTACACTCATAAAGATGAACAAAGCCTGGATTTCCCCAGACTTCTCATCTCCACCAGCGGACAGCAGCGGTACCTAAACAATACGTAGGCAGCACCCGCGGATGGAAGCATCGTTCTCTATCACCATAAAAAACGGGGACCTTTTAGCTTCATCAATCTGTGTATTATATTCATCCTCCTCCTCCTGCTCCTCCTCCTGAAACCTCACGTAATCACGCCGAACGGGCAATTTTTCTTAGGCCCACAAGGCTCAGTGATATTACTTTTGTAAACAATGTTTATACGTTTCAATTCTCATTAAAGCGTTGAAACTTGCACCTGGACCAATTTTTATTTTAACTCGGCTGCCTCCAGGCCTAGTTACAAATTAAGCCACATTAAGCAAAGCGATTAATGGGTTTCACCTGCCCTCTTGGTTGTGCATGGGCAATTTTTCTGAGGTACATTAGTACTGTTGGTACACCAATTTTTTTGGGCCTTCGCCTACAGTGTAATCCTAGTAATTTTTATGGGCTTCGCCTGCACTCATGGTACAGCAAGGTGTGTGGGGTTGGCCTACACTTTTGCTACATAAATGTAACTGGGGCCTTGTCTATACTGCAACTACTGAAATGTGAAAGAGACTGTTATCTCCCTAAACTGCTGCAACGGGAATGTTACTGTGGCCTGTCTTGACTGCTACTACTACTGAAATGGAACTAAGACTGTGCTCCCCCTATACTGCTGCTTCAGAATTGTTACTGGGGCCTGTTTTGACTGCTACTACTACTGAAATGGAACTAAGACTGTGCTCCCCCTATACTGCTGCTTCGGAATTGTTACTGGGGCCTGTTTTGAGTGCTACTACTACTGAAATGGAACTAAGATTGTGCTCCCCCTATACTGCTGCTAGTGATATGTTACTGGGGCCTGTCCAGACTGCTACTACTACTGAAATGGAACTAATACTGTGCTCCCCCTATACTGCTGCTAGTGATATGTTACTGGGGCCTGTCCAGACTGCTACTATTACTGAAATGGAACTAATACTGTGCTCTCCCTATACTGCTGCTAGTGATATGTTACTGGGGCCTGTCTTGACTGCTACTATTACTGAAATGGAACTAATACTGTGCTCCCCCTATACTGCTGCTAGTGATATGTTACTGAGGCCTGTCTTGACTGCTACTATAACTGAAATGGAACTAATACTGTGCTCCCCCTATACTGCTGCTAGTGATATGTTACTGGGGCCTGTCTTGACTGCTACTACTACTGAAATGGAACTAATACTGTGCTCCCCCTATGCTGCTGCTAGTGATATGTTACTGGGGCCTGTCCCTAATGCTACCGATGAAATGTTACTAATTCTGGGCTCTGCCTATACCGCTGCTAATGCTATGTCACTGGGGTGTGAAAACGGAGGCTTCCCAAAGACATGATGGCGGCAAGGCCATTTCCCACCAACGCGGTTACTGTTAAGGTGCATATAACCACGGACACGTGGAGAGGACACGTAGTGCCTCAAAAACATCCCCCTCCTCCTCCAACAATGAAAACATTCTTGGCAAATACCTTAGCATTGGTCCGTCTGGTTGCAGTCCAAGAATTTCACCTTTAACGACACAACAAGAGAGCCCCCCCACCATCCCCCCGCCACGACCCACTTAATCCTGGCCACATTCCGAAAACCAACTAAATAAAACCGCGCTACTAGGTCCGCAGTCGCGACCACATTCCCACCAACGCGGTTACTGTTAAGGTACATATTACCAGTCTGACTGGGGCATGCACTGTGGGCCGAAGCCCACCTGTATTGTATCTGACGTTAGCTCTGCTGAGCAATGCACTGCAATGGGATACATTTATGTACCGCCGATGGGTTCCAGGGAGCCACCCATGCTGTGGGTCCACAGGGACTTCACATTACGGTTTTGTACCTGCCAGTGTCTATGTATTATAAACCTCGGTCAGACTGGGGCATGCAGTGTGGGCCGAAGCCCACCTGCATTTAATCTGACGTTACCTCAGCTGTGCTGGGCACTGCAATGGGATTTGTTTATGTACCGCCGGTGGGTTCCAGGGAGCCACCCATGCTTTGGGTCCACACGGACTTCACATTAGGGAGTTGTACCTGTCTGTGTCTACTTATAAAAAAACACCAGTCTGACTGGGGCATGCAGTGTGGGCTGTAGCCCACCTGCGTTTAATCTAACGTTATCTCAGCCGTGCTGGGCAATGCAATGGGATTTATTTATGTAACGCCGGTGGCTTCCTGGGACCCACCCATGCTGTCGGTCCACACGGAGTTGTACCTGCCTGTGTCTACTTATAAAGAACCCCAGTCTGACTGGGGCATGCAGTGTGGGCCGAAGCCCACCTGTATTTAATCTGACGTTAGCTCTACTATCCAGGGCACTGCATTGGGACAAACTACAGGAGCAATACAGTGCTGATGAGATGTGCACAGCTACGCTAGCATTGGAGTCCTCTGTAGGCACGCGATTGCTGAGGGTTTGTGGAGAGGCCTATGTCCTGGGTGCAGTGAAAGTCCACTTCCAGCCTAGGATTGCTGAATCTGTGGGCTGAGGCCTATGCCGTGGGTGCGGTGCAAGTCTGCCATGTTTGGCCGCTCAGATCAATTTTTTGTTCATGTCTTGGGTTTCCTAGGACCCACCTATGCTGTTGGTGCAAACTTAGTTCCCATTGCGGTGTTTGACCTGTCTGGCACAAAGGCACTGACTGACTTGGGTAGGGGGCAGAGCGCTGACGGCTTTCCCCTTGCAGTGTGGATTGAGCTATGCGACACCTTGACAGAATGAATAGTGTGTGGCACATGGATTCCCCATTGCTATGCCCATGTTTGCAGCTCCTGACGGAGGTGGCACAGGATTGGAGTTCTCATTTCTTCTGTACAGCATTGTGGGCTATCGCCCCACCCCTTTTAAAGAGGGTCGCTGCCTAGCCCTGCCAACCCTCTGCAGTGTGTGCCTCCAGTTCCTCCTCATGGCAGACGCACTTATAAATAGACATGAGGGTGGTGTGGCATGAGGGCAGCTGAAGGCTGCGCAGGGACACTTTGGTGTGCGCTGTGGACACTGGGTCGTGCGGGGGGGTTGGGCAGCATGTAACCCAGGAGAAGTGGCAGCAGAGTGTCATGCAGGCAGTGATTGTGCTTTGTTGGAGGTAGTGTGGTGCTTAGCTAAGGTATGCCTTGCTAATGAGGGTTTTTCAGAAGTAAAAATTGTTGGGGGGGGGCACTCTTGCCACTGTTGTGGCTTAATAGTGGGACCTGGGAACTTGAGATGCAGCCCAACATGTAGCCCCTCGCCTGCCCTATCCGTTTCTGTGTCGTTCCCATCACTTTCTTGAATTTCCCAGATTTTCACAAATGAAAACCTTAGCGAGCATCGGCGATATACAAAAATGCTCGAGTCGCCCATTGACTTCAATGGGGTTCGTTACTCGAAACGAACCCTCGAGCATCGCGGGAAGTTCGACTCGCGTAACGAGCACCCAAGCATTTTGGTGCTTGCTCATCTCTAAACTCTATGCATTAATATTCAAGTAATAGATCATACTAGTATAAAGGACAGGAGAGGGTTTTGGGGAGTTAGAAGCATTTTGGACCTGTGACAAGGAATGCCCGTCCCGTTTTCTCTGACTTTTCGCCGTTGCTTCTCCGGCCTTTTTGGCTGCTGCATCACATTGTTGACTCATGTTCAGTCTATGATCTATTCGTTTACACAAGTCTTTTTCACACGTGCTGCTGCTTGGCTCAATTCCTTCCATTCTGTATTTGCTTTTTGCATTTTTTTTTTTCCCAGATGTAGGACTTTGCATGTCTCCTTGTTAAATACCATTCTGTTAGTCGCTGCCCACTGTGCAAGCTTTTCTAGATCTTTTTGAATACTCTCTCTTCCCTAGTGTCAGCAAATTTGATCAGTTTCCCATCAATTCCCTCCTCCAGATCATTTACAACAATGTTGAACAACACTGGGCCTAGGACAGAGCCTTGTGGTCCCCACTTGATACATTCTTCCACTTGGATGTGCAGCCACTTATGACCACTCTTTGAGTACGATCACTCAGCCAGTTGTGAATCCACCTTACAGTTGCCTTATCAATCCCATATTTGGTCATTTTTTCAATAAGTATTGCATGAGATACTTTGTCAAATGCTTCACTAAAGTCAAGATAAACTATATCCACCACATTTCCCTGATCAACCCAGTTGATGATAATGTCCTTCTTTACTTGTCCTGAACTTGTCCTTCTCTAAAGCCATATCTGAATTTGTTGTTTTTCTTTGAAGTTGGTAAAACAAGGGGGTATTATTGAATAGGGGGCATATGGTTGCATTATTACTGAGTGAGGACATAGAAAGAAGCATTGTTACTAGAGATGAGCGAACGTACTCGTTCGAGCTTGATATTCGTGCGAATATTAGGGTGTTCGGGATGCTCGTTACTCGTAACGAGTACCACGCGGTGTTCCGGTTACTTTCAGTTTCCTCTCTGAGACGTTAGCGCGCTTTTCTGGCCAATTGAAAGACAGGGAAGGCATTACAACTTCCCCCTGTGACGTTCAAGCCCTATACCACCCCCCTGCTGTGAGTGGCTGGGGGATCAGATGTCACCCGAGTATAAAAGTCGGCCCCTCCCGCGGCTCGCCACACATGCCTTGTAAGTTAGCTGAGGGAAAGTACTATCGTGGTGGTGCTGCTGTAGGGAGAGCGTTAGGAGTCAGTGTAGGCTTCAAGAACCCCAAAGGTCCTTCTTAGGGCCACATCTACCTGTGTGCAGGCTGCTGCTAGCAGTGTTTTTTTTTTTCTTTTTCTCAAAATCGGCAGTGCAGAGCATTGCACCCGGTATTAGGGACAGAAGTGGTGCATAGGCAGGGAGAGTGTTAGGAGTGAGTGTAGCCTTCAAGAACCTCAACGGTCCTTTCTAGGGCCAAATTTAAGCG
Organism: Eleutherodactylus coqui; assembly: GCF_035609145.1. Lineage (NCBI taxonomy): Eukaryota > Metazoa > Chordata > Amphibia > Anura > Eleutherodactylidae > Eleutherodactylus > Eleutherodactylus coqui. Next base: position 93,929,432 of record NC_089849.1, read on the forward strand.
TGTGCAGTACTGTGCTGGCTGCTGTTAGCAGTGTTGCATATTTTTTTTTTTCTAAAAATCGTCTGTGCAGAGCATTGCACCCTCCATTGATACTACAGGGACAGAATTGTGTAGGCAGGGCCACAACACAGTTATTGTTCATTGAATATACACAGTGGGTCCTTCCCTTTGCAAAAAAGGAAAAGAAATTATATTTGGCCTGCCTGTGTCAGTCCTAAGGTCTCCGTGTACGTGTGTGCTGCGTGGACAACGTACAAAAATCAGACGCAACCAGCTACGGTTTACTGCAGGCTTGCGCCATTGTCTTTCCTGACTGGCAAATACCTGCTCTGCTAGAGTTAATAACTCTGCTACACTAAAGTTGTGTGTCACTTTTTCAGGGCCACACTACAGTTCTAAAAGTTATTGTTCATTGAATATACACAGTGGGTCCTTCCCTTTGCAAAAAAGGAAAATAAATTGTATTTGGCCTGCCTGTGTCAGTCCTAAGGTCTCCGTGTACGTGTGTGCTGCGTGGAGAACGTACAAAAATCAGACGCAACCAGCTACGGTTTACTGCAGGCTTGCGCCATTGTCTTTCCTGACTGGCAAATACCTGCTCTGCCAGAGTTAATAACTCTGCTACACTAAAGTTGTGTGACACTTTTTCAGGGCCACACCACAGTTATTAAACGTATTGTTCACTGAATATATGCAGTGGGTGCTTCCCTTTGCAAAAAAGCGAATTCAATTAATTATATTTGGCCTGCCTGTGTCAGTCCTAAGGTCTCCGTGTACGTGTGTGCTGCGTGGAGAACGTACAAAAATCAGACGCAACCAGCTACGGTTTACTGCAGGCTTGCGCCATTGTCTTTCCTGACTGGGAAATCAAATCACTGGTAATACAGCATGCTGAGGGGTAGGGGTAGGCCTAGAGGATGTGGATGCGGCCGAGGACGCGGAGGGCCAAGTGAGGGTGTGGGCACAGGCCGAGCCAGTGCGGTGGCCAGGGGTAGAGGCAGGGCCAGACCGAATAATCCACCAACTGTTTCCCAAAGCGCACCCTCGCGCCATGCCACCCTGCACAGGTCAAGGTGCTCTACGGTGTGGCAGTTTTTCACAGAGACGCCTGACGACCGACGAACAGTGGTGTGCAACCTTTGTCGCGCCAAGATCAGCTGGGGAGGCACCACCAACAGCATGCGCAGGCATATGATGGCCAAGCACCCCACAAGGTGGGACGATGCCCGTTCAACGCCTCCGGTTTGCACCACTGCCTCTCCCCCTGTGCCCCAACCTGCCACTGAGATCCAACCCCCCTCTGAGGACACAGGCACTACCGTCTCCTGGCTTGCACCCACACCCTCACCTCCGCTGTCCTCGGCCCCATCCAGCAATGGCTCTCAGAGCAGCGTCCAGACGTCGCTAGTGCCACAGTTTGAGCGCAAGCGCAACTACGACGCCACGCACCCGCACGCTCAAGCGTTAAACGTGCACATTGCAAAATTGATCAGCCTACAGATGCTGCCGTATAGGCTTGTGGAAACGGAGGCTTTCAAAAGCATGATGGCGGCGGCTGCCCCGCGCTACTCGGTTCCCAGTCGCCACTACTTTTCCCGATGTGCCGTCCCAGGCCTGCACGACCACGTCTCCCGCAACATTGTACGCGCCCTCACCAACGCGGTTACTGCCAAGGTCCACTTAACAACGGACACGTGGACAAGCGCAGGCGGGCAGGGCCACTATATCTCCCTGACGGCACATTGGGTGAATTTAGTGGAGGCTGGGACAGAGTCAGAGCCTGGGACCGCTCACGTCCTACCCACCCCCAGAATTGCGGGCCACAGCTCGGTGGTGGTATCTGCGGCGGTGTATGCTTCCTCCACTAAAGCACCTTCCTCCTCCTCCAACGCAACCTCTGTCTCGCAATCAAGATGTGTCAGCAGTACGTCGCCAGCAGTCGGTGTCACGCGGCGTGGCAGCACAGCGGTGGGCAAGCGTCAGCAGGCCGTGCTGAAACTACTCAGCTTAGGAGATAGGAGGCACACAGCCCACGAACTGCTGCAGGGTCTGACAGAGCAGACCGACCGTTGGCTTGCGCCGCTGAGCCTCCAACCGGGCATGGTCGTGTGTGACAACGGCCGTAAGCTGGTGGCGGCTCTGCAGCTCGGCAGCCTCACGCACGTGCCATGCCTGGCCCATGTCTTTAATTTGGTGGTTCAGCGCTTTCTGAAAAGCTACCCCCACTTGTCATACCTGCTCGGAAAGGTGCGCCAGCTCTGCGCACATTTCCGCAAATCCCACACGCACGCTGCCACCCTGCGGACACTGCAACATAGGTTTAATCTGCCAGTGCACCGACTGCTGTGCGACGTGCCCACACAGTGGAACTCTACGCTCCACATGTTGGCCAGACTCTATGAGCAGCGTAGAGCTATAGTGGAATACCAACTTCAACTTGCGCGGCGCAGTGGGAGTCAGCCTCCTCAATTATTTACAGAAGAGTGGCCCTGGTTGGCAGCCATCTGTCAGGTCCTTGGAACATTTGAGGAGTCTACCCAGGTGGTGAGCGGCGATGCTGCAATCATTAGCGTCACCATTCCTCTGCTATGCATCTTGAGAAGTTCCCTGCAAAGCATAAAGGCAGACGCTTTGCGCTCGGAAACAGAGCCGGGGGAAGACAGTATGTCGCTGGATAGTCAGAGCACCCTCCTGTCTATATCTCAGCGCGTTGAGGAGGAGGAGGAGGAGGAGCATGAGGAGGATGAGGAGGAGGGGGAAGAGACAGCTTGGCCCACTGCTGAGGGTACAGATGCTGCTGGGCTGTCATCCTTTCAGCGTGTTTGGCCTGAGGAGGAGGAAGAGGAGGAGGAGGAGGATCCTGAAAGTGATCTTCCTAGTGAGGACAGCCATGTGTTGCGTACAGGTACTCTGGCACACATGGCGGACTTCATGTTAGGATGCCTTTCTCGTGACCCTCGCGTTACACGCATTCTGGCCACTACAGATTACTGGGTGTACACATTGCTCGACCCACGGTATAAGGAGAACTTTTCCACTCTGATTCCCGAAGAGGAAAGGGGTTCGAGAGTGATGCTATACCACAGGGCGCTGGTGGACAAACTGATGGTAAACTTCCCATCCGACAGCGCTAGTGGCAGAAGGCGCAGTTCCGAGGGCCAGGTAGCAGGGGAGGCGCAGAGATCAGGCAGCATGTACAGCGCAGGCAGGGGAACATTCTCCAAGGCCTTTGCCAGCATTATGGCTCCCCAGCAAGACTGTGTCACCGCTCCCCAGTCAAGGCTGAGTCGGCGGGAGCACTGTAAAAGGATGGTGAGGGAGTACGTAGCCGATCGCACGACCGTCCTCCGTGACGCCTCTGCCCCCTACAACTACTGGGTGTCGAAGCTGGACACGTGGCCTGAACTCGCGCTGTATGCCCTGGAGGTGCTTGCTTGTCCTGCGGCTAGCGTCTTGTCAGAGAGGGTGTTTAGTGCGGCTGGGGGAATCATCACGGATAAGCGTACCCACCTGTCAACCGACAGTGCCGACAGGCTTACACTCATCAAGATGAACAAAGCCTGGATTTCCCCAGACTTCTCTTCTCCACCAGCGGACAGCAGCGATACGTAAGCAATACGTAGGCTGCACCCGCGGATGGAAGCTACGTTCTCTCTCACCATCCAAAACGGGGACATTTCTGCTTCATCAATCTGTGTCTAATATTCCTCCTCCTCCTCCTGCTCCTCCTCCTGAAACCTCACGTAATCACGCTGAACGGGCAATTTTTCTTAGGGCCACAAGGCTCACTCATATAATTTTTCTAAACAATTTTAATATGTTTCAATGCTCTTAAAAGCGTTGAAACTTTAACTTGAACCAATTTTTCGTTAAACTGGGCTGCCTCCAGGCCTAGTTACCACTTAAGCCACATTAACCAAAGCGATTAATGGGTTTCACCTGCCCTCTTGGTTGGCCATGGCCAATTTTTTGGATGTACATTAGTACTGTTGATACAGCAATTTTTGTGGGCCCTCGCCTACAGTGTAATCAAATAAATTTTTAGCCCACCTGCATTACAGCTGATGTTACATCCGCTGTGTTGGGCAATGCAATGGGATATTTTTATGTACCGCCGGTGGGTTCCAGGGAGCCACCCATGCTGTAGGTGCACACGGAGTTTAACCTACATCTGTCCACTTGTAAAGAACCCCAGTCTGACTGGGGCATGCAGTGTGGGCCGAAGCCCACCTGCATTAAGCACGACATTACTACCTCAGCTGTGTTGGGCAATGCAATGGGATATTTCTATGTACCGCCGGTGGCTTCCTGGCACTCACCCATGCTGTGGGTCCACAGGGAATTATAAATGCATCTGTTTCCACTTGTAAAGAACCCCAGTCTGACTGGGGCATGCAGTGTGGGCCGAAGCCCACCTGCATTAAACATGACATTACTACCTCAGCTGTGATGGGCAATGCAATGGGATATTTTTATGTTCCGCCGGTGGGTTCCAGGGAGCCACCCATGCTGTCGGTCCACAGGGACTTCACAATAGGGAGTTGTACCTGCCTGTGTCTATGAATTAAAAACCGCGGTCTGACTGGGGCATGCAGACACCTTGACAGAATGAATAGTGTGTGGCACATAGGTTCCCCATTGCTATGCCCACGTGTGCAGCTCCTGATGGCGGTGGCACAGGATTCTATTTCTCATTGCTTCTGTACAGCATTGTGGGCTATTGCCCCGCCCCTTTTAAAGAGGGTCGCTGCCTAGCTGTGCCAACCCTCTGCAGTGTGTGCCTGCGGTTCCTCCTCATGGCAGACGCACTTCTAAATAGACATGAGTGTGGCGTGGCATGAGGGCAGCTGAAGGCTGCGCAGGGACACTTTGGTGTGCGCTGTGGGGGGGAGGGGGGGCGGTTGGGCAGCATGTAACCCAGGAGAAGTGGCAGTGGAGTGTCATGCAGGCAGTGATTGTGCTTTGTTGGAGGTAGTGTGGTGCTTAGCTAAGGTATGCCATGCTAATGAGGGCTTTTCAGAAGTAAAAGTTTTTGGGAGGAGGGGGGCCCCACTCTTGCCGCTATTGTGGCTTAATAGTGGGACCTGTGAACTTGAGATGCAGCCCAACATGTAGCCCCTCGCCTGCCCTGTCCATTGCTGTGTCGTTCCCATCACTTTCTTGAATTGCCCAGATTTTCACACAAGGAAACCTTAGCGAGCATCGGCGAAATACAAAAATGCTCGGGTCGCCCATTGACTTCAATGGGGTTCGTTATTCGAAACGAACCCTCGAGCATCGCGAAAAGTTCATTCCGAGTAACGAGCACCCGAGCATTTTGGTGCTCGCTCATCTCTAATTGTTACTATATTGAGGCATTATTACTATCTGGGGCACTATAAATGGGGAGATGATGTGTAAAAGGTAGGGAGGGTGCTGGAAAATAGAGAAGCCAAACATGTCTCTGTGTCAAATTCTGTGACAGTGAGAAGTCCTCATAGTGGTCGGAGCCAAATGGAGAAGATTAGGGAAAGTGAACAAATCCAGTCAGAGGGGATGTCACCCGTGATCACTGGATATAACTATTCTTTAATTCAGTGGATACCAAGCTTTTTCAGCCATAGACCCCTTTTTGAAGCAAAAGTTTCTCGTGGGGTCCCAAGGTGTGGTCAGGGGAGGGGTTAGGGGCGGGGCTTATCTCTGCATATGATTTTTACCTCCGTCATTATAAAAAGGACAGGTCTGTTTAAAAAGAAAACAGGGAGGAACACTGGAGCACTGGATGGGCGATTGCTATACATTATGTTTAAGATTAACATCCTGCAGAATTAAATCCCGCACCACATGTCCATATCCACACGGGTTTTGTGCAGATTTTTTTCCACAGCGAGTGGATGAGACTTTCAAATTCTCATCCATTTTGCTGCTACTGTAAATTCCACAGCTAATCCGCTCCATGTAATAATAGTGACCCCTATATAGGTGGCCCCAGTAGTAATAGCATCCTCTATATTCGTGGCTTCAGTAGTAATAGCGTCCTATATTGGCCCCAGTAGTAATAGTGTCCCCTATTGCGCCCCAGTGGTAATAAGTTCCTCCATAGTGGCCCCACTAGTGATAGTGTCCCCTATTGAGGACTCAGTAATAATAGGCTCCCCCATTGCGGCCCCAGTAGTAATAGGGTCCCACATTGCTGCCCCAGTAGTATTAGGGCCCCCCATTGCCACCGCAGTAGTACTAGTGTCCCCTATATTGGCCCCAGTAGCAATAGCATCCCCTATATTAGTCTCAGTAGTAGTAACATCCCGTATATTGGCCCCAGTAGTATTAGCATCCCCTGTATTGGCCCCAGTAGTAATAGTGACCCCTATTGCAGCCCCAGTAGTAATAGTGACCCCTATTGCAGCCCCAGTAGTAATAGTGACCCTTATTGCAGCCCCAGTAGTAATAGTGTACCCTCTTGCGGCCATAGTAGTAATAGGCTCCTACATTACAGCCACAGTAGTAATAGTGTCCCCTATTGTTGCCCCAGTAGTAATAGGGTCGCTCATTGCTGCCCCAGTACTATAAGGATCTGCCATTGCCACCCCAGTAGTAAAAGTGTCCCCTATATTGGCCCCAGTAGCAATAGTATCCCCTGTATTGGTGCCAGTAGTAATAGCATCCCCTATATTGGCCCCAGTAATAATAGTGTCCCCTATATTGGCCCCAGTAGTAATAGTGACCCCCATTGCAGCCCCAGTAGTGATAGTGTCCCCAACATTGCCACCCCAGTAGTAATAGCATCCCTATATTAGCCCCAGTAGTAATAGCATCCCCTATATTGGCCACAGTAGCAATAGTGATCCCATTCGGTCCAAGTAGTGATAGTACCCCCCCCCCCTCCATTGCCGCCCAGTAGTATTAGGGTCCCCCATTGCCACCCCAGTAGTAATAACATCCCCTACATTGGCCTCAGTAGTAATAGCGTCCCCCTATTGCTGCCCCAGTAGTAATACAGTCCCCCATTGCCACCCCAATAGTGATAGAGTCCCCCATTGCAGCCCCAGTAGTAATAGGGTACCTCATTTCTGCCCCAGTAATATTAGGGTCCCCATTGCTGCCCCAGTAGTGATAGGGTCTTTCATTGCCGCTATGCTTGCTCTTCAGATGCAGGGAGAGGTTTGGCAGCGCTTATTACAATAGGGGCAATTGGGATGGCCATGGGCCCTCTTGAAGTCTCGGGCCCGGGGCAGTCGCCCTAATCGTCCCTATTATAATCCACCATTGGTCCTTGCTCTACTCAGGGGTCAGTACATTATATGAGAGCAGATCATGACACTGCGATCACGTGGTACCGCGTTACTGATCACAAGATGTCATGCGCCAGCTGTCCCTAATGCAGTGATCATTCAGTATATATCTACACAGTACTACCCTACCATGGCTGTCCAGGCAATGATTCAGCCATCGTATTGGTCCGGTAACAAACAGTACTATTACCTCTGACTGTCACACGCTATCTTTCTCACTACCATCTTTACAATAGACATAATTAATTAGCAACATTCCTATAACAATTATACATTACCCGTCCCTCACTGCCGAATCTACACATTATAGCACCTCATCTTCATATTAAGCTCCTCATATGAAGACCCATATAAAGATATTACACTTGTACCAAGGCATGTCTATATGTTGTACTTATACATAAAGGCATGCCTGGACATCTCACTTTAAGACTCGGTTACACCATAATATACCTGGATTACAGATGCATTCCTATACCTGTTAGCATATACAAACACTAACTAGATACCTGTAGGCCTAATAGGAGGAAATTGTCTATTTTTCTATCGTAGATAAGAAGTTTTACAGAGATGGACAAAATCTTGTCTATGCAATTGGGATCCCAGACGTTCTGTAAGACAATCACACAATTCTGCTTCCTCTCAAATTGTTATCATTTTTGTAACTGCATCAGTTTTCCCATCCAACTTCACCAAACAACATTTGGTCAAATGTCGGCCATATTTAATTCACCTGCCCTATTCATTAGTGACTTAATGTTAAAAACTTCTTCATTTCAACCTGACATTTACGGGAAACACGACAGCATGGAGATTATATTTCCTGGAGTCACAGACTTTTTGAACAAACCATCGCCTATGTCTCCAACACCAAACCATAACCACAATGCACAGCATCCCATCCTCGTGTCACATCCGGAAGCTCAAAGTTATCATGTGATTCATGTTCACTACCTATAACAACACAGTAATCCAGCATGTTAGGCCGGCTGCACACGAATGGGTTGGATCCTGCAACGGAATCCGACCCTGTGCCTGTCCGGTGACCCTGCGTACTTATCGCTTTCTTCTGTACTGCGGATGGTCCGGCCGGCAAGCTATCAGACACATGCAGTACAGATTTTCTTGCACTGTCGCTAATTAATTAGCAACATTCCTATAACAATACCCTACAGTTATACATTACCCCTCCCTCACTGCCGAATCTACACATTATAGCATCTCATCCATATATTAAGCTCCTCACATGAAGACCCATAGAAAGATATTACACTTGTACCAAGGCATGTCTATATGTTGTACTTATACATAAAGGCATGCCTGGACATCTCACTTTAAGACTCGGTTACACCATAATATACCTGGATTACAGATGCATTCCTATACCTATTAGCATATACAAACACTAACTAGATACCTGTAGGAGGAGGAAATTGTCTATTTTTCTATCGTAGATAAGACAATTTCCAGAGATGGACAAAATCTTGTCTATGCAATTGGGATCCCAGACGTTCTGTAAGACAATCACACAACTCAAAATTCTTCTTCCTCTCAAATTATTAACATTTTTGTAACTGCATCAGTTTTCCCATCCAACTTCACCAAACAACATTTGGTCAAACGTCGGCCATATTTAATTCACCTGCCGTATTCATTAGTGACTTAATATTAAAAACTTCTTAATTTCTACCTATTTTAATAAAATGATCTGGAAAAAAATCAATTTTCTTTTTTTGTCACTAAAAATTGCAGTTTTTCACCAGTTTTTGGCCTAGAGGTCAACATCATACATCTCTTTTCACTAAAAAATACAGTTTGGAGTCATAAATTATATATAGGATCATGATGTCTAAGTCTGAAACTGTCTATTAGAATATTAAAAATATATATGTTCTCAGTTTTCATGTTATTGTTAGCAAGGAGAGATCTAAGCAACAAATATTTTTTGATTTTTGGAATTTCTGGCTACAGTTCCTAACGGGGGGCAAATAGAGGGCAATAAAGTGTTAATAACAAAGGTGTTCCAAAGAAAAAAAATGTGAGCCCTTTTTTTAGATCCAATAACTGATTTTGTATATTCAGAGTGTATGGATTACAGAAATTACTTCTATTTTCCTGTATCACATCAAGTTTTTAAAATATCTTTGGCTCACGCCATACCATTGGAACCCAAAAACGAAGTGCCTTTATCTTACACTTTGACCTGTTTCTCAGCTCTGCTACACAAGCACGGCACACTTTACGAGGGGCCCACGGTTTATATTGATTACCCAGCTTCATTTCAAAATAAGCGAAATACACACTTTTAACAAATGAGGTTATGCTCTGTCTCTGTGCTGCGATCATAAAACGTCCACAAATATAACAAAAAATCTTTGGATCATTCAAACATTTCCTTCTTTGCATGGTTATAGCACAACAAAAACACTGAAACAGATGAAATAGTCCACTGAAGCCCTCATCTAGACATGCATTACGATATCTTGCTCTGCACTGGTTGATGTAGCTTCTGGTACTGGTGTATCTTGTCTTCACCTAAAGAATAGGTGGAGACAAAATGCATGTCCACAACTTGATTGGCTGGGCAGGCGAATGGGTGCCCATCATCTCCCCAGCTGCGACATCCCATTTCCTCTGCTGCCAACTCTGTCACTCCCACCCCCACCTCCCATCGGGGTGCCATGTGCGCTCTCACTGCTGGCGACCCTGTGACTTTTCTTGTTGCTCTCCTATAATTCCCTTGCTGGCTTCAGCTCTCCCGTGTGCTCTGCCATCTCCCCTCCCACCTCTGGCGATGTCATTCTCCCTCCCTCCCTCCATTACATCACTGCCGCTGTAACATAATTTCCCCTCATGGAAGTTTTCGCCTACCGGCTCTGGTGCAGTGTGTCCCCCGTGGAGACTCTCCCCACCAGCCTCCCATCAGCGTTGCAATATGTCCGCCACTTACAGACTTCCATCCCCTCACCTGTCACTGGCCCTGGTGCTCTGCTTTCTCCCCTCTCTGCTCCGCTGCAGTCAGTCAGCCGCTTTTAGTCTCCTCACCAGCCTCGCATAATGGCTGCAATATGTAACGGCAGCGAGGAGACTGACAGCGCAGGAGTCGGGAAGGGGACAAGGGAGAGTGGCGGAGGGGTGAGTGACACGAGGTGGGAGGGGAGATGATGGGCACCCATTCTCCTGCCCAGCCAATCAAGTTGTGGGCCTATGGGCGTGCATTTTGTCTCCACCCATTCTTCTGGTGGAAACAAGATACACCAGTACCGTAGCTTCTACCCAATGTCCACCGTTCCAACAGTGAAACCTGCTGCTGTCTGATGAAATAATGTCATCTGCTGTAAAAAATGATGCAAAATGAACTAAATTTGAGAGAATGTTTACTTTCAAATACATAATTGTGTTCCTATGTCATTGGAGATATTGTTTATTTTTTAATATCTTGTTAACCATAGTTACTGAAATGATTAATAATTGGCATGTAATGGACAAAAGTAAGGGCAAATTACATATAAAGCAAGAGTCAAAAACAAAAAAGGAAAATCCATGTTGACCCGTGCAATCTGGTAATTTATTGATGTTTGTTTCCACCTGTTTTGCTTTTGTTTCCTCATTTCATTCTGAGAAGTGGGCAGAAAAGGGGGAAACAAGTACCATATGTATAATATATATACCATATATAATATGTATCAGTGTATTAGTGGAGGTAATATCTAGCAGCGCTTTTCAAATGTTCTTATGCAAAACATGTATCTCTTTTAAAAGATATATAAAAAATGAAATTTACAACAAACCTTCTACTTAGACAATGTGAACAATGTCAGATTTCTGCTTGACATCTACGGGAAACACAACAGCATGGAGATTACATTTCCTGGAGTCACCAACTTAGCCTGCACTTTGAAAAAACCATAGCCTATGTCCATTGCATGCAGCACCAGGGCACCAAGCCTCAGCACGGACGCTAGATCGTGTTCACACAAATGGCATAAACATGCGCAAGAAAGGCATCCAGGCCCCTATCGTTCTCTTTTAGTGAGTTTGCCATCGCCACCTCCTCACCAGAGAGTTCCATAGTCTCACTGCTCTTACAGTGAAGAACCCCCATGTTTACCCATGACTGCCAAATGTTGCCTTCTGCTGTGCAGAGGAGGGGTCAGCACATTATATGAGAGCAGATCGTGACGTGGCCATCATGCGGTACCGCATTACTGATCACAAGATGTCATGCGCCAGCTGTCCCTAATGCAGTGATCATTCAGTATATATCTACACAGAACTACCCTACCATGGCTGTCCAGGCAATGAGTCTATCAGCCATCGTATTGGTCCGGTAACAAACAGTACTATTACCTCTGACTGTCACACGCTATCTTTCTCACTACCATCTTTCAAAATAATGATCCGCGCCACCAGGAAATAAATAGTGAAAAGGACTCACCTGGTGCCCAGCGGGGTTCCCATAGACCAGACGATCATACGGGAGCTGCCCGCTGGCACCTGTAGTCCAGGTAGACCCGTAGTAAATGAAGAGAATCCCAATATCCTTCGATGAGGAAGGAGAGTCGCCAGGAAAGAAACAAAACCCCAAAGGGAGAAAATCCCCTCAATGGGTTAAAAGATAAAGTTCCAAGGCAAAAAAATCTTTCCGCGCTGCTGTCGAGTTTCTCTTACGAGAAAAAAATGAATATAAACTGTCGTAGCAGACAGTAATTGAACATATAATTCACTGGTTTTAATTCCAAAGAATAAAAATACAAAGCATGCTGCAGGGAATAGCTCTGCAGCAAAGGTCTTTACAACGCGTTTCAGCGTTCTATAAAACGCCTTTATCAAGTATAAATAACATACAAACAATCCCACATTATATAGCAAGTCTTACCTCTCCGGAGGTGGGAGTTCCCAGTAGTTCGCGGGAGGCGACCGCGAACTACTGGGAACTCCCACCTCCGGAGAGGTAAGACTTGCTATATAATGTGGGATTGTTTGTATGTTATTTATACTTGATAAAGGCGTTTTATAGAACGCTGAAACGCGTTGTAAAGACCTTTGCTGCAGAGCTATTCCCTGCAGCATGCTTTGTATTTTTATTCTTTGGAATTAAAACCAGTGAATTATATGTTCAATTACTGTCTGCTACGACAGTTTATATTCATTTTTTTCTCGTAAGAGAAACTCGACAGCAGCGCGGAAAGATTTTTTTGCCTTGGAACTTCACTACCATCTTTACAATAGACATAATTAATTAGCAACATTCCTATAACAATTATACATTACCCCTCCCTCACTGCCGAATCTACACATTATAGCATCTCATCTTCATATTAAGCTCCTCACATGACGACCCATATAAAGATATTACACTTGTACCAAGGCATGTCTATATGTTGTACTTATACATAGAGGCATGCCTGGACATCTCACTTTAAGACTCGGTTACACCATAATATACCTGGATTACAGATGCATTCCTATACCTGTTATTATATACAAACACTAACTAGATACCTGTAGGCCTAACAGGAGGAAAGTGTCTATTTTTTCTATCGTAGATAAGAACATTTCCAGAGATGGACAAAATCTTGTCTATGCAATTGGGATCCCAGACGTTCTGTAAGACAATCACACAATTCTGCTTCCTCTCAAATTGTTATCATTTTTGTAACTGCATCAGTTTTCCCATCCAACTTCACCAAACAACATTTGGTCAAATGTCGGCCATATTTAATTCACCTGCCCTATTCATTAGTGACTTAATGTTAAAAACTTCTTAATTTCTACATATGTTAATAAAATGATCTGAAAAAAATCTATTTTCTTTTCTTTTGTCACTAAAGTTTGCAGTTTTTCACCAGTTTTTGGCCTAGATGTCAACATCATAAATCTCTTTTCCCTAAGGCTTTATGCACACAGCCGTGACCAGCTCTGCAAGCGGAATACCCCAAAGGAGTCCGTCACGGCACCCTCACAAAGACCCCCTACATACCTCCGAATCCGCTGCACTAAGTCCAGCATGACGCGCCGGCAGTGTCATATGATGCGGCCAGCGATGGGCACGGTGCGTATTCACGCTATACTTCCGCAACGCTATGGAGAGTTGCGTTCCCCGCAGTCGGATTATCGCCGCGGGGAACACAATTCAAACTCGCCCGTGGACAGGCAGCTTTAGGTCAAATGCACACAACTGGGTCGGATTCCGACTGCGAGATCTCGCAGCGGAATCAGACTCTGGGCCCCGGCATTACCCTCGCGTACCCACACGTCTTGTAGTCTTCTCCCTGCTCTGTGGATGTGCCAGCTGGCACGCCGCTGCACATGTGCAGTGCAGAGAGTCACGTCGGCGATGACATGGATCTGCGGCAGTTTGCCGTGGGAGAGATGGCTTCCGTTGACTGCAATGGAAGCCGTCTGTGCGCGCCTGTGTGAGGTTTGCACTAGAATAGGACATGCTGCGATTTTCCACCAGCGAGCAGAAAATGGTAGTTGATTTTCACTCGTGGGCTCGGAAATGCGTTTTGCTTAGCATGTCCTATGGGCAGTATTTGCTGCGGGATCCGGAGGCGAACGCTCACTTGGAATCCTGCGGTGCAAATACGCCCGTGTGCATTTGGTCTAAGGCTCCATGTCCATGGCCTGCACAGATGTCTCATGCGGATATTTGCAGTGGATGCACTCCGGGTCAACTATAAAAATTGATTTATTGTCGCTCGTGGGAGATCATGGATTGCATTGTTTTGATGCGCGGATGCACTGTGGATCATCCACACGTGGAAAAAAATGCAATCCCAGCTCCCAGCCCTTTCTCCACCTTCCTAAATTCCCTGTGGATTGTAATTTCCCATAGATTCCTACTTGACATCTGTGGGAAACACAACAGCATGGAGTCTCTACACATTATAGCATCTCATCTTCATATTAAGCTCCTCATATGAAGAGCCATATACAGATATTACACTTGTACCAAGGCATGTCTATATGATGTACTTCACACATAAAGGCGTCTGGACGTCTCACTTTAAGACTCAGCAATACTGGGATACATCTGGATTACAGTTACACTCCTATACTTGTTAGCATATACAAACACTAACGAGATACTTTCCTATACTTGTCCAGCATTTACACATATCAAGTAGCTAACTTTATGCAAATATACATATTTAACCATGAAAATGTTCTTATGTTCAGAGTTTAACTTTTTTGAGCACAAGCCTTCGGGGTTGCGAGTTCACTCCAGGAATAAAGACTCCCCTGAACATTGCAAGTGGTTCCAGACCACTTCCTGCGGGTAGGCCTGCACCAGATATCCCGAATTCACTTGGTAACCGAAGACTGTGACCCAACCAGCCTGCCCTGCAGCGGCCACTATACTGGGAGCTGCACTGTGTACAGGAGGTAGAGACGGTCTTGTTACAAGTGACTATAGCAGTTTCTGCCAGCAGGCACACGGGCGCAATTATCTGGATAGCCAACCAGCTCAGAAGGAAGGGGGTCACAAAGGGGAGAATCTGCCTACACAGGTTAATGTAGCATTAATGAGTTCCTCATCCCAATAGGCACTGTGTACATCTTAAGTCCTGCTTCTCTGTGTTTGGTGCTCTGAGGCGCAGAACATGGGAGCAGGACTGAAAATGTGCAAAGTACCAGCCAAGCACCACAATATGTGTAATAGTCCAAGTAATTAAAGAAAAGATGACCACCAGCATTATGGTCTAATTGAAAGTAATATTAACATATGTGGGGAGGGGGAGGGAGACATAAAGGAGGCAATATTTTTGTAGGGGCCACGTAAGGGTCATAAAGGGGGCATTATTTTTCTATGGGGCAAACAGGGGGCACTATTACTGTAGGGCAAAAAAAGGGCTTATTATTGTGGGGCTACAAAGGAGGCTTGCTATTATGAGGCCACAAAGGGGACATAATTTTATGCTGGGCATTGTGGGGGATTATTACTGCAAAGCAGCACTATTACGTTGTGTGGTACAAAGAGGTCGCTACTACCGAGTAGGCAGCATGACTACTATGTAGGGCGCACTGAAAGGAGCGTGAAGAGTAGCAGCAGAATCTGGAGTCAGTGCAGAGTTGTGTTACGGCTGGAAGAAGTCTTCATGACAATCCAGATCTGGATATAGAAGGAAAGGGGAAAAGGACAACCAAGCGCATTGAGAGTAGTCACTGGTAAGTCACTGACTGTAATGCTAAGATTACAAATGTAAGTGAATTCTTGTGCATCTTAAGAAGTGTTTAGGAGAGAGGTGTTGGGAGATCTGAAGGTGGAGAATGTTACATCATTGGGTGTTAAAGGGGTTGTCCAGCGAAACAAAGTTGGGGTATACACTTCTGTATGGCCATATTAATACACTTTGTAATGTACATTGTGCATTAATTATGAGCCATACAGAAGTTATTCACTTACCTGTTCCGTTGCTGGCGTCCTCGTCTCCATGGTGCCGTCTAATTTTCAGCATCTAATCGCCCGATTAGACGCGCTTGCGCAGTCCGGTCTTCTCCGTGTTGAATGGGGCTGCTCGTGCTTGAGAGCTGGTCCTCGTAGCTCCGCCCCGTCACGTGTGCCGATTCCAGCCAATCAGGAGGCTGGAATCGGCAATGGACCGCACAGAAGACCTGCGGTCCACCGAGGGTGAAGATCCCGGCAGCCATCTTCGCAAGGTAAGTAAGAAGTCACCGGAGCGCGGGGATTCGGGTAAGTACTATCTGTTTTTTTTTTCAACCCCTGCATCGGGTTTGTCTCGCGCCGAACGGGGGGGCTATTGAAAAAAAAAAAACCCGTTTCGGCGCGGGACAACCCCTTTAATTAAAAAATGCACCAAAAATGCACTTTGGAAAATAAATGTAAAAAGGCACTATTAGGCTTTACGTCTGGGACCTATGGCTCTATATGTTTCCATGAGCATACCTTCACAGGTGAGGGTTAATTGAGCTGGCGAGGTGTGGTATTCACCAGCCAATCCCCCTGGGGGATTCTCTTGCCAGAGAATGCTGGTAATTTTATCATTTTTATGTATTCTGTGTTAATCCCACTCTGAGTTTGGTGTTATGCATGTCTAGTCTGTAGTCTGTCTTTCACCTTCCCTGAGGATGGTCTGGACACCTGTAGTCCCAATCTGCATCATGAGCAGACCCCCTCTACCCTTCCCTTTTACAGATATGGCCTCCAAATGTCTGATGTCTTATGTGTGTGTCAGGTGGATGATGCCTGACATTGTTCCCTGTTTGTTAGTGCAGTGTCTGACTCTTTCCCTTTGGTGTGAGGACACTTGCACTAGCAGTGGCTTATCTGTATGCATGTGAGCTCTGAGTGGGGTTTCTGTGTTGGGTTACTCTGTCACCGTAGGGTTTTGCTTTTATGTGTGATGTGTGGTGCGTGTCTGTGCTGGTGGCCGGACATGTGTGTGCAAACAGTGTTGTGTTCATTGGGTCTGTGCGGGTGCCAAGCAAGGTGTATGAACAGTCCTGTTCTGTGTTGCATGCAATCCCTGGGGTGTTGGTGTGAACAGCTACATATTCAGTCTCTGTATAGGTTTCAAGAAATCAGGTGTGAACAGTCCTGTTCTGTGAGTTGGTGTGAACTGTATCCTGTCCTGCTGTGGATTGTTTGCCATGCAGGGATAAGTAGGTCCCTAGTTTCCAGCGTGGGGTCGTCCTTATCAAGACGGTCACCCTGCTTTTAGACAGCGTTTTCTCGTGATGGTTGTCTCCAGCGAATGATGAATGAGAATGAGTTCGCCCCAGAATTTAATTGTGCTATCATATAGTAATAATCCCCCACTATGCCCTGCAAAAACTTATGACACCTTTGTGGCCCCATAGTACTGTTTTCACGAAAATAAGACCTGCCCCAAAAATAAGCCCTACTGATTTTCTGGCTTTGGGGGTAGGCTTGAAATATAAGCCATACCCCGAAAATAAGCCCTAGCCGCAATACATTAAAAAAGCAATACATTACCTAGAAGGCTCTGGCTACAGCCCTCAGGAGCTTCAGTAGGATGCCTGCAGTCCTCAGAAGATCTCTTCCTGGTTACAGGAATCATAAATCCCACCTCCAGGAAGCGATGGCTCTGACTGGTTCTCAAGTGCTTCAAAGCCAATCAATGCAGTGCTCGATGAGACAATGAGATGGCTGTGATGGGTTTAACCAGTGCTGCATTGATTGGCTGAGCAGCGCTCGAGAACCAATCACAGCCACCGCGTTGTGGGGGCACAATTTACGAACTGGCCAATAATGCCGCGGCTTAGCCAATTCATAAAGCCACTCAGCCAATCAGTGCAACGCTGGATGAACCAATCACAGTCATGGCATTGGTTCATCGAGCACTGAATTGATTGGCTGAGCAGCGCCCGAGAACTAATCAGTGCCATCGCTTCCCAGAGATGGGATTTATGAATCCTGTAACCAGAAGGCGATCTTCTGTGGGCGGCCGAGGACTGCAGGAAACCTGCCAGGGCTCCAGAGAGCAACGAGAGGGACGTGGACTCTTTTGGGGCAAAAGGTAACATAAGACAGGGTCTTATTTTGGGGGAATCACAGTAGTAAGCCTCCTTTGTTGCCCCCCATATAAAAGCACCGTCATTCAGTGTGCCATCTTCACATGGGGCGCCCCGTAACACACACAGATCACACCCATGTATTTCTGATCCTCTTACAAGTATATACTTCTGAGCTGCACTCCAATAATGAGCCTGTTGTCCTTTGTGTCTGCTGGAACCGCTGGCGTAGGGCACCACGTGGTGAATGCAACTCCTATTGCTACACGTCGGTAGTATTTCATTCTATGGCGCCTTAAAACACAAGCTGTATTGATACTTGACCTCAGGTCTCACTAAACAGAGCCTCAATTCTCCATCCTAATGAATCCGGCTCATTCCAGCACAGAAAATATTTGTCCTTCATCACCAAATAATATCTCGATGCTGCCTGCGCCAGGTAATCAACATTAAATCTTGCTCCTTCAACAGTTCATATTAGAATTTGGGGGGGATCAGACAACTTTTACCCTTGTTCAGATAATAGAAGGACAAGCTGAGCTGGGCGAGGGGGCAGGGTGGTGGGTCCACAGTCACTGGAGCTTGCTGTTCTACCATGCAGACCTGGTTGCTCCGTTCTGGCTCAGCGCACACTCCAGACGCGGCAGAAGGCTTCCAGCAGAAGTTCAGCATAACCTCAACATACTTCAGGGGAATTATATGAAAAGTTACAAAAAGGGATGAAAATCATGATATGTAACAATACTGTGTAATGATGTATAATAGAACTGCTATATAACTACAAGGGTTGCACACATAGCGAGCGCAATGGGGCCCAGGAACTGTTTAAAGGCTCATTCACATGAATGTAAAGACGCCATGTAAGGCGCAGTGAATAGAACCCATTGATTTCAATGGTTTCATTCACATCTGTGTATTGCATATCCTATTTTTGTGTATATTAAGGCGGCTTCAGACTGGCGTATTGGCGCAAGCAAAATTCACATGTGCGATACGTAGGGAATAGAACCCATTGATTTCACTGGCTTTTTTTCTCATTTCCTTTTTTTTTGTGCATGAATTCTTGCACATGCAAAAAAAATAGGTCCTGATCTATTTTTGTGCGCCTTTGCACATCAAGGGTCCCCATAGAAGTCTATGGGAGGTTTGCAAATGCACATGCAATAAGCAAGGGAATGCATGAAACACTGCGCAAATCCGTGAAATAAAAAAAGAACACATTTGGAGCTCACTAGGCTAAACAGCCATTTAAATCCTGGCGTGCGCATGAAGTAGAGAAAAATATTCCGCTACGCGTGCAACAAAAGCCACATGGGTTGCTGATTGCACACATATATTTGTAATAACGTTCATTTTCCTGACCATGGATCTGTGTGAAGCTGCACCCAATCAGCTGATGAACGGCGAAACACTCGTTTATTCGCCGATCGCATCTTTGTGAAGTATAAAAAATCATTGTTGTCAGCATCACATCTTCCCGTGTGAATGAGGGGGGTGCTGGAGACACTGATGAAATTGCGTTGGAAGTGAATGATTGTACATTCTAAGTTGGCCTGCGTGAAAGCCAGTTAAGCGAGCACCAATCTCGTTAGTCATCACTCATCATCAGGATGACATCTAGCAATTTAAAAGGACTTTAATGCAGGATAGTGTGGGGTCTGCGTCAAAAGCTGATAGTGCCGAAGATGGTGTGCAACACATGGGAGGTGAGGGAGTCTCCTGAACGATAGGAGACAGTGGCGATCTAAAAGTCTTTACGCTGGCCACTATGTAGACGAACAGGACTGATGCAGCAAGGGGGTCACGGTAAACTACGACATGGCGAGAGATTCAAAGAGATGGTTGGATATGCCGAGGACCAGCAGGTGCATTTTGGTTGATACCTTGAGAGGAGACAGAAAGAGCCGAGAAAGCCGGTAGTCGGTGTGTGCAGGCTGACGGGGACCCCGGGAGAGAAAAGCTGCTGCAAGTGATGCCAATGTCAGATCTGGAGAGCCAGGAATTGAATAAGTGCTCCTGCATGCAGGACTGAGGGTAGCCGTGTCTGTAAGTGGAAGAGAGCCGGGAACAGCAACAAACCGACAAGTGGTGGATGCTCTGGTCTCTTGTCAGCCAAAGATGTATCCTTTCGGTCCTAAAGCCCAGGTTTAAGAGATTATGCTAGAGGGGCGTTAGGGAAACATAGCCAGTACTGGAGTGTTAAAGCCTACGGTGTGAGTAATTAGGTATAGAGACTGAAAGGTTAATTGCATAAAGGACAATCGCTGAAGTTACTAAAGACAGATTTTATTAAAATATGTTTATGTCAAGTTTAAGAACATTAACCGTCCTGTGGAGTGATGCCATGCAAATTACATTTTCTGTTTACTAATGTTTTATGTTGCTGCCTGGAACTTGCCTCTGCCTGTCGCACCGCACCATCACGTACTATCCACCTGTCTCAACAGGACAAGCCTTCCCGAGCCGTAGATGCTCTTTGTAACTGCTCTACACACTGGCTAAGGCTAGTATCACACGGCCAGATATCGCGCTCGGGAACGTGCGATGTTCGCGCAGATGTTAGTCATTGTGGTGCGATGCGGGAAAGAATGGAGTTCATATTTGTGCCAGATTTGTGCGTCTCGAGCAATTTTCTTGACCATGTCAAAGCGGCCTGAGACACGAGGGAGCCTTATTATGCCTTACTGTTGACCACATCAAAACTTTTTTTCCAGCCTATGAATAACCATGCCATCAGTCATTCAGTGTAGATGTAAGCACCAATCAGGGCCCACTAGTCTTGCCGGGCCCGTGGCAATCTGGGTAATCTGCTTTAAATCTGAGAAGGGTCCACTGTGGCTCACCCACATATACTCACCAATTGCTTGCGTCTATGCACTGACTTCGATTTTCATGCTTGACCATTATGTTGTCTTTATAGTTTATTTTAACACAGCTTTACTATCTACTTGCCCTTTGCTTGCTGGTGAGGGTGATTTCTAGACACAAAGGATCCTTTATAGTGGGGATGGGGAGAGTGCCCAGCTCTTAGGAGATTGTGGTAGCCCGCAGAAGTTTTGCTAATTGCAGGTACTAAGGGAGAAGTTTGGGAGGGGTGTAGAGTGCAACCTGCTGTATGGAAGAGATTTGGTGGGGGTTGGTTTACAGCAACTGGGAGAACAGGTAGATGGAAAAGGAGATTGTAAATAAGATCCGATTCACCTGACTAAACAAGGAAATAGAAGTATAAAGGCTGCTTATTGGTGTCCTGTCTGAGTAAGTGGAGGGACTATGTGGAAATCCTCCATGAGTCTGTACCAGCCTGGTATCATCACACCATGAGAAAACACTAATTATAAAGAATGTGAAGTCCTAACATCGATCACAAAATCTCTGACCTGGTTGCATCATTATTTTGTGATTATCAAGGTGGTAGTTATGTTTCTGGCAATGCTCCATTGGAAAGAAGAATGCAAATTAGCCGTCCTCTAGAACAGGGGTGTTAAACAGCAGACGAGTTTCTCGGGTCAACATCGCGCACATGGTTGTTCTCAAACGGCCGATTGTAATTGCAAAACTCTATAGTGATAGTGACCCCCATAATTGCCACAGTAGCAGTAGTGGCCCCAGTAGTAATAGTGACCCCCCCCCCCCCATAGTGGCCCCATTAGTAGTAATAACCTCTATAGTGACCCCAGTAGTAATAGAGTTCCCTATAGTGGCCCCAGTTGTGACTGACCCCCATTGTGGCCCCAATAGAAATAGAGACCGCCAAAGTGACCCCAGTAATAACCGTGATCCCCATAGTGGCCCCAGTAGAGAAAGGGGCCCTCATAATTGACCCAGTAGTGCGTAACCCCCATTGTAGCCTGAATAGGAATAGTGAACTCCATAGTGACCCAAGTAATAATAGTGACCCCAATAGCAGCCCCAGTAATAATACTTACCCCCATAATGACCCCTGTAGTAAGTGTCCCTTATATTTGTTGCTTGATACTATCAAAGCTGATACTGGCATGGATATTAAACAACTGAAAGAAGCAGTACAAAATCAAAAAGACATGCAGGGAACTTGCCTTTAGGGTTACTGAGAGCTGTGAAACACTAAACAACTAACAACAACTACTGGGTTGCTCCAGTAGTAATAGTGCCCGCCGGAGTAGTCTCAGTAGTAATAGCGCCCCCCACCTATTGAGCTCTAGCCGGTCAGCATCCCTACAGGCATTCCACTCACCTGTTCCTCACAAGGAATCGCCCATTATTTTCTATGAGATCTTTAAAAAAAAATCGCACTGGCATGTCATGTGATTTGCATGTGAATGCGATGCGATTTTTTACTATTGAAATCTATTGGAAGCGCTTGCCATCTTTTCACGCCCATAAAAACCGCAAATACTTTGATTCGAGGCGATGAGTTTTTTAAGAAAAGCACAGCGCACTGGCATCTGGAATTGCAATTTCACAAGCGTGATATTGGTCTGATATCGTGCTGGCCCGTGTGAATGCACCCTAACCAAATCTAATTTCTCTGTAGTTGACAAACAAGGGCCAGTTCGAAGGAGCAGGGGCTTTCTTTTTGGAAAAAAGCTTACATTTGGGATTTTTGGGGGATTTCTTGCATGTTATAGTGATCTGGTTGTTAAAAATTCCTATGTGAGCGTGACTGGAACAGTTTGCTGCCGGAGCTGAGCACGTGGCAAATTAGGAACAGTAGCCATACAGAGTACCTATTATTAAAAAGAAACATTAGGCAGGCCGCACATCTGGGTCTCACTTCATAAATACCGACATAAGTAGCAGAAGGGTCTGGAAAACGTCCTGCCGAATAAATGAGTACACTAGGAACGTCATGCTGAAGGGTAATGAAGTTTTATGATTGGAGGGCTGGGTACATTCTTGGCCACCACTTTGTTTTTCTGGCTGGAAAGTCTCAGTTTTCAAGGTATGTATTTTTAGAGGATTAAAGTGCAGCGATTCAGTCTCTACTTTTATGTGGAAAATATGATTGTGCGGTTAGCATGAAGGAGCGGGCGATGGCCAGGGCTTGTTTCCTAGCTCGCAGTGCATAAAACAGCCAGGTCTGGTTTTTCAGGCTTGAGGAGCGTAAGATGGCCATGTCTGGATTTCTAGCCTGTAGGGAAAGAGTCGACCATATCTGGATTCATAACTTGCAGGGCATCAGATGGCCATGTTTAGTTTCCAAGCTTGGAGGGCATATAACAACCACATGTTGCAGGGTAAATTAAAAAAAAAAATTTCAGATAACTTATTTATTACCCCCACCAAGGTGGGCACTCATTTTACTGACCTCAGAAGGATGAGTCAACCCTGAGCCGGCTATCTGAACCAAGTGGGGATTGAACTCACAACCTTCAGGTCATGAGCAAGAGCTTAGGACTGCATTTCTGCTGACTTAACACTCTGCACCAAATGAGGCTGTTATGTGGTATATGGTGGCTAGGTCTGGTTGAATCGCTTGCAGGGTACAACATGGCCAGGTCTGATTTCCTAGCTCCCAGGCACACGAAATGACTGCAGATCTGTTTTCCAAACATGCCATGCGCAAGATAGCCCACGTTGTGTAGCTTACAAGCCAAGGTGGCTATGTAAAAGTTTGTCAAACTTGAAAGAAGTTGGCCATGCATTCTTTCCTATTAAATGGTGGGACAAAATGTCTTGTCT
This sequence comes from Eleutherodactylus coqui, assembly GCF_035609145.1. Taxonomy (NCBI): domain Eukaryota; kingdom Metazoa; phylum Chordata; class Amphibia; order Anura; family Eleutherodactylidae; genus Eleutherodactylus; species Eleutherodactylus coqui. The sequence goes on from NC_089849.1 coordinate 93,952,867, forward strand.
GGACTGGCCTGAAAGGCGGGCAACCTGTGCAGTGTCTCCTGAAGGGGGTGCCATTGATGGCCTGAAAACCATGACTTGTAGCCACCAGAAGTCTTGATAATAATTGTATAGCACTGCTATTAAATTATTTTATGTATGGAACTATGGGGTCACCATATATTTGCAATACTTAAAAGGGACCTGTCAGTGGATGAAGTCAACAGGACTGGTGGCATGGCTCTGCAGCCATGGCCTCACTGACTCTGTCCGACGTCACCCACTGAGAATGAGCGTCACATTGGCAGCACTAGGAGACAGACCTGTAAAGAGGTTGTCTGGGAAAAGGATCTTTATCCAATGGCTGATCCTCACAAAGTACCGAGTGAAGGTTTGTGGAGCATTATACTGTATTATGAGGCAGTGCATAATATATTTCCATAGAAAATTGTATGAAAATGTTATGGCACTGCTAATTTTCACATTCTCTGTGTAGCCAGCCAGGGAAAGAGGTGTGATATGACTATTACAGTCCATAGCCCCCACCCGGCTGCACTACATTGTTATGATGGGGGACTGGATGTTGTGCGTCAGTCTGGATGGTGTTGTGCAGCTCCCCCACAGTAGAAAGGAGTTCCAGGAGTCAGAAAGGCAGTTAAACAACAAAACTCCCATTTATTTTGTGTCTTCAGGTGGTAGACCAGATGACACTAATACAGTTCCATATATCCAGCTCAGGAGATGGCGACTGGAGATACCATCGTTTCTACACAAAATCCCTGTACTGCTTATCCCAGTTTTGCACTGGGGCCCTGGGAAGACTCTTACAATGTTGAATGTAAGGGTCTGGTAGGGTTTGGAGCCTTTCTGCTGTATCCTGAACAGACAGATAGTATAGTCAGAGGAAAGCCAGAGGTCAGTAATGGGTATCAATTCACAGTATGGAGGAGCAGGCAGGAGGTGAAGCTTCACTGTTTACTGGGAGCACAATAATCACGTAAGAAGTGAGGCACAAGGCCAGGTTTATTATGGAAGTCCAAACAAGGGAGAAGGGCAGAGCAAGTCAGGAAGGCAGGACCTGGATCAACACGAACAAGGACTAGGCTACAAGTCATCAGGGAAACTGTCCAGCAAGCTCCATAGCTCAACAGGTAGAGCTGCTGCCTGGAGGTTCAAATCCTGACATTGTATCTGGCACCTTCCCTAGACTCAGGAATGAGGCTGGGGGTCACCTTCCTTTAACAGCTGTCTGCACTTTTTGCTACACCTGATGTGCGCTCATGTCTGAAGCTAAACAGGGGTTTTTATAGACTTCTGTGACAGATCCTGAATAATGGTGAATCACAGGGGTTACTCTGTTCCCCTGATCTAAACTACTCCAGTCACCAACTCCAACATAGCCATCAAAACAGCCCATATGTAGAAATACCTAAAAAATAATTACCCCACCCCATCTTCCTAGAGTAAGATCACCACTTATGTAGAAGTAACAAATCTGGGTCACTACATATGACAGTATGCCATATAATAGGGGTACTGCGTCTAATATAAGGCTCGCCTTGTGTCTGGTTCCTCATGAACACTTGATCCTTCCCTTCATCATGTATAGGTACAAGATGGCTGTGTTAGGTTAGACAACCCTCAAAGGTACAAGATGACTTTAGCTAAGTGGTAGGACAAGATGTCTGATTCGAAGCATTATTGAATATAAGACGTCTTAAGCCCCATTTAGATGCAGCGAATATTGCCCAAAATTCGTCCAAATGACGGCTTTTGAGCAATAGCATGTAAATGCGGCCCATCTTGCACTTACCGTACACTCTTCGTTCATCGCTGACTTCAAGTCAGCATAAAATCCTGCTAACCAAGACAACATGCTGTGTTCTCTGCGGGCAGCGCTGATAGCATTGCATGCAGCCAGCAGCCTGTGGCAGAACAAAGCAGATGTATTTAGAGAACAGACCGCCCACCGTTCTCTAAATACACACACACATGAAGCTATTTAGCTACTAATGGGCTGATTCGCCCATTAGTAGCTAATGCAAAATGATCGCTCACAACTGTCAGTTTCTGACGAATTTGGAGTGATCATCTTTGCGTGTAAATGGGGCTTTAGACTTGCTTTCCATCACGTATGGGCAACCATCACCCAAGAGTTGTAACTAGCTATGCGTTCTGCTATGCCATAAAAGGGCCGGTGTGTCTGGATGGTCAGTTTTCTAAATTGATAGCACTGCCCAATATACTGGGACACATGCAAAAAGATAATGCTAAAGATACAATGTAACCATGTCCTTCATTAAACAGAGCAACGTAGCTGTGCCTTTTCTTGCAGGGCTGGGGGAGGAAAATGTTTTCTGCCAGGTCTAGTGGCTTCTTTGTAGCAGACAATGCAGTCAGCAGGTGGTTCATTCCTTCACTTCTCCGCTTCCTCCATCCTCCCCCAACACTGGGGCTTACAGTCTCCAACCTGGAGAAGAAGAGTCCTGCTGAAGATTAGTCCCCAGTTCATGTAAGGGTACTTTTACACGTAGCAATAATTGTTCGCCCAAGCAAATGAGCAAAATATGTAGCAGTCGATTTAATTACAAAAAAAATTGTTTATTTTTGTTTTTAGAGAATTATTCAGTGGCTTTACTGATGAATGAGAGCGACTGAACGATCAGTGTTTAGACCGAACAATTAGCAAGTGAGTCAACAATGATTTTCTTGCTTACGAAGTGAACAATTTTCTCGTTCATCAGTTATGATGAACACAGGGCGCCTACACAGGATGGAATTAGGACGGGCAGACACTTCTGCGTCACAATGTTATCCCTAAGGGCCTGATAGAGGGACTGCACAGTAAAATATCAATATTTGCAGACAATACGAAATTATACAAGATAATCAATGCCACGGAGGACAATGTACGGCTACAAAAGGAAGATCAATATTGATAAATGTAACATTACGCACATGGGCAGAAGAAACGGATGTCACCAATATACACTAAGGGTGACTACCCACTACAGGTTTTTTTTCACTGCGAAATTCGCACCTTTTTTTTCTGCAGGGGTCTATGGGACTTGTAATGTTAAAATCGCAATTTACCGCAAAATCGTGATTTTGCGCGACCGCGATTTTAACATTGCAAGTCCCATAGACCCCTGCAGAAAGAAAAAACGCTGCGAATTTCGCAGTGAAAAAAAAACTGTAGTGGGTAAGTCACCCTAAGGCTGATAAATCGCCTGCGGATCACGCTCTGTGAAGCTTTCCATTGCGTTGCTATGCAAAGCGCAGCAGGATTTAAATTGCGGCATGCTGCGATTGCCGCGATTCTCCACAGTGAGCCTATCTGTTAGAAAGGCTCACAGCTGAGACCTGTCAGCTCTCCCCCTGCTCCCCGCGGCAGAATATTGCTGGCGATATTCCGCCTCTGCCGTGGACAGGGGGCCTAAATGGGAAAGTGATATGGAAAAAGACCTGGAGGTACTAGTGGACTGTAGACTTAACTGGAGTAACCAATGCCAGGCAGCTGCTGCCAAGGCAAATAAAGTTTTGGGGTGCATTAAAAGAGGTATAGGGGCGAGAACATTATTATTCCACCATATAAAGAACTTGTCAGGCCTCACATGGAACTCATGTAATGTTATTACGCCTGGAGGCTGCACCATATACCCTAAAAAAAGTTTTTGTTTGTTTTAACAACAATGTGCAGACTTCTTGAATACATCAAAGTATGACAAAATATATATAACCGTATTCACTAAGTAATTTTGTTGTCTCAAAAATATGTTTTGAAATCTTCTCACACAAGAAAATGCAGTTATGGACCTCCTAGTGTATGTAGTGGCATTTGGGGCCTATTCATTCTCTAAAGGTTAGACTGCACATATGAGTCCGGACGGGTATTGTCTCTCCTTGAGGAGAGCACATGAAAGGTGACTGAGGAGACTTATAAGGCCATACATGCTCCTCTTTCTTGAATATTACCCAGAGGAGCATACATGCCTTATAAATCTCCTCAGTCACCTTCTAGGTGCTCTCCTCAAGGAGAGACAACACCCCTCCCGACCCACGTCATAGGTCTCTCTGTAGCCGAGCCTGAATCCTACTGCACACTGATGAGGGGCAAACACCCCAAAACAGCTGTCTGTGTATGGATTCTGCCTTTGTTTTCAATGCCCAATCATTGTTAAGACTTGTATAAAGAGTAGGACATGGATTTGAAGGAATCTGCCATCCAATAGGTGGCGCCGCAGAGGTATTGTTCCATCTCCCTTGTTTGCACATATGAAGAACTCCACATTTTTTTAAAGCCCTATATATACATTCCCTTATTAGACAGCTACATTTTGCAAAAAGTTGATTCTGTCTTAGAACTCAATATAAGGGATGGAAAAAATGTTCTAACCAATCACTGAGATCTAAAGGTTCATGCCCAGAATTCTCTTGCACCCTTGCTTTGAACAGAGTTGTACAATGGCTGCTATACAGGTTCATGCGGTCTCTGCTGTACCTCAATATGTCTGCAATTTCATACACATTTACAGTAGAGGGATCATTCTGCAGGAATTGAGGCTTCTTCACACGGGCATATTTACGTGCGCAATAGACAGAGGATAGAACCCAATGATTTCAATAGGTTCGTTCACATGCGCTCTATTTTCCTGCGCTCCCCATAGAAGTCAATGGGGAAGGGGGGCGCTCAATATGAATGGAGAAGCGTAATTCCGCTGGTAAAAATTACCTCTATAACTAATTAGCCATTTCAAGCGGTGCATCTTGTTTGCCGCGTGCAAATGAACATGTCCTGCGGACGGAAAAAGTATAGTGAAATACGCTCAAAAAAGCATCGCTCATATGAAGGAGTCATTGGGCTAGCTTCACACGGACATATGCACGATTGCGCACGCCTTGACACAAAGTTATGCGCTATGAACGGGGATTTTTCACACGTGTCAGCACATCTTACCGTACTCTATCTGTCTGCAGGGTATGGTTTTTCATGTGCGGGACAGAAACACACGACAATTGGAACGGCTGATTCTTCTGAGTTCCAGCAGAATTACGCAGTGTTTCACACGTCTCCTTGCGTATTCACCTCTATGGGGACCTTCGGTGCCATACTGAAATGTGCGCACAAAATTGTAAATGAACCCATTGACATCATTGGGTTCTATTCTCCTCTATTGCGTGAGAAGTATTGCGGTGTGAAGCCGGCCTTAGATAGACATAAGCTGCCCCCTGCTCCTTCAGACTTCATGTGTACAAAGCTATAATGAAGCTTTACTTCTTAGGAGGAGCACCTATGTACATACGGAGTCGGACAATGCTTGTATGGTAGCACATGGCGGATGAACGGCATATGCCTCTACTGGTGCAGGATCCCTTATTCTGAGATTCCACCATCATCTACAATTTAATTATCTTACTCCAGCATTTAATAATCCAGAAAGGGGAAACAGCTGCTCCATCGCGGCTGTGAATTGAGGTCTTTCTACATTCTCATTGAGCCAAGGCCGGTGTTGGCTCGTCATCTTTGTATTGGCCAGACAAAGGGTTTACGAAATGTTAATTGAAAAATGTTGCATCTGCGGTATCTCTGGATCTGAATAAAGTACAAGACTGTACTTGGTCTATATACTGGTTATTTGGATAGGAAGTGGTTAACCCACCGGGAATAAATATGCCCCCACACATCCGGCGACTGGGAGTTGTGCTGCCTGAAAGTCCCCCAGGCAGGGGTTTATGTCGCCAATTGGACACAAATTTAAAAAAGAAAAACCCCAAGAAAACCATATACTATGTGGTATGCTCTATTCTGGGGCCCACTGTATACCGCCTGCTGCTCTTATTTATATAGCCCCTTAGTGACCAGAGTAAAAATTTATTTTACCCTAAGGACCAAGCGATTGTCATCATCACATTACAAGAACTTTAATTTGTTGACATAGTCATATGAGGGCTCCTTTTTTTTGGGGGGGGGGGGGAGTTGTATTTTTTATTGTCACCACGCTGGGGTACATATAATGTCTTGTGGATTGAGATGAGCGAACGTACTCGTCCGAGCTTGATGCTCGTTCGAGTATTAGGGTACTCGAGACGAGCACCACGCGGTACTCGAGTCAATAACATTTACTTCCCTGCATGTTTTGCGCCATTTCCTGGCCAATAGACATGCAGGGAAGGCATTACCACTTCCTCCTGTGACGTTCCAGCCCTATCCCACCCCCCTGCAGTGAGTGGCTTGCAAGATCAAGTGACCGCCGAGTATTTAAAGCGGTCCCGCCCGCAGCTCGCCTCAGACACACACTGGGAGAGATTAGGGAGAGTGCTGTTCCTGCTATAGGGAGAGTGTTAGGCTACTGTCAGCGTCTTCAAGAACCCCAACGGTCCTTCTTAGGGCCACATCTTACCATGTGCATTACTGTTGTGGCTGCTGGGAGCAGTTTTGCACAATTTTTTTTTTCATCTTGGGCTCTGCAGACTATTGCGTTCTCAGTCTGCAGCCAATTATACAGAGTATAGGGGCAGTACTGGTGAGGCAGGGACAGTGGTAGTGTAGAATCCTGTCAACAAGTACCCCAAAAAAGCTCCTGCTTAGGGCTAGCTGTGACCGTGTGCATTACTGTTGTGGCTGCTGGGAGTTGTAGTGGCTCACTATTAGCCAGCTTGGCCTTTCTGCAGGCAAGCATATAAGTTTTTTGGCCTACAGTGTGCGTTACATAACCGCTGTCAGCCTCCAACTACAGGCCAATAATTGCCTAATTTTTTACACCGCTCTGTGCGTCCCGTCAACTTCACGCACAGCGTACGGCCACAGCTGCTGATAGAGGGAAAGACATATACACGCTATCTAGGCTGCTGTTTTTTTTAAAAAAACTGAAAAAAACTCCTCCTTAGGGCTACCTGTGAGCGTGTGCATTACTGTTGTGGCGACTGGGAGTTGTAGTGGCTCACTATTAGCCAGCTTGGCCTTTCTGCAGGCAAGCGTATAATTTTTTTGGCCTACAGTGTGCGTAACATAACTGCTGTCAGCCTTCAAGTGCAAGCCAATAATTGCCTCATTTTTTACACCGCTCTGTGTCTGCTGTATTCGAAATACACCATGCTGAGGGGTAGGGGTAGGCCTAGAGGAGGCGGCCTTGGACGCGGGCGAGGACGTGGAGGTCCAAGTGAGGGTGTGGGCACAGGCCGAGTTCCGAGGGCCAAGTAGCAGGGGAGGGGAACACTGTCCAAGGCCTTTGCCAGCTTTATGGCTCCCCAGCAAGACTGCGTCACCACTCCCCAGTCAAGGCTGAGTCGGAGGGAGCACTGTAAAAAAAAGATGAGGGAGTACGCAGCCGATCGTACTACCGTCCTCCGTGATGCCTCTGCTCCATACAACTATTGGGTGTCAAAGCTGGACACGTGGCACCAACTTGCGCTGCATGCGCTGGAGGTGCTTGCTTGCCCTGCCGCTAGCGTCTTGTCAGAGAGGGTGTTTAGTGCAGCTAATTTTTTACAGCGCTCTGTATCTGCTATATTCGAAATACACCATGCTGAGGGGTAGGGGTAGGCCTAGAGGATGCAGCCGTGGACGCGAGCGAGGACGTGGAGGTCCAAGTGAGGGTGTGGGCACAGGCCGAGTTCCGAGGGCCAAGTAGCAGGGGAGGGGAACACTGTCCAAGGCCTTTGCCAGCTTTATGGCTCCCCAGCAAGACTGCGTCACCACTCCTCAGTCAAGGCTGAGTCGGAGGGAGCACTGTAAAAAAAAGATGAGGGAGTACGCAGCCGATCGTACCACCATCCTCCGTGATGCCTCCGCTCCATACAACTATTGGGTGTCAAAGCTGGACACGTGGCACCAACGTGCGCTGTATGCCCTGGAGGTGCTTGCTTGCCCTGCCGCTAGCCTCTTGTCAGAGAGGGTGTTTAGTGCAGCTGGGGGCATCATCACGCACAAGCGTACCCGCCTATCAACTGACAGTGCCGACATGCTTACATTCATAAAGATGAACAAAGCTTGGATTTCCCCAGACTTCTCTTCTCCACCGGCGGAGAGCAGCGGAACCTAAAGATTTTTTTCGCTGCAACCGCAGATAAAAGCACTCTCCTCTATATCACCGGTTAAACAGGGCATTTAGCTTTGTCCTGCTACTCCTCCTCCAGAAACAACATGTCATCACGCTGAACGGCCAATTTTTCTGCGGCCCAAAAGGCTCATCTGCATCTACCAAATTTTTTTTACAATTTTTCTAAGTTTCAAAAGTATTGAGACTGTAAAATGAACCAATTTTTTCAACAGGGCTGCCTCCAGGCTCTGTTACAAATTAAGCAACAGTGAGCTGTATCGTTAAAAAAATGTTTATGGGTTTCACCTGCCCTCTCGGTTGATACATTTTTCAGAGGTACACTTGTATTCTTGGTACACTAATTTTTGGGGCGCACGCCTACACTCTTATCCAACTAATTTTTCCGGCCTTCGCCTATGCTCATGGTATCCCAATGTTTCAGAGGTTGGCCTATACTATTACTACAGAAATTTTACTGGGGTCTGCCTGCCTGTCTATACTTGTGCTACAAGACAGTTACAGGGGTCTGCCTATACCTCTGCCACTTACATGTTGCAGGGGTCTGCCTATACTGCTGCTACAGAAATGTCACTGGGATCTGTCTATAGTGTTACTACAGAAATGTTACAGGGGTCTGCGTATACTGCTGCCACGTTAATTTTGCAGGGGTCTGCCTATACTATTACTACAGAAATGGTGCTGGGGTCTGCCTATACTGCTGCTACAGAACTGATACAGGGGTCTGCCTATTCTGCTGCTACATAACTGTTACTGGGATCTGCGTATGCTTCTGCTACATAAATGTTTCAGGGGTCTGCTTATACTGCTGTAACAGAAATATTACTGGGGTCTGCCTATACTTCTACTACAGACATGTTATAGGGGTCTGCCTAAGCTTCTGCTACATAAATGTTACAGGGGTCTGCTTATACTGCTGCTACAGAAATGTTACAGGGCTCTGCCTATACTGCTGCCACGTAAATGTTACAGGGGGTCTGCATATACTGCTGCTACACAAATGTTACAGGGGTCTGCCTATACTTCTGCTAATGAAATGTTACTGGGGTCTGTCTATACTGTTACTACAGAATGTTAATGGGGTCTCCCTAGACTTCTGCAACATAAATGTTACTGGGGTCAGTTTATACCTTTGCTACAGGAATATTACAGGGGTCTGTGTATACTATGGGTGCACTAAGTCTTCCCATTGCGGTGTTCTACCTATCTGGCCCAAAAAAAAGAAACCCAGACTGACTAGGGCATGGACTATGGGCCGCAGCCAACATCTATTTTCTCTCACGTAACCTCAGCTATCCGGGGCACTGCAGTGGGATTTCTTTATGTACCGTCTGTGTGTTCCTGCTAGCCACCCATGCTGCGGGTACACACAGACTTGCCATAGCGGAGTTGTACCTGCCTGGCAGTTTTTAAAAAACCAAGAATGTCTAGGGCATGGTGTGTGGGCAGCAGCCAACATGTATTTCCTCTCATGTAACCTCAGCTATCCGGGGCACTGCAATGGGATTTCTTTCTGTACCGTCTGTGGGTTCCTTGGACCCACCCATGCTGCGGGTGCACACAGACTTCCCATAGAGGTGTTTTACCTGTCTGTCCCCAAAACACTGACAGACTTGGGTAGGGTGCAGAGTGCAGATGGCTTTCCTCTTGCGTTGTCGATGAGGTATCCGATACCCAAACACAATAAGTAGTGTGTGGACACATGGAGTCCCCATTGCTATGTCACTCGCAGCACCTTGGGCCACTCAAGGTGTTTGCTGGGACCGAGCCTGACCCAGGGCCCGCTCACATACTTCCCACACAGAGTATTGCTGCATTGTGGAGATGTGTAGAAGTGCTGGGCTGGCAGCTGAGTCCACTTTATGCCCACGTTTGCAGCTTCTGACGGCTGAAGGCTGCGCAGGGACACTTTGGTGCGCTGTGGACGCTGGGTCGTGCGGGGGGTTGGGCAGCATGTAACCCAGGAGAAGTGGCAGCGGTGTGTCCCGCAGGCAGTGATTGTGCTTTGTTGGAGGTAGTGTGGTGCTTAGCTAAGGTATGCATTGCTACTGAGGGCTTTTCAGAAGTAAGAGTTGTTGGGGGTGGGGGCCCACTCTTGCCACTATTGTGGCTTAATAGTGGGGCCTGGGAACTTGAGATGCAGCCCAGCATGTTGCCCCTCGCCAGCCCTATCCGTATCTGTGTCGTTTCCATCACTTTCTTGGGTTTTCCAGATTTTCACAAATGAAAACCTTATCGAGCATTGCCGAAATACAAAAATGCTCGGGCCGCCCATTGACTTCAATGGGGTTCGTTACTGGAAACGAACTCTCGAGCATCGCGGAAAGCTCGACTCGAGCAATGAGCACCCGAGAATTTTGGTGCTCTCTCATCTCTAGTTGTGGAGCTTTAGCCAGTGCCTCTTTCATATCCGTATAAAGAAACGCGCAGTGGGGAGGAAGGTAGAGGGGAGGTAAAAGGGGAGTCCGACGGCTCGCGGGGTTAACACCCAAAACACAGCGTGCAGAGTATTATATCAATATTTCATATCAATATTTATAAGGATATTAACGATCTGTCGTATTGAAAGGGCAGAATATAGTTCACCCACTGGCGTAACTATAGGGGATGCACAGGATGCGGTTGTACCCGGGCTCAGGAGCCTTAGGGGGCCCATAAGGCCTCTCTTCTCCATATAGGGAGCCGAGTACTATGAATTTATAGTTGGGGGCCCTGTTACAGGTTTTGCATTGGGGCCCAGGAGCTTCAAGTTACACCTCTGCATTAAGGGGTTAAGAGAAGTTGGGGGGGCCCAAGACAAACTTTTGCACCCGGGCCCATGAGCCTTTGCCTACACCCCTGTTCACCCATGGATTCCAGACCCTCGAAAAGCCTCATGGCGGTCTAACAATATTGAAGTTAGTTATTCATTAATGAGATACCAATTTAATCTTCGTTTTACCTCAAAAAAATCCAAAGCAGCCTTTCACCAGGATTGAGCTTTGGTATGTTTGGTGGCTAAGAAAAAGAAAGTGGTTAGTCTCTGGGAATTTATAGAGATATGTGTTAAGCGTTTCTTTAGTAGGGCTTCCCAAGGATGGCTTCGAATGTTGCAGCCGGTCACTAAAAAAAAATCAATTGGTAAAGTCTTATCTATAAACTTTTAACTCTGGAGCATGACCACCAAATGAGAAACATATCTCCAGGAACTTGACAACCAAGGAAGCAATGTGACAGGTAATCTGGAAACGCATGGGTATTCGGGTGGGAACCAGATACCATCTGAATAATACCTTGTAGGACGCTTCTAGCATTGGAGTATTTCGAGCACTTTTGTTGGTTGACTTCCAAATCTGGGTCCACTCGTCTCCAGTAAGAGTATTGCCGATGTCTGTCTCCCATCTAGATACATAGCTGGGTTGGGTGCCGTAGGAGGAGTAGACTAATTTAGAATACATTTTCGAGATGATGCCTCTAACGTGAGGATATTTGAGACAAAAAGTCTCAAAGGGAGCTAGGGATAATGGGGAGCTAGTGTTTTTCAGAAGGATTGAGATTAGAGACAAGCGAGCGTACTCGCTAAGGGCAAATACTTGAGCGAGTATTGCCTTTTGCGAGTACCTGCCCACTCGTCTCAAAAGATTCGGGTGCCGGCGGGGGTGAGCAGGGAGGAACGGGAGGGAGATTTCTCTTTCTTCTCCCCCTTGCTCCCACCTACTAACTCCCGCAACTCACCGCTCTCCCCCGCCGGCACCCGAATCTTTTGAGACGAGCAGGCAAGTACTCGCAAAAGGCAATACTCGCTCGAGTATTTGCCCTTAGCGAGTACGCTCGCTCATCTCTAATTGAGATGAAATGTTTTATTTGCAGATATCTGAATATTTCCGAGTGGGGTTATTGATAATTTTTCTGAAGAGTAGCGAATGGGGTGACTCCTTCCTTTAAGAGTAAGTGGTAGACTTTAGTGATACCCTTGTCTGTCCTAGCCCGATAAGCCCAGGGGAGGGGGGTTGTTTTCAAGATTCTAAAAAAGTGCATGTTTCGTGATAGGTTTGGTAAGAATGGGTCTATTTGCTGGGGGTGGGGACGTAAAATAGATTAGGTTTTAAGAGGGTGCACTTTCAGAGCTTTTTCTATTTTTTTACTACTTCTGCACAATAAGAACATGTTTTTGAAGAAAAGCAATTGAATTTGTATCACTGCATTCTAAGACCCATAGTATTTTTTCCGGCAATGGAGGTGTGGGGGGCTTGTTTTTTGCAGGAAGAGTTCTATTTTTTTCATTGGTACCAGTTTGGGGTACGTGTTACTTTTAGATTGCTTTTTTTGGGGAGACAAATGAAAGAAAAATAACAATTGTGGTGTTAAGGCTCATTTACGCAAAGCAATGATCGCTCAAAAATCGCTAATAAGCGATCGTTGGAATGATAATCGTTGGTCTAAACGCGACCATCGTGCACTGCTAGCTGATCGTTAAATTCAGTCCAACCTAAAAATCGTCCTTCAGCCTTATCAGCAGTTCTCCACGAGTAGTCATCCGCTTCCATGCTGCAGTTGCTATTGATTATGGCATATAAGAGATTAAACTGCCAGGATCTGAGGTTTCTCCGTTCCTGGCTGTTAGAGCAGGAGCCTGGCTGTCAGTAGTCAGCCATCACTTTAAAAAGATGTCTATGCAGGTTTAACCCTTTCCAGTCCACTGTCTGACCTCTGAAGACGTTATGATTTAAGGCAGTACAGCTCTGATGTAGGACGTGTGTCTGGGTTCTTTTACTGTATATTGCCAGCCTCTCTGCTGTCGGAGCCTATCCAATGTGTCACCTCATGCAGTACTGGCTTTAGCCGGCATATAGCGCCGTTGTATAACGGCAGAAAAAGAGTAAGCCCCCTAGAAAAACCAGAATACAAATTGGATTGGAAAGGGTTAAAGTCCATTAGTGAGGTCAGTAAAATAGCGTATTGGCCCTCACTAGGGGGTTAACCCCAATGGAGGCCAATTGGACACATTTTAAGCCTCCGTTGGATGAATGGGGGCCTATGAATGTGGTAAAGGCCAAACATGTTCACAAAGTGCCAACATAGCTTTTTTTGAAAGGAGTTTTGAAAAGTAAGTAATTTTCTCCAGTTTTTTACTAATTCCAGGTCAGGCAAGCAGATCAACATTTTTCATCAAAAGGAACTTTTTGCATCAACCCAATTAGAATAAAGCATGCACATAACTGCAGACGCGCAGTCCCACCACTACAGGCACACTCACATTCCCTGGCATATTAACTGTTATTTCTGGAACGATGTCACCAGACAATGGGGTCTTTCTTCTTCGCTGACATCACTTACAGGAAGAACCCGTCCCGAGTTCTCAGTTCTCTCATCTGTTCTCATTGACTTAGTGTGGATTAAAAATGATTAACTGGAAATTAAGAAACAGCCACACATAAGAAAAAGGACTTTGTATCTAAAGCGGAATGTCTGAAGCCGCAAGCTTGTGCAGAAACTGCTGCCGTCGCCCCTCGCTGGATCATCACAGCGCTGGAAGCCATTAGGACTAAACCAGAATGTTGTCAGTAAATCCACTAGGCGCTGCTCCCATGGGCGCAGCACACGCAGCCTTGTAACTCCATGAAGTTAGTTATTGACATTATGGAGGTCCAAGCCAGAAAATCCCTGCAAGAAGAATCCATTTTAAAGGGGGAAATATTTTTAGGGTTTAAAAAAAAAACAAAAAAAAACCTAAATGAAAATTTCCCCCAGCGAGGTCTCTTCCTCTCCCCCCCCCCCCCCCATAACTTCCAGCTCTCAGGAATCACTTCAGTCTGTTAAGATAGGAAGTTGCAGGGAGTATCATTACTTGGCACCTAACAAAACCAAAAAAGTTTGGTACCCTGTTAGCCAGTTCAAACCAGTGGCCTTGCTCTGAGGGCGTAGTCATGTGCGAGTTTCATCCGGTAGTGATATGGATCCGTGCGTGCTAATAACACGTTGATTTTAATGTGTTTATTGACAATTAGCGATTTTTCTCTTGCAGCATCGCTGCATGTCCTACTTTTGGGTGATTCCTCATAAAGAATTGGCCATTATTTCCTACGAGATCTTTAAAAAAAAAGTGTGTGTGTGGGGGGGGGGGGGGGGGGGGGAACGCATCACACTTGCATACTCTGCTATTTACATGCAAGTGTAATGCGATTCTTAAGGCCCATTTACACTGAAAGATAATCACTCAAAAATCGCTCAAAACGACAGTTTAGAGCGATCATCTCTGCATAACTCTAGGTAGCCAATTAGCTACTTAAGAGTTAATGCAGGCGGAGTGGGATGCTGCTGTGACAGCTCCGAGAACAAAGCAGCTGTTTTGTATATGCAAACAGCTGCTTTGTTCTCAGAGCTTTCAGCTGGTGTCCCGCTGAGAACTGCCAGCAGGATACCAGCTGAAAGAATACTATCAGCGCCATCCGCTGAGAAAATCTGTCTAGAAAAAAAAAAGCTTGCTAGAAATCATCGATGAACGAAAAGTACCTGAAAACTGCATGATGGCCGCACGTCTAGAAGGTTATCGCTCAAAAGATGGCTTTTGAGTGATAATTGTTGTGTCTAAATTGGCCTTTACCAGTGAAAATTACTGGATGCTCTTGCGATTTATTCTTGCGCGTGAAAAACACATGGTAAATTCCAAGGTTAATAGGTGCAATGCGGTTTTTAAACAAAAATGCATCGTGCTCGCATTCAGATTCGCAGCCATACACACTCGCCCATAAGAACGCACCTTTAGGGCTCCTGCGCCCGCCTTTGTACATGCAAAATCTGTGCACGCTAAACCCATTAAAATTCATTTCAATGGGTTTGTTCTCACAAGCGCATTGTACACTAACATTTTGTGCGAGCGCACGTATAGGACCTCCTCTATTTTCCTGCGTTTTGCAGGAAAATAAAAGTCTACGGCAGGTGCAAAAATACGCAAGGGAAGGGCGTGACACTGCGCAAAATGCAGGAAAAAGGACCTTAGGTTTAAATAGTCATTAATTTCCATGTAATGGGTGTGTCCTTTGTGCGTGTGAACGCGCAAGAGTTACAATCATATATGCAGACATGCACACAACACCGACTATGGTCCTCTGCAAACCTCGTTTACGCGCAAATACGCTTAACTGTGGCGAGCATATTTGCACATGCACTTGTGTTAGGCTGCAGTATGAGGAACAAGATAATCTTGTAGATACCTTTAAGGCCACCTGTACACGAACAGTTGGACCCTACAGCAGAATCCGACCCTGTGCCTGGCCAGTGACCCTGCGTACCTTTCCGGAATTTTCTGAATCTGTACTGAGGCTGGTTTGGCCAGTGCGCTACGCACATGACCAGTACAGATTTTGCTGTGCTGTCTCTAGGCGGTGACGCAGCTTTGACGACTTCCCTTGATTTCAATGGAAGCCGTTCAGATGGAACCCACCTAAAAATAGAGTGTGCTTCGATTTTTCCTCTGTGAGCGGAAAATCACAATTGATTTCCCCTCACGGGCAGGAAAAAAAAAAAAAATCGCTTCTCCATTGCATGCTATGGGCGGTATTTGCTGCGGAATCCGGAGGTGGCCGTCCGCTCTTGATTCCACAATGACAATTCGCCGATGTGCAGGCAGCCTTAATGGTAGGCTGACACCCACTGGTTAACCTCATTAAGCCTTTAGATACCGCCGTAAATACAGCATTTAAATGGCTTTTCAGAAGGCTGAGCTCCCCTGTTTTCTGGACCCTCGCACCGTGATGAGATTCTGGGGTTCTGTTTGCTTTTCCCTGACAGCTAGGATCTTCTGAAGGTCCCCAGGGCTGCCATAGGTTTTTATTAGAGATGAGCGAGCGTACTCGGAAAAGCACTACTCGCTCGAGTAATTTGCTTTATCCGAGTATCGCTGTGCTCGGGTCTGAAGATTCGGGTGCCGCTGCGGCTGACAGGTCAGTCGCAGCGGGGAGCAGGGGAGAGCGGGCGGGAGAGAGGGAGAGAAAGATCTTACCTCCGTTTCTCCCCGCTCCGTGCCGGCACCCGAATCTTCAGGGACGAGCACAGCGATACTCAGATAAAGCAAATTACTCGAGCAAGTAGTGCTTTTCCGACACAGGCTGGGCTTAATAGGATGCCCGCAAAAATACAATATACTGCAATATTGAAGTATCACAGTTTATTGTGTAAAGGCTGGTTTGCACGGGCCGATGATCGCTCAATTGACAGTTTGAGTGACAGCTTTGAGCGATCATTTTGCATACACTTATAAGTAGCTACTTAGTAGCAATTATGAATGCAAATGAAGCCTTAGCTGAATGCAGTTAATAGCCCGAAGGCTATTATCTGCACTCAGATCCTTGTTCTCTAGGGGAAACCAATGCCATCAGCACTCCGCGTAGAGAGCTGCTGATACGGCTGAAAGACAATTTTTTAGGTTGGACTGAATTTAACGATCAGATTAGCATTTAGACGCACCGATTACCACTAAAACAATCGCCGATTAGTGATTTTTTTTTAGCTTTCATCGGCCGGGGTAAATGGGCCTTAAGCCCTTAGATGACTGTTCGTGTAATATGACAAGCTGGGGAAAATGCTTCGGGCAGCTGGCTTCCAGCCCCACAGTGACCAATACTAAATATGTAGTCACCCCAAACCAGCTATTCCCAGTGATATAATGGGGTGATGTTATGGTGCATCGGGCTGGTTACGGTTTCCCTGGTGTAGATGGTGTGGCAGTCCATATCCCAAATCAAGAAACAAACCAGAGAACCAGAGCAGGCAGGATAATTCACGATTTACTTGTGAATGAAACTTGATAGCTACAAACATCCAAGATGGAGGCACAATTCTTTAACATCAACAGATAAAGTATTTTTTGGATGGTGGTAGGTGTTATTCCTCTCGCTGGCTGCCTTGACCCGGTCCTGTACCCACTCTGTGTGTGTAGGATTACCTTTCTGGCTCACATTGACCATACGTTAAACAAAAAAAAAATGGATTATACCTACCTGATAATCAGGTTTCCAGTAGTCTCCACGACAGCACCAATTGAGATTGCCTCCTCCTGATAGGACAGGAACAAACTGAGAGGTTAAAAGCTCCCCCCCCTTCCCCACTTTCCTCAGTGGATTCTAACGAATTGCCGGGGTAGGAGCTCAACTTTAAAATTTTTTTTTTTTTTTTGATAAAATTATATTATATATATATATATATGTTTCTTTATATTATATAGTTTCTTTTCTATCAATTTAGGGAGGGCAGGTACGGGTGCTGTCGTGGAGACTACTGGAAACCTGATTATCAGGTAGGTATAATCCATTTTTTCCCCCAGTCGTCTCCACGACAGCACCAATTGAGACGTACCAACTAAAGTTTCCCTAGGGTGGGATTGCTGCCGAGAGGACTTTGCGGCCGAAGGCCCTGTCCTCGTCCTGCTGCACTTTTACCCTATAGTGTTTAACAAACATGTGGGGTTTCTTCCAGGCTGCGGCTTTGCATATCTGCTCGACCGAAGCTGAGCTATGTTCGGCCCATGAGGATGCTACTGCCCTTGTAGAATGGGCTTTCAGAGCTAAAGGGATTTCCTTCCCGAGGGCCTTATAGGACTCTGATGGCCAGGTGGATCCACCTGGCTATGGAGCTTTTTGCTGCTTTGCTCCCTTTATTTGGGCCACTGAACTGGATGAACAAGTTGTCGTCCCGCTTCCAGTGGCTTGTCGCCTCTATGTAGCCTAGGACTGCTCTCCTAACGTCCAGGCAGTTGAGGGTTTTTTCTTCCTCGTTTTTAGGTTTACTAAAATTTGAGGGGATTATTATGTCCTGGGACCTATGAAAATGTGATCCTACTTTTGGCATAAACGCCGGGTCCGTTTTAAGTACTAATTCGGTGGCCGAGATTTTCAGGAACGGGTGGCGAATGGACAAGGCCTACAGCTCGCTAGCCCGTCTTGCGGAGGTGATGGCTACTAAGAAAATGGTCTTAATAGTAAGCATTTTTATGGGTAGTGCTTCGATCGGCTCGAATGGTACCGTTGTCATGGCCCCTAGGGCCCAGTTAAGGTTCCAGTCTGGAAAAAGATTTATGGGCCCAGGCCGTAATCTAGTTGCTGCTGCTAGGAACCTGTTGACCCATCTGTTGTCTGAGAACTTTGTGTCACATATGGCGCTAAGGGCTGTGACCTGGAACTTCAGGGTGCTTGGAGAGAGGCCCGTCTCTAGGCCCCTCTGCAAGAACTGTAAGATTAGAGGGATGTCCGGGATAGAATCCCCGCGATCCCTTCCCTGTCTCCATGAGGAGACCCTTCTCCAACTTTCTGGTAGATAAGGTGGGTAGTCTTTTTTCTGCTGGACATTAACGTTTCTACTCCTCTCTCTGAGAATCCCTTCTCTTTTGGTGAGGATTCCTCAAGAGCCATGCTGTTAAGTGGAGCCTGTCTAGGCTCAGATGGCTCAGTGGGCCCTGCGATAGAAGACCTGTCCAGGTAGGGAAGATGACTGGGTCCTGGACGCTCAGTTGCTACAAGACCGAACCAGCTTCTTTTGGCCCAGAAGGGGGTCACCAGGATTAGTGTGCATACCTGGGTTCTGAAATATTGTAAGACTCTGGGGATTAACGGTATAGGGGGGAAGGCGTACACCAGCCCTTCTCCCCAGTCTTGGCCTAGGGCGTCTACTGCTGTCGGACGATCTCCTGGCCGGAGGAAGAAGAAATTGCTTACTTTGGCATTTTTCCCTGGTTGCGAACAGGTCCAATTGTGGGGTCCCCCACTGATTGATCAGGATTCTGAATGCTTTCAGGGAGAGAGAGCATTCTCCTGGGTCTATTTGCCTCCTGCTGAGAAAGGCCGCTTTTGGTTTAGCGTCCCCTTCAAATGGGTTGCCGTGATCGAGAGGATCCGGCCCTCTGCCCAGTGGAAATTTTTCTGTGCAATGTTTTGCAGAGCGGGAGATCTTGTGCCCCCTTAGTGTCGTATATGGGCGACCGCGGTGATATTGTCTGACAATATCTTTATATGCTGGTCCCGTAGCGAGTTCCCTAACTGCTGTAGGATCTGCCATACGGCCTGTAGTTCCCTGTGATTTGAGGACTGTTCTTTTGTTCTTTGAGGTCATGGGCCCTGAAAGAACTGGTTCCCCACGTGCGCTCCCCATCCCCAGGCGCTTGCATCCGTTGTGATGCGAGTGGCTGGGTTTTGTGGCCAATGAACCCCTCTCCGCAGGTTCTCTGGGGATGCCCACCAACGCAGGCATGTTTTCGCCGCGCTTGGAATGTACATTCTTGTCCCTAGAGAGGACCGCTTTTTGTCCCACGTGGACAGGACTGAGGCTTGCAGGGCTCTGGTGTGAGCCTGGGCCCATGCCACTCCTGGAATGCCTGAAATCAAGCTTCCCAGGAGAGACCTGGCTTCCCGAATTGTGCATAATTGTCTCCGTAAAAAGGTTTTGACTAGCAGTCGGATTTTTTGTATTCTCTCCTCGGTTAGGCAGGAGCATTGCGATTCTGAGTCGAGCGTTATACCCAGAAACGTTTTCTGTTTGTCGGGATCTAGGCTGGATTTTTCCCAAGGATTGGAGAAGTTCTAGCACTATCCTCAGGTGTTTTCGTTAGGAGTTCTCTGGACTCTGCTATTATTTGGACCGACTTCTTCCTCAGGTAGGCGGCTACCTCCGCCATAATTTTGGTGAAGATTCTGGGTGCTGAGGAGATCCCGAAGGGCAGGCATCTGAATTGATGGTGCTCTATTCCTTTGCCCATATCCACTGCGAGCCTTAGGTATTTCCGGGACCCCTCGTGGATCGGTACGTGGAAATAAGCATCCTTTAAATTGATGGATGCCCTGTAGGCTCCTTTGGGAATCAACTTTATCGTTGAGGAGATGGACTCCATCTTGAATTTTCTGTATCTGATGCAGGTGTTCAGAGGTTTCAGGTTCACTATCATCCGCTGTTTCCCACAGGGTTTCCTTGCTAGGAAGAGCCTGGAATAATGGCCCTGGGTCTCCTCGTTTTGCGGTACGGGGGATATTGCATTTAGTTGTTGCAGGTCCCCAACGGTTTGCCTTAGTAGGTGTAACTGTTTGGAGCCTCCCGTGATAATGAATTTTCTTCTGGGGAGGGACACCAGTTCTATCCGGTATTCCTGCTGTAAGATCTTTGGGATCCATGGGCCTTCGGAAATCGTGGCCCCTTGATCCACAAAGCCCTCCAGCCTTGCCCCTACGGGGATGGCGTCAGGGTCTCTGATTTGGCTCCCCCTGGTGGGGGTAAAAGAGGATATTCCTTCCTCTGCCCCCCTTGGGGTAACTCCAGCGGCCTGTCTTGCCCCTGCCTTGGTAGGTCTCTGGCTGTTGCCTTGGGGCCCGGAAGTAGGTCTTCCCTCTCTGTGGCTTTTCTTCCGGGGTTTTTGGGGCGCATAGCTTATTTTTGACCACGATTTCAGCCATAACACTCTTCTGGCTGAGTTAGACCGGGCTGTAGCTGTCGCCGAGAGTTTGACAGTTTCGGCCGCGGCGTCCGCTAGGAAATTTGTTGCCATACGCAGGATCGGAAGGGAATTTAGGATCTGTTCCCTCGGCGTCTTATTGGTTAGGTGTAGCTGTAGCTGTTCTAGCCGTACCCCCAGAGTTCGCGCCACACAAGTGGCTGCGATCCCTGGCCTAAGTCTGTTTGCCGCTGCCTCCCATGATTTCTTTAGAAGGCCCTCAGCTTTGCGATCCATGGGATCTTTTAACTGTGCGGCGTCCTCCACTCTTTTTGGACTATTTTGGTGATATTCTTGTGGACAGGGAAGGTATGCTTGCGCCTCTCCCCTAGTCCCCCAAATATCTCATCTTGTAGGGTACGTGGTTCTCTGGGCTCTTCCATTTTTAGTGTAGCCCTGACTAACTTAATCAATTCCATTAAGTCGTCCTGATGGAATAAGTATTTTTTGTAGTCCTCCTAATCTGAGGACTCCTCGGCCGCCTGTTCCTCTTGCTCCGACCGATGGAACTCTCTGAGTCGGAAGGCTCGTCAGGAACATACGCCCTTTTCTGGCGTTTCGCTGGCGGCGCCAGCTGTGACGTTAGGGCTGATCTACCTCTTCTTTCACCAGCTTCCTAACGTCCTCCTGATTCCTCTTTAACTAGCCTAGCTACGCATGCCTTGCATAGAGGCCTCTGGTACGTAGCTGGCAGTTTTATCCCGCAATCCGCGCATTTTCTGAGTTTTGTTCTGGGGGTGATGTCTTTTTATATCCCCCTGACAAATAAAGCATTTTTTGTGGGTAAATATGCAATTTTCCATACACAATACACTGGATATTTGCATTGTATTTTTGCGGGTACATATGCAATTTTCCATACACAATACACTGGATATTGCATTGTATTTTTTGCGGGTAAATATGCAATTTTCCATACACAACACACTGGATATTTGCATTGTATTTTTGCGGGTACATATGCAACTTTCCATACACAATACACTGGATAATTGCATTGTATTTTTTGCCGCACTGGCTACTTACGGCCGCTGAGGCTGAGGTTTCAGCTGTCTCTGGGGCTGGAGCACTCATTACTATACCGGTGCTGCAGACACCCTGCGACCTGTAGTGCTGGTTTGTTCTGGCTTCTCTCAGGTTCCTATTTTTTTTAAAATTGTCGCGCTCCTGCGCTAAGCCCCGCCCCTGCTCCTGATGCAGATGCGATGACGTCATCGCGCTGGACACGTGACGCGGCGCCCCGCCCCCCGCCGTCGGAGGGCTTCCTGGAGTGCCGCGCTGTAACTTCTGCAGGGAGGACGAGGGGGACTGAGGCTCCCGCTTTGTACCCCCCATGGGCCGCCGCGGGAGGAACCTGGCCCGGGGGTTACCACCCCATGTGGCGTCCCGGGAGTCGTCTGGCTGGGAAGGGAGGACAGGGTGAGCCACTGCCTTCCGATCCGCCTGTAAGTAATCCTGGCTGGTTTCTCCACCAGCTCCTCTCAGAGATCCTGCCTCCTGGCAGGACAGGAAGACACTGAGGAAAGTGGGGAAGGGGGGGGAGCTTTTAACCTCTCAGTTTGTTCCTGTCCTATCAGGAGGAGGCAATCTCAATTGGTGCTGTCGTGGAGACGACTGGGGGAAAAAAATATATATATATATAACTTGGACAACCCCTTTACACATGCTGGCCATGCCCCTAAATAATAGTCACCTCTCCTGATTCCCACCTAGCTGCAGTGCTGCAGTCCAGTCTTCCCATGACAGACACCGTGTTTACAGGCTGCTGCAACGTTCAAGTACTGAGGTCTATGATTGGCTGCAGCAGCCTGTGACGTCCCGTACAGAGGCTGACTAGAGCCTGTAAACAGACCTGGTACGGAGAAAGGAGAGGCAAGTCCTGGAGCAGCAGAGACTATAGGCCATATAGTATATATTGTTTTAAGGCATGATCAGCAGATTTAAAAAAAAAAAAAAAAAAAAAAAAGATTTAACCCCTTAGTGACGCAGCCCGTTTGCGCCTTAGTGACGGAGCCAAATTTTGGAAATCTGACATGTCACTTAACATAGCATAACTCCGTGAAGGCTTTACATATCCAAGTGATTCTGACATTGTTTTTTGCCACATGTTGTACTTCATTTAGGTGGTAAAAATAGACCCATAGACTTTGTGTATGTTTATTAAAAACCCCAAAAATGGGAACATTTTGAAAAAAATTGTCATTTTTTCACGTTTTCAACTGTAATATCTCAAATATGTGCAAACATACTGTATAAATTTTTGCTCAGATATATATTTCCATCTGTTCACTTTATTCTGGACGCACGTTTGAAAAACTTTCGTTTTTTTTAACCACTTAGGAGACGTACAAATTTAACATTACTTTTGAACATTTTGAGGAACACTTTATTTTCCGGCACCAAGCCAAGATTCTAAACGCTCATAGGTGTCAGAATTATAGATAACCCCACAAATGACCCCATTTTAAAAACTACACCCCTTAGTGTATTCACTGAGGGGGGCCAGGAGTATTTTGACCCCACAGTTTCTTTTCAGGAATTAATGCAATTTAGAGTAAAAAAAATAACATTTCATATTCTTGCAAATACGTAATTTTTAACACAGAATTTTTTTCTATACTGCACATGAAAACGAGGATTTACACCTCAAAATGCATATCCCCGTTTGTCCCGTGTTCAGAAACATACCCATTGTGGCCCTAATCTTCTGTCCGTATGCACAACAGGGCTTTCAGATCAGACATTTTGCTTGAAGGCGTTTTAGGCCCCATTGCTCACTTGTAGACCCCTCGAGCGGCCAAAACGACAGAGGACCCCCACAAATGACCTCATTTTGGAAACTAGACCTCTTAGCGCATTAATCTAGGGGTGTACTGCATATTTTGACCCAACAGTTTTTGAATGAAGCAAAGCAAAGCAGAAGGAAAAAAATTACGATATTTTTTTTTTTATCCATTATGTGATTTTAAAAACAGGTTTTTTTGGACAGCAGACATATAAATGGAGGCTTTCACCCAAAAATGGATACCCCTGTTTGTCCTGTGTTCAGAAACATACCCATTGTGGCTCTAATCTTCTGTCCGTATGCACAACGGGGCCCAAACAGGAAGGAGCAGCGGGTGGTTTTCAGAACAGACATTTTGGTTGAAGGCGATTTAGGTCCCATTGCCCACTTATAGAACCCGTGAGCGACCAAAACGACAGAGGACCCCCACAAATGACCCCATTTTTAAAATTGTACCCCTTAACGCATTAATCTAGGGGTGTACTGCGTATTTTGACCACAGTTTTTAAATGAATCGAAGCAAAGCAGAAGGCAATTATGTAATTTTAAAAATAGATTTTTTTGTAAAGCACACACGAATGAAGAAGTTCACCCCAAAATGGATACCCCCATTTGTCCCGTGTTCAGAAACATATGCATTGTGGCCCTAATCTTCTGTGTGGATGCACAACGGGGCCCAAACTGAGCGGAGCGTCAAACTTTAACTGTCTTTTGACTTTTACGTGACCGCCATTATCCGTTGGATAATGGGGATCACGTGACCGAAGACCACTCACCGCGGCCCCCAGTGACATCTCTAAGCTCTTGGCTACCTTTAGTAGCCAGGAGAAAGGAGATTTTAAATTTTCTCTTGCCCTCCCCAACTTCTGCGCTTGCGTCCGCCATTTTGGCGACGGGCGCATGTTCCAAAACTGGGGGAAGGTCCGCGGATAAGGATCCCGTCAGGGAACCTCGCTGGTGGCCTTATTTAAGTAATTTCACCTCCCCTCACGGATCCGATCCGTGATGGGAGGTGAAAATTGAGCTTTTTTTTACTTTTACGTGATCGCCGTTATCCATCCAAGTCCACCTCTAGGCCCTCGCTTTTTCATGCCCGCTTTATGTTGTCTTGGGACTCCCTGCTACCCGTTTGAGGGCTCTGCTACATACCGGTCTATCTTGGATAGGACTGGTTAGTTTCTTTTAACTTCCCACCACCCCCTCCTCCCCAATAGTCTTTTTCTTCCTCTCTACAGTCCTCCCTGCGGTTTCTTTTTTCTTTGGCGTTTTTGGTAAATACGTTTGCCTTGGTAGCGCAAAGTGTTTCACCTGCGTTCACCATATTGCAATTTGTTATTATATCAGACAAATCATCATATGTTCCTGGTTTATATGACCTTCTGTATCTGCTCATTTGATTTTCAAAAATTTCAAACAAAAGCCAAAAGTTTAAAACATCGAATTTTAAAACAAACCACAAAAAAGCCATGAAATTCGAAAGTATTCGAAAGAGGAAATATAAAATGAAGAATTTATACTGGCTTTGGCTCAAAAGGACACTTCTCTTCTAGAGACAACCCTTAGGCCGGCTGCACACAGCCGTGACGGGTTCCGCCCAGAAATTCCGCGGCGGAGCCCGTCACGGCGCCCCCCAGGAGACCCCATACTTAGGTGCGGTTCCGGCGTCCTCGCTCCCGCATGACGCGGCCGGCCGTGTCATATGACGCGCCGGCCGCGGAAGCGTTTTCACGCTATTTTCCGCTGTTCTACATTTCATTGTTGACTGCAATGAAAGCCGTCCGTGCGTACACCCGCGGCAAATAGAGCATGCCACGGGTGAGGACGGGTGAGCACTGAGCTATTAGGTTCAATAGAACCTAATAGCTGCGGGCAACGCAGCGGATTTCCGCCACGAATTACGCGGCGGAAATCCGTTCGTGGGAAGGAGGCCTTAGGCTTAGTTCACACTGGCTTTTTTTCCCGATCTGATCCAGTTTTACTCAAAAAAAGGGAAGTAAAATGGAAAGCACCTGAAAAGCTTTTTGCTTACATCCATTTTTGCAGTGGCTCTTCAATGCATGCAGCTCACCGGGAACTAGAGACGAGTGAGCATACTCGTTAAGGGAGTCCTTTTCGAGTACCTGCCTGCTTGTCAGAAAAAATCCGGGCGCCAGCGGTGGGTTGCGGGAGGGAGCAGGGGGGAGGGGGAGACATCTCCCCCCCCCCCCCCCCCCGAATCTTTTCTGACGAGCAGGCAGGTACTCGAAAAGGACGATACTCAAGTATTGTCCCTTAACGAGTATGCTCACTCATCTCTACTGGGATCCTAAGTTCAAATTTCAAGGGCAACATCAGCTTTGAATCAGTCGATACACTCTTGGTAAGATTTAAAGGGGTTTCGTCATTAAAAAAAAAATTATCTAAACTTACCTATTCCTTCACTGTCAGTCTCCTTATCACATTTTCTCCTGGTTGAGCTTCTCCAGTGCCCCAGGTCAGCTCGCTGCAGGCTGGGCCCAGCTTGTTATGAAGGCTGCTTATCACAAACTCCTTCCTGCTGGGTCAGTGAAGGTCACATCCCTGTGCTGTAGCTTCACTGCCTAGGAAGGAATTGTAATCTAATTTCAGAGATGGCTCGCATGAGCGATCTCTGAAGATAGGCAGTCCTCCTGCTTCCCTGTCAGCTGCAGACTGCCAACCTAATGTACGTAACCTCATAGGAAGGAGAAGAATCATGCAGCTGGAGCTGAAGTGAGCCCCCGGAATGCAGGAGACAGGAGAACATGGGGGAGGTGAAGATCTGGTAAGTAGACTGATGGGGAAGGAATAGATAAGTACAGCATTTTTCTTTTTTAGTGACAGAACCCCTTTAAACCTAAAAATCCAAAACAGACATCAACATTGGCCAGATTTGACTGTATAACTGTATTAGTTACAGAGCTACCATGCATGAGAACATACAACCTCCATGTAGATTGTGTCCATAGTCCGATGTGAACCTAGAACTCCAGTGTTATGCATTGAAGAGGCACCCAACCTCCCAATCAGCAAAATGGGGGGAGGGGGGGGGGGGGGGGGGGGGAGAAAAAAAAAAAAACATCCATCTGTATTCAGTTTCCAAAATGAAAAAGGCGAAGCAGTCTGCGCTTTTCATCTAGTGTTAAAAAAAAACAAAACAACAGTATGGAGATGGAAAATACGAAATACGGAAAACAGATTGAAACTGAAGATCTTCTGCTTCAATAGATTTCTATGAGCTTGGAAAAGTTTTTTAGTTTTGCTTTTCCCATGACTGAATAGCAAAATGCCAGTGAAAACACCCTTGAAGTTTAAAGATTGCATCCCGTGGTAAATCCACAGGTCTGGCAGCTGCAGCTTTATCCCTGAACCTGCCTGGTGTGCAGGTGGTGGACCCACGCCGATCTGATAGCGATGACCTAGTCGGAGGACAGGTCATCAATAGTTCTGAAAAACTGCTGCACATAAGGATGTAACCATCTGATACCACGGGAAGTCATCCCGCATGGACAGAGCTCCCTAGAGCGGCCAATGAGCTCACAGCTGGAATGCTCAAGCTTGCAGTGAGAAGAGTCTGAATGTGGCAATTAGGCAAAGATTAAGCAAGAAGGAAATCTAAAAATCTGTATTCCAACCTGAAGCACCAATGAAGGAACATTTTCTGCTGACCGACTAATTGTGAATTAAGAGTTTTATAAAAACCGTTAGTAATGAAGGAATTGACATTTTCTCTCCCTCTGTACAATCCTTTCTCCAAGCACCATCTGATTGGTGATCGGAGGTGAACGCTACATGTAGCCGCATATTTTTAATCTAGCAGCCACTGCAGGAGAAATCTGGTATTACATGTTGCCCATTGAAATGGCTATGGAACCAAAAAAAGGAATAGCTATGTACTCTGGTTAAAGGAGATATGAGAACTTTTAAAGGTTTTTTTTTTTTTTTTTTTTTTAATTGATGACTGACCAGTTCGTCAATACAGGATAAGCTGGTATTCGACTCTGTTCCCAAACCAACTGATTCCCAGGGCCAACGTCACAGTGGTCAGTGCAAAAAGCATAAACGCCGGCCACAGCGCAGCAGCCCAGGTTGGTACTTCAGGCTCAGATCCCACTGAAATTAGGGGAAGCTGCGCCTGCAATACCAATTCAGGCCACTGTGCTGTGGTCAGTTCTTGCGTCCTCCTTCACGAACCGCAGCCTTCGGAATTCGAATACCCAAAGGTGGTCCTAGTCTGACATTCTTATGCTCATTGCATGCCGAAATACATCTTCTGCTCAAAAGACAAATGGAGGCTGAAATACGAGTCACATTGTAGCCTATATTCTCTTATGTAAGAAGAAATAAATTTTTTTTTTTAAAAAGCCAAAATTTGTATGAAAAGCTAAAATTAAAAGAAAGACAATTCACATAATTAAAATACCAGGGAATTTTATTTCACTGGAACTTTAAAAAAAAAAGTTCACAACAATTCGCCAGCCTGTGCAACATGGCAGACCACGATTGTACAATTAGAAAAAAAATCAAAGATTCAGATTCTCTTCAGTCATTTCTTTCATAAGAAACATTCTCAAAGAAAATTTACACCGAGCTTTTTACAAAGCATGTTATAAAAAAAACAAAAAAAATTAAAAAAACAAAACCATTGTCCACATTCGCTCCATTTATACACATTCGCCATGCCGGTCTGCTACAAGCACAATTAAACCATTAGTAACGGCAGTTTCTTCTCCTTAAGACTAGAGTCCTTGAGAAAAAAAATAAAAATTAAAATAATTTAAGTTTTCAGTGAGACTTAAAAATGGTGTCCTGTGCAGCATGGCTCGTACCTCCAACACGTTAGTTTAACAGTGTCCGTTGGTTTGGGGCGCGGCAGCGTTGGGTCCCCCCAACTACTAGAAATCCTTCCTGATCGGCCAGCCCCAACTCAGTATGTTCCAGGTGAGGCAGTCCCGTCCTTCAGTCTGCAGTAATGTCACAAGGGTTAAGGCCCTTATTTTTCACTTCTTGATATATCCTTTGGAAATCCTTATATCGGGGCGCACACCCAAGTCGGGGCTCCCCAAAGTGCAAGCGTCCGGTGAACAAGAAGTCTCCTGAACCGACTTTGACGCCACATTCCAGCGGCGTCTTAATATGTCCTTCCCAGCCGTGACCGTCTATACTGGGCTGAAATATCTGGATTTTCTGTCTATAAAGTTTATCCACTGAAATATTAATGATTGATTCCTGCTGCTCAACGTCGGCCGTCACCTCCGAGATGGAACCCTTCACCACTGCAAAGACGAAAGAAACGCCCATTAATCACATGTACAAAACCTAAAAAAAGAGCAATGTGGGAGGGAATTTAGGCAAAAACGCAAAGGGGTATTTGAGTCCCTGTGCTTTACACTGCAGCCCAGCTTACCCACATTGGCTACTACAGATAATCACACAGGAAGTTGTAGGTTACAAAACGTAACCAATAATAGCAATTTCACATCTGCATTTTCAATCTTGCTGTTCCGCCGTGAGAGACCAAAAAAAAAAGCACAAAAAACTGTTTGTACCCATAGAGGGCAATTAAAAGTGAAGTCCTTCAGTCCCAATCAGTTGGCATTTTTCCATACTCAATTTTTAAACTAGAACAAAAAAGTGGCGACTGTTGTCCTTTAAAAAAATAAATTGTAATATATATATATATAAATAAATGGCCGCTTTCTGGTTTTGTGTTCTCTTACACATTGTGGTATCAATGGGGGACGAAAACTAACAGAAGTGTCTGCTTTCATTCTTCTTTCAGAGAACACAGAGGCTAAATAATAGAATTCTAGAAAAAGGATGCATTAAATTTATTAAAAACAAATCAATCAGGAAGCATTTCCGTTATTTGGTGGATGGTGCAGATATATCCATAACAAAAAACAAACAAAAACCAAACACACACTACCAGGGTCAGTCAAAAGCAGAAAGGAAAATAGTCCGCAGATGTGAACTTGCCGTCATCTCAGCATATGAAATGATGGATCTCATTAAAAATAGAATATCTAAGTGATTCTCACCAAAGTCACTGATGCAGACGGCGAGGAGGACCTCTGTGTCACCGCACGGCCGGCAGGGATCTGAGAAGGAAAACACACACCAGATAAGTGGACATGAAATAATAGGGCTTTTCAGGACAGTCTGCTGCAACAGCAAAATTTTCTTGTTCCACATTGTATTTCACAACTCAGAACGTGGAATTCTGGAGACGGAGCTTCAACACAATCACAGGATTTGGAGGGGGAAACAAAAGTTGTCTGCCTACGTTGGACCCGTTCCACAAGCTGCACATTGTCTCATTCCACAAACGTACATTACTGGCAGAAGTCACATTGACTCGTGTCTAACAAATCCAGATGTTAGGGAGCAACTACCGGCAGGCGGAAGCGTTACGCTACAGTCAGACTGACTCTCCTACCCGGTACACCTGCTTGTAAGACAGTTAGCATTAAGGTACCAGGGCGCTTTTAGACAGGTGCAAGACCCCCCCCCCCCCCAAAAAAAAAACACACTTTTAAAGGTGGACGTGTGAATTGCTACTTGCAAAAGGAAACAGGCCCACGGGGAAACTTTTGCTCGATTTCTCAGCTTATTGTATAACCAGCACACGTTTCGAGGCTATGAAGCTTCTTCCTCAGCATTTGCTCCCAACTCATGCCCAGAGAGAAGTACCACTCTATTTGAACACCCCTATGGGGAACAGAACATGGAAGAGATGCTCCAATTAGTGAGAGGAGCTGGAGGTGACCATTTAAAATAAATCTGAAGGTATTTAGTAGTTATTTTTTTTGCTGAAGGTCTTTAGTTTCTTTGTTCGTCTGCCAGAGATCACTATGAGTTATGCCAAGATGCAGCATACATTTCAAACATCAGTCAATGGCAGGCCCGCCCTTTCCAACAAACCCCGCCTACTTTTCCTATCACTTTTCAAATGTAGCAAGAGAAGCACAAATCAGTGCCAATTATTGGGGGAAGCGTGGCATGCGCTTTAATAAGGTTTACCCTCTTACCAAGACGAATATCATTAGTAGGTGGACCATAAGGCAGTGTGTGTCACACTGATTACAGCGATAGGTCTGCTATATGTATCTGCGCAGTACTTCTGGAGAAAAACTTAGTAGTAGCAGCCGACAGACACAGAAGTAGTCCTGCATAGTCATGAGCTTCAGGCTGGCCACACCCACTTCACCCTCCAGCCAATGATTGGCAACTCTCTTTATGCCCAGTAATGGGCAGACAGCTGTCAATCATTGGCTTGAGGGCAGGATAGGTGTAGCCATATACAGCTCATGTATATCTAGGACTACTTCTTGTAGTCCTCTAAGGGCTGCTACTGATAAAATGCAAGTTTCTCCCAAACTACTGCACAGATCCACACAGCAAATATATCATTGTAATCAGTGTGACGGGAGCTACCCTTTCTGCCCTCAGAGGGGTGACAGACACTTTAAAGCCCATCATCTACACACTGCAATGATACATTTATCTGGCTATAACAGTTGAGTACAGTGATAGAAGGGCGCCATTAAGCCATTTTGCCCTAGATTAGCACCTATGTTTCTCAAGTAGAATGGCAGGGATTATGTTGTGAAATCACACCAACTATTTCCGTCACGTGTCGATGAAAGCCTTATAATACGCAGCCTGCTTGGATTATACGAGATCCGGGCCGTGTGCAGGTCCAGACGGAGGACCAGAAGTACCCCTGACTACTCCGCCGCAGGGTCTCAGGTGGGTGACAACAGTATGGATCCAGTTCAATATATTTATGACACTGTAGCAAAGACCAGAGCAGGTTGCAAGAACTGCAGGTCACGACTCGCCTTCACACGGCTCGTTGCTCAATCAAATCACAGGTGACTAAAGCCCAAGAACCTGAAGTTCAACTTACTTCTTAGAGCAATACATCAAAATCCATAGTTGAGTCAGAGGTGTGATTGAACAGCCCATGGGCACGCCGTGACCCACTAGCCCCGCTACACTGTAAAAAGTCGGTGAGGAAGGCAGAACTAACAAGTAACAGCACCTGCCGTGCGGCCACAGCAGACCGCCACTTTATCTGCTGCGGGGGTTCCAGTTTTCTTGCTCCGTTCGGGGAACAGGAAAGGTAGAATCCCCTGGCTGAACGGACCTGTCTTATGACGGAACCAAATGGACCCCATTGACTATAATGGGGTCTATTTTGCTGCCTAACATTTTATCGCAAGGTAAAGACCCCTTTTGCCCCAAAAGAGGCAGGGTCTTATTTTCGGGGGATGTCTTATTATACTTAGCTAGCAGGCACTGTCTGGGTTCCTCCCACTGGTCTCCAGAGCTCTTCAGTCCTCAGCTGCCGAGAGAAGACAGCTTCCTAGTTTGGGGGTTTGTAAACTCCGCCTCCAGCAAGCAATGGCTCCAATTGGTTCACGAGTCCTGTGGATCAGCCAATTACAGCCATCACATTGGTTCGAGCGCAGCGGCTCAGAAAAATCAATGCAGCGCTCTAAGAACCAGTCACAGCCATTGCATTGGCTCATCGAGCGCTGCGTTGAATGGCTCTTGAGCGCCGTAGCTGAGCCAATCAGAGCCATCGCTTGCTGGAGGCGGGGTTTATGAACTCCGTTACCAGCAAGCGATCTTCTGTTGGCGGCTGAGGACTGAAGCTCCGTGGGGACAAGCGGGAGGGACCTGGACAGGCAATGCATTTTAAAATCTGCAGCATGCTCGATTGGTTGCGGAAACTGCGTGAATTCCCACTGCGGCAGTCATTCACTGATCAGAGCTGCAGTGTCACAGGCCACACGTGGATTTCCTCTGCGCTGGGCACATATCCTGAAGGAAGGCGCTGCAGACCGTTGGAAGTAAAAAGGCTTGCGTTGGAATGGCAGCATGCAAATTTTCCCGGGAAGTAGCAGAAATCTCTCCTTGGGGTTATCCTAACAAGCATCTATTCATTGACACTGAAGAGAGCAGGGCTTTATTTCCCTAATGCTCAGGGGATTGTAATTCAACCACTGGCCAGATAATACCAGCATTGTGCAGGTCAGCTGCCAAAACCTACAGGGAAATTCTTCAGAAAGATCCGTACTGTATCCTTAGGTAACCTGAAGCGGTCCCCTCCACCGAGCCCTGTGCGCTTCCCCTGCGTGGCCCAGGAGATGCAATTACAGCATATTTCGCAAGTTCCAGATGCTACAAGAGACTTGCCCTGTGATCTTGTAGTTGTCGGAAGGAACACGGCAGTGTGGACAAGAAGACCACCCTTGTTGTCAAAAAGGACTAGTGACTGTCCCTTCTTAAATGTAATGGGAGACCGCTATTATGAGCCCAACTCACTTAAAGGCCATGTCCACAGTTTTACAGCTCTGACCCCAAATTACACTACATAATCAGTTGAATCACTTTGTAAATGAATGCATGACATTACTTCTCCTGTATTATACTCCAGAGCTGCACTCACTATTCTGCTGGTGGAGTCACTGTGTACATACATTACGTATCCTGTACTGATCCTGAGTTACATCCTGTATTATACTGCAGAGCTGCACTCACTATTCTGCTGGTGCAGTCATTGTGTACATACATTACTTATCCTGTACTGATCCTGAGTTACATCCTGTATTATACTCCAGAGCAGCACTCTATTCTGCTCGTGGAGTCACTGTGTACATACATTACTTATCCTGCACTGATCCTGTATTATGCTCCAGAGCTGCACTCACTATTCTGCTGGTGGAGTCACTGTGTACATACATTACATATCCTGTACTGATCCTGAGTTACATCCTGTATTATACTCCAGAGCTGCACTCACTATTCTGCTGGTGAAGTCACTGTGTACATACATTACTTATCCTGTACTGATGCTGAGTTACATCCTGTATTATACTCCAGAGCTGCACTCACTATTCTGCTGGTGGAGTCACTGTGTACATACATTACTTATCCTGTACTGATCCTGAGTTACATCCTGTATTATACTCCAGAACTGCACTCACTATTCTGCTGGTGGAGTCACTGTGTACATACATTACTTATCCTGTACTGATCCTGAGTTACATCCTGTATTATACTGCAGAGCTGAACTCACTATTCTGCTGGTTACCAGTGGAAACAGCAAGTTTGTCAGACCCCCACAATAGCTCATATGCAGGGGGCACTTATTTTTCACTTTTAGTATACAGAACGTCTGAAGTCTCCCAGCACGTTAACAGCAGTGATAGAAGTCATACAAAAATCAGACCTGAGGCAGCATTCTGATCATTCCTGTAACTGCCTGTCGCTGGAGGCGAGGGTCCTAACCAATAAACCCCAAAACCCAATTCTATCCATCACCTCATCTACAGAGAAAATACTATAACTGAAGAGGCCAGATAAAGGGGGGGGGGGGGGTGACCGCACACTGGGCTGATTTGCCTTGATGTGATGAGAGATGATGCCTTCATGTAACCTCCATGATGAGGAATCACAACCCCAGGAACAGACAAGTCACATTACACAGTGGAGGAGCAGGAGGAGGATTAGGGAATGC
Source organism: Eleutherodactylus coqui (assembly GCF_035609145.1). NCBI lineage: Eukaryota > Metazoa > Chordata > Amphibia > Anura > Eleutherodactylidae > Eleutherodactylus > Eleutherodactylus coqui. The sequence goes on from NC_089849.1 coordinate 93,986,664, forward strand.
GGCAAGTTGACAGATTCTTCTAATACCAAAAAGGTTTTGAGGCTTAACCCGAGCTGCCCCTACGAGCACCTGACTGCTTATGGCCATCCGAGGGGGGAACCAGAGAGGGTGCAATTCACGAGCAGTCTACCAAGAATTACTATATCTCGTCTGTACTGAAGCTGGTCAGACACAAGGGATGTTCACAGAAAACGGACATGTGGATCATCCAAGCATGTAGGATCAGGTCTCTTGCTAGCCAAGCCAGAAACCTACTGCACAAGCCTGTTACAAGGCTTGTATAAAGAGTCCAACATTGACTTGCAGGAATGCTGCCTTCCAATAGGTGGCGCTGCAGAGGTATTGTTCCATCTCCCTTATTTGCATATTACCCAGAGGAGCATGAATGGCCTTATAAGTCTCCTCACTCCGTCACCTTCTAGGTGCTCTCCCTGTAAGACCAGGTCAGGTCTATGCATGAGCAGGGTGTAGGGCAGCTTAAATGCCAAGAGGAACCAGAACACCTTACAGTACGTCAACTGCTCACAATTGTCTCATCACCTCCAAAGGCATGGTGCAACTCTCCAAAAAAATGGAGCAAACGGGGCAACCATTAGGGCCAAACACTGGAATTATGGTACATTCATTGTCATTCCTATGACAATGAAACCATCAAGATAATGGTCTGAAAGGACCCTATCGTTTGAACAAGCGGTGGTACCGTTAGCTCTCGTGCAGCCTGTTTACACAGAACCACCATTGGTTCATTCAGTCTTTTCCATTGGCTGTACAAGTGATTGAAGGCCTGAATGACTGCTGTATACACAGAATGAGAAGTGAACGAGCCAATGGTGGTTTTTAAGCCTGTATAAAATAGACAAACAAAAGTGAATGATTATCGTTGAGTTGTTGTCTTGGTTTAGACCGAATGACAGTCAGTCATTCACTTTCATTCGTTTGATCGATTTTTTGGAAGATGCATTCCGTCTAAAAACACCTTTACATGGAAAGCACACAAAAGTCAAATAAAAATGGTCAAATGACCAATTTTGACTGACAGGTGTGCCATATAGATCGCTCATTAGCAGTTTTGTTTTAGCCCACTGGAACGCAGTGACTAACGAGACGTCTCGTTTAGTGTAGACAGGCAGTGGCTCATCTTCGAATGACTGCCTGTTCACAGTGGATGAAGGCGGGCAGGTGGGCGGAAGTTGTGTGGTTTACAAGTACCCTTACAATAATGGATTACCATTTACTAAAGATACCCCACAGCCAGTGAGAGTAGTTACAGACTCCCTGCTGCCCATATGCTACAAAAATACACACTTCTCTTTTCATTCTCTCCCCCTTCTTGGACTTCTCACACAGCAGACATTTTGCTTTCGCCAACATTAAGAATCAAAGGGACTAGCCTAATATTTTATCTATTCTCCCCTCTTCAGGATATGGAATAAGTGGCGGTCCAACTGTTCCCCCGCCCCCATCACCGATCATAAACACACTGCATAACAAGCTCCAGCAGTCTCAGATAGAGGGGGACATGGCATCCTTGTTATCAGCAGGGATGCCAGTGCTTGGACCCCCACCGATCAGCCACAGCATGGGGGAGAAGTTTAAACCTTGGGACAACAACTTGCCAAAAGCTGGAAATCAGTACTAGTTACTTTGTATCAGGGAGGTTCCGACATCGCTGACTGACGCCTTCTGGATTGGTCAAAATGCAGAAGACACGACAGGATCAAAATATCTCACTTTACATATTGGACAGATGATGGTTGAAGATCCGATAAACGAACGCTCACCAGACCATCATCAATTTAGCTTTAGTTCATGCTGGCCGTATGTGTTCAATGATGCCAGCTAAAGGGCGATTGTCATTCTGGGAACTTTCCTTTCAACTATGGCTGCCCCCCCCCCCCCCAACCCCAGATTACAACATAGTCATGGGTTTAGTATAGAAAAAGCCCAACACCCTACTAGTTTGTTTTTTTTAATTCAAGGGCCACTCCAGCAAACACACGATTTTCCATCTCTGATCCTCATCTGATTGCCTGACATACTCTGAAGGTCTCCTCTGTGTATTGCAGCCACTTCCGCGCAGTGCAGCCCCTGTCTGATGCTCATCAGGCATCACCTTGATGGGGAGTTTTTTGTTTTTTTTTGCTTTCACCTGTACATCTATCCCATGATGCATCAGCTCAGCATTAACTAGAGGCTATACAATTTCTGCCTGCTGGGGAGGGGGACAGTTTAATCATCAACTATGGTCACCTAAGACCGTGGCAGTCGACGCTGCGTACCTGTCCGTAGTCTTTCTGTACTGCAGATGGTCCAGACAGCCTGCTGTCAGACATACGCAGTACAGATTTTCCCGCACAGTCGCTAGGCGATGACACAGCTGCATGCGACCTTTTGCGCAATGTTAATTGCGGAAGGGCCGCAGATCGGATGGCTTCCATTAACTTCAATGGAAGCCATCCACGCGGAATCCAGAGAAAAATGGAGCATGCTGCAATTTTTCTTTTGCGAGCGGAAATCAGTTTATTTCTGCTCATGTGCAGGAAGAATCACTTTTCCATAGCATGGTATGGACGGGATTTGCTGCAGAATGCCCGCCCCGGATTCCACAATGCAAATCCGTCCGTGTGCAGGCGGCCCAAATAACCTATAGACCATAAAAGCAGACAGTCCGGAGGATGAGCTGTGATCTCCTCCATTATAAAACTGTGCGATGATTATCAGCAACAGTGATAGTAGGTTCTGCACCCAGCCCTAGGCAGTTTCTGGGGCAAGTTTGTGTAGCAGCATCACAGACTGAGAAACTGACTAGTTTAATAGATTAAAAAACAAAAATGGTAAAAAAAATAATAATTTAAATCTTTTTTTAAAACAGATCGAAATTTGCCTAAACAATAAAAGCAACAGTACTTATTCTGCTCAACGGTAGACGCATCGGTCAGGTGCAGTTCTGCTCAGATGCCAGGAGAGTAGCACCTGACTGCTGTGCCCTCTGATTGGCTGCAGGAGGTCAGGTGATTTCAGATGAGAAGGACCGCGAGGCTGCAGCACTGGACCACCAGGGCTGAGAACGGCAAGTGCCGCAGCTTTCATTATGGTCACACATTTGGATGTTTTTATAGCATTCGGACACCCCCTTTAAGATGCCCATATGCGTTACACTAAAGATGGCCATACCCGAGATAATGGTGACCCAAAATAGCAGATTTTGGCCATTTACGGTAAGGAGACTATCGCTTGATACAGTAAAGCGAACTATCACTCACGATGCAGGATGGCAGGCCATGGCCAGTGAAAGCCTCGACAGGACCTGTTGTCCACTGCCCAGGCTCCTGTTGGCCTTCGCTTCCAGGTGGACGTCCTGAAACAGTCTGACCCCGTGTCGGGACGTGCAGCCATAACGGAAGACTAGCTGGGGACTGGGTACCGGAGGACCGTGACTAGAGACTTGTGAGTATTACTTCTACGTTACTACACCACTCTGGATCAAATTACTCCCAGATACCCCTCAGTTGCGGGTGAGACCCTTCATACGAACAATGCCACGGTCCATAGTCTTAAAAGTGAATGGGCAGCTTAAAAGGTGATGAAGATTGACAATTTCAATCAAATTGTAGAGTAACATTTAGCAATTGTTTTAGCCAACCGACGACACCATCCTAGTCTGAAGAACAATGGCCGTACTTGAAGTTTGTGCTTAGTTGGACAAGATAATTTTGACTTTGAGGGTATCTTCGTACATAGCAAAAATGCTGCAAAATCCGCACCTCATCACCCGCCTCACATCACCCAGCAGCCTCTACCGAGCGCTGAACCATTGGTTAGAGGATTTGGAAGTGGCATCACCTGACCAGCGCTCACTAGAGGCGGCCGTGGGACGGGGCGTGATGTATGGCGGGGCGAGGGGCAGCGCTGCAGCTGCTAAAATCAGCTGCAGATATGCAACCGATTCCGGGTCACAATCCACAACGATGGGGCAGATTTTGACATTTTTATGCACAAATGCTGCAAAACTCCACAGCATTTCCACTTCATATGACCGTACATTTGAAGGTGGTTTCCAGAAAGATCGCTCGTTTGCTGCCCGCCATTACTAAACACGCATGGACAGTTTTACTAAAAGGGGCATTCAAAAATAGAACATCAGAAAAAATCCCCCACAACAAATAGGATAATCTGCTGGGCAGCAGCGGGCACGCTGACTGCACTGCGAGTGCCTACTTACTGGCACCATGCTATTAATACTTCTTGTTATGAGAAGGGTACGCCCGGGTGACAGATTAGATGGTAGGCTTGTTTGGGCAGAGACCTCATAAAAATAGTATAAAAAACCCCTAATATTTCTCTGAATGATTATCGGCCGGTGTAGAAGGGTCCTTAAGGGCTGGAGCTGCTCATTGACTCTCCAAAGCAAATCCCGGTGGAGCAATGTCCTCAGGCTGAAATAAAGAGAAGCTAATTTTCCACAATCAGTTAATAAGTTACTCAGCAATCCATTACCAGAAGATGCCTGAGGGACCAGCGAAGCAGGCTACACCGAGGGACCAGCGAGGGGGGCTGCACCAAGCGCCCTTCACTTGCATTTTCCTCTGAGTATTAATTTGCATTTTAAGGAGTACCCTTTCACCCTTACCCGTGGTCGCTGGATGCAACGTCAGTTCAGAAAACAAGTAGTATTTCATCAACTGACTACTAGAAGAACTGCTGCTCCCCCTCTGCACAACTCTTCACTGGCTACTCATCGTCCCGTGAATCAAATCCAAGATATCATTCAATGACCTACAAGACTGCCCCATCCAACCATTCCTGACCTCATGTAATCTCCTATATACAACCTGCCCCATCCAACCATTCCTGACCTCATGTAATCTCCTATATACAACCTGCCCCCCCCATCCATTCCTGACCTCATGTAATCTCCTATATACAACCTGCCCCCCCATCCATTCCTGACCTCATGTAATCTCCTATATACAACCTGCCCCCCCATCCATTCCTGACCTCACGTAATCTCCTATATACAACCTGCCCCCCCATCCATTCCTGACCTTATGTAATCTCCTATATACAACCTGCCCCCCCATCCATTCCTGACCTCATGTAATCTCCTATATACAACCTGCCCCCCCATCCATTCCTGACCTCATGTAATCTCCTATATACAACCTGCCCCCCCATCCATTCCTGACCTTGTGTAATCTCCTATATACAACCTGCCCCATCCAACCATTCCTGACCTCATGTAATCTCCTATATACAACCTGCCCCCCCATCCATTCCTGACCTCGTGTAATCTCCTATATACAACCTGCCCCCTCTATCCATTCCTGACCTCGTGTAATCTCCTATATACAACCTGCCCCCTCTATCCATTCCGGACCTCATGTAATCTCCTATATACAACCTGCCCCCCCATCCATTCCTGACCTCACATCCCCACATGTAATCTCCTATATACAACCTGCCCCCTCCATCCAGATACCCCCTCCCCACATATAATCTATATACAACCTGCCCCATCCATCCATTCCTGACCTCACATCCCCATATCTCCCCACATGTAATCACTGGTCCTTGCAAGAACTTCTCCGCACATAATCTTCAGGATTTCTCTGATACATCGCCAAAACTTTGGAACATGTTACCCCAACACATGAGGTTCTCTACTACCTTGGGCAGCTTTAAAGGAACCCCAAACCCCCCCTCCCCTCTTCAGGGAAGAGGACAACCTACAGTAACCCTGCTGCCACCAGTATAAGAAAAACTACAGCCTTCACCTACTGTCTCCTTCCTCTTCCCTTGTAGATTGTAAGCTCATGCGGGCAAGGTCCTCCGTCTCTCTGTATCAGTTTAAGGCCCTTTTACACGGGAGGACTGTTGGGCGTTTAAGGGGGCAACAGTTATAACAATTATCACTCCTGTGCTTTAACAATCCTTCGGTAAATGGAGAGTGCGCCAGACAACGCTTCTGGCCTCCATTCACAGTAGACTCACAAGATGGACTGCCTGTTTACACGGCCGATGTTTATACCCACAAACTGGATGAAGAACGATCAAATTTATCAGATTTAAGCTTAGTGGTCAGTTTGCTTCACCCCAGGCAAAACTACAATGAAAGGTGATAATCAGAGCTCACCTCCTCCCCCTCTGCACATTGACCTCTACACTAGTCACAGAGTAAGTCTAGAACAGTCTCCCATAGAAGTCAATGGTCAGCTCCTTTCCATTGTGCAAGTGGCCCATGGAGCTGCTGTAAAGCATATCTCTGCAGTAAAGGTAAGATGGACGCTCCCTCAAAAAAAAACAAAAAAACTGAAGCGTGAAGTTTAAAAATGCATCATCCAAACACACAATGACTGGGTTGTCATTCCAGCTCAGTTCACTAAAATGTCGCTCCACATCTTCAACCTCGGGCGTGTCGCACAAACAAGGATACACACCCCATCCATTCTGCTTAGACCTATAAATTAGCAGCGCTCGGCTGAGTCAGACGCGCTCGGCTTATCTGTAATCACCGACTGATGCGGACTACACTCACTGCAAGCCTCAATCACTACTATTATGGTATTTGAAGACTGGGTGTAGGCTGCGTTATAAACAGCAACAAATGCAATTAAATGGGGATAAGCAGATAGTTAATGGGGCCAGTCATAAGCTGGCAGCCAATCAGAGACCAGCGTTTATACCCAAGCTGATGACATCATCGCCATTACAAGATCGGAATCAGGTGGTGCTCTACTGAAGAAATATGTCATACTAAGTACAAAAACATAAGACCGCAGTCCCACCTCCATGACACGACTGCATTATAGACAACCGCATTACGGCCTCGCTCACACCCGGCACGGTTGCGCAGAACAGAATTTAAATCCTACACGCAAAATGCGTTTATACACTTTTTTACAGTGTGCCCGAAAAGGCATGTGGCTGCATGGGAATGGGGCAAAGCCTGAATACAGCGCTGTGCCCTAAAGTTGCACCAAAGTCTTGGCGCAATAACTGGCATAAACTAAGCCAAACAGGAGCTATAAAAGACAGAAGTGACTAAAGATGCAACAGATTTACCATCCGGCATGATTCACTGTACTACATCTGGCATCATTTAGGACTGTCTAGTCCAAATCCACCATGTCCAACTATTGGACCATATTCATAAGCCTTCGCCAGTGAATTTGCGTGGCTTTTTGCCCATAAAAAAAGCGATTTTTTAAAAATTCTTTGGGTGCCTTAAAAAAGTAAAATATAATAAAAAATAAAAAAAAAATAAAAAACATTTTTTTATACCATGAACCTAAAAATTCATTTTGTGGTTTGCTTTATAATCCCTATCGATCTACAGCTAATGTTTGGATGTGGCAAACAACACTATAGAGTCAAAACTATAGTGGGGGGGGGGGGGGGGGGAATTCTGATTAGTTGTGAAGTTTCCACCACAACTTGCTGCAACAATAACATTGATATCAGGTTTTAAGCTTCCCACAGTGCCACCTAGTAGCAGACCAGAGTATTACAACACATATCGGAATGCTCTGATGCACCCAAAACTGAGTAGAAGTAAACATTTGTAGCTTTTTGCCTTTATTCCAACTTTTATCCTTACCAGAAACTGCATGCAAATCCGAGAGCGTCCTCTGGTTTATAAGTTCGTACTGGAAGCCAGTGATTTTACGGCTAATGTCCAACTGGGGCGTCGCTTCAATAAACAAGCCTCCTTGATCCAAACTAAAGCAGTGGACTTTTTGGGGTTGGTGGTTCCCGTCCTGAACTAAAAGCTTCAGTTCTCCAGTTTTTTCCAAATAAATATTAGCTCCTTTGGAGCCCATGAAAGGTTTGATACAAACAGTGAAGTGCTGGGAGTGTGACGTGAAGGTGTTGGGGCGCAGATTGACAATGAGCGCCCCCGTGGGATAAAGCCATTTCACCGTGCCTTCGGAACATCTCAGATAGACTTGCTCCACATCCTTCTTGTGGCTCTCATGGGTCAGTCCACTAGGGAGAAAGAAGAGTAAATGCATTACAAAGGGGGGTCTTCGTAAGAAATCAAATAAAGACTTCAGGATACTATAAAACCCAAATGTTCACGGCTAACACTTCCAATGCAGACCCCAAGAGCTTACAATCAAACATGCATAAGGAAGAGATACAACAAAGAGGTCATTTACACAATGCGAAGAGACTACGCTATAACCAGCAACTGTTTTAGAGGAGCACAGACAGCTGTATCACCATCACCTTAAAGGCGGAGGTGGGTTAAAAGGTGTAAACACAAGTAGAAGACAATGAGGAACACAGCGCTCCCGCATAACTGAAGCTAATGGGACTGTTCAATGGGTTGATACAATGGCTGTCCTAGCTTGAGTGATACCTTTTACTACTTCTGTTTTTTTTTCCCCTTTCCTAATATTTAGATTTTTCTAACAACTTTTTAATTACCTGGTGAAAAGTTTCTTAGGGTATGAACCACTCCTTCCCTTAAAGGAGTTTATCCAGGCAGCGCCCGTCGGGGTGCACCAGAAGTGGACCAGGCGCGCTGCTCTGACCCGTGCGTAGTGGACAGCACTTGTAATTGTAGGCTGGTGGCAATTACAAGTGCAGCTCCCATTGGATTTTGATGAGTTGTGCCTGCAATTACAAACGATGGCCACTACACAGGGATCGGAGCAGTGCCTTGCGATCCAACCCTGGTGTAGCCTGGCACTGACAGCTGATGCTGCCTGGAAAACCACTTTAGCATACAGGGTGGACCACAAAAGTAGCCTGGGCAGCACACTCTTATGAAAGTAGTTTACAGGTGCATTCAGACGTTGCGAAAACACTGCGGATCCGCCGAAGAAATTCGCAGCAAAACCGCAGGTTAAAGTTACAGCAGAAAATCGGCAGCAAGTCCCCCCCCATGTGAACAGGACTTCCTCTAATAGTAAAAGAAAAAAATAAATAAAAATCCGTCTTTGCTGCCTAAAGCAACCAATCACAGAGCAGCTTTTATTTCTTATACTGCAACTAAATCAGGTTTTCTTCTAGGCAGCTTTCCTAAGAGTGCGGTGCAGGACTACTTCTCGGTGGCCCAACCTGTATCTCTTACAGAAGGTTTGTACATAACATTGACTTCCTGGGGAGATCTCACTCTGTAGGTGCAGTGGGGATCGGTGACCTGTGAGAGGCGCACTCACTATGCTGGACTCACATTTAAGTAAGAACACTGTAGAGTTCTTGGAAGATAAAAATAGACTTCAAGAAAGATTAGAGCCGGACCCCAGGACCCCAGAAAACCACCGGAGAAGGTGGCGGGCTGCTGGCAGGAGGGGAAGTGTCTGATGTGTTTAATAACTGTTCGTGTCGCTCATTTCTGTCACCAAGTTCTGACTAATTTCTCGGAAAATGCCGCCCACCGCCACATCGAGGAAATAAAGACTGACAGCTCAGAAGGAAAAAAGACTGCTTTCTTAAGGAGTGCCAACAAGGAGCCCCATGATAGGAGGCGAACATCTGATAATCAGCTGGATTGTACAATCCTCCAACCTTAAGGAGCGCACAGACCTTTGTATCCAGTCAGCTGGAGGTCAGAAACCTCAGCAAGGAAGAAACGGCTTACAGACTGGTTAGTCCGGTCCGAGCCCCGCAGATAGTCAGGGGACTGGTCACGCAGGGGACTGGTCACGCAGCCAACGTCCTGCGCCTCAGCTGAAAAGCAGATGAGCTCACAGTTTGCTTTTCTCCGTTTAAACTTTTTTTTCCAGGACCGTTCAGTTTGAGCGAGCGATGTTTAAACTGAACGACCAGCAAACGAGCCAATAAGGATTTTCATGCTTGCATGAAATGAATGATAAGCAAATGAATTCTCATTCAAATGATGGCAGTGTAGAAAAAAAGAAAAAAAGAAGAAAAAAAAAGCAGGTGAGGAGTCACTGACTAGTCAAAAGGTTAGCATCCAATATATAAAAACCCAGAAAAAAAAATATTTAGGGTCAGAAAAAAAAAAACTGCCAAGAAGCTTGCCCCCCTTCTCCATCTCAGATTGCAAGCTCTTGGGAAGAAGTTCACATCTTCTTACCAAAACTTTCCTTAAGAGTGAGCGGCATGTCTTGCAGCGCCCCCCGTGCCCCCGCCGCAGGTGCTCCAGGCTTACCTGCCCTTCCAGTTGCACATGTCGCTGGAGTACTGCAAGGAGGTCCCCCTGCCCGTCACTATCACCATGAACACACTGAGCAGGACCCTCCTCAGCATGATGGCAGCTCGCGGCGGGGCAACAACTCCAAGAAGGCGCCCTAAGAGGGGATAGTCCGGGAGAAGAGGCGGCCAGCAGCGGCGGACATCGCCCGGTGCACAGGACTCTAGCCGGGAGCTCCCGCACGTCCCATCACCGGCAGCAGCACAGAGCCGTCCGCAGCGCTGCTCACTGTACTGTGCTGCAGCCAGCGTAGCTCCCCGCACTCCAGCACAGGCCCCGCCCACGGGGCGTGCTTAGGAGAGGAGGGCGTGGCTACGGCCCCGCCTCCTCCTGAACTCACTGCTCATTCCTACGGCCGGCGTCACACGGGCGATTTATGAATAGAACACCTTGTAGTCAGTCGGTTCACTGACATGCACGGCGTGCCCCCCCCCCCCAAAAAAAAAAGATGCAGCATGCTTCATTTTCAACGTATTTGTGCACCATAGAAGTCAATGTCGATCTCTGCACTGCGGATGTGCCGGCGCATATGCGCTTTGCTTTTTTTTTTTAAACCCCTGCTATCTCGCAGAATCTGCGGCCGGTCCGCAATATGAACTGCAGACGGGTCGCGGATCGGACGCTTCCATTGACTTAAATGAAACACGCTGCGATTTGTTTTCTGCATGCGGAATCCGGACAAAAAATCCACATGTGTAAATTGAAGTGCGATGCCCATGCTTCCCTATAGGGGGCCTGAACTGCGGATCTTCTGCACGAGACACCACAAATCAAATCCCCCCCGTGGACATTGGGCCTAAGGGCGCCCACCCACTGGCGTTTGCGATTTTCGTGCGTGAAAAATGCGGCGTTTTCGCGGCTTTTCCATTAATTTCCATTGACTTTCATGGGTGCATTAGGAGAAAAATAAGGACACATATGCAACTGACAGTTCCTATGTTAAAAATCGCAACGCAACGCAAAACGCCAGTGGACAGGAGTACATTCAATTCTAATTGCTCTTGAGAAAAAACGCAAAACGCAAAGAAAAAAAAATCGCCAGTGGGTGGGCGCCCTAAAGCTGCATGCACACGGGCTGGTCGGATTCTGCATGTTGGAGCCCGCAGCGGAATCCGGCCCTGTGCCCAGCTGGCATCTGTGCGTACCTGTATTTTCTTATTTTCTGTACTGCAGATGGTCCGCACGGCTCGCCGTCAAACATGGAAGCCGTCCGACCTGCGGCCTGTCCGCAATTAAAATAAAAAAAACAACCAGGAAGACTGCGCATGAGCGTGCGTGAGATATGCTGTCATGCTTAATTAAAAAAACTGCCATGTGCGGCAATACGCCGGACACACCGCGTTATACACACTGGGTTTTCCCACGCTAAGAACGGCTCCAGCTCCGGTATCGAAGGGTTACAGAGAAGTAGATGTCTAATACAAAGTAAACAGTTAAAAGCAAAGATTACGGCTTCATATGACGTTTTTGCGCGCACATTACGCAGAGAATAGAAGCCGCTGATTTGGATGGGTTTGTTCACATTTCCGTAAAAACAGAAGTAGAACATGTTCTATTTTTCTGCATATTTGCACTCCAAAGGTCCCCATAGAAGTCATGGGGGAGAGGGGGTGCGAAGCCTGCGCAATACGCAAGGGCGTGTGATAAACATTGCGCAATTCCGATGGAAAAAGAACACATCTAGAACTCAGAGGAATTAGCCATTCCAATCGTGTTTGTGTCCCGTGCGCAAAAAACAATAACAACTACAGACCCTGAGAGCTGGAAAATAAACCGACGGGCGCACAAAATAGGCCTCATTTATAAGACAATGGCGCGGACGCTCATCTGAAGGGCCTTTAGAGAATCATTTACAATCTACAGGTAGGAGCCGAGTGAGGTTTTGAGCCACATTATATCCTCACCTGTGGTTGGGATTCAGTCGTCTCGTGTAGAACAGCCCTCACATTCTAAAAACAAACGTTCTAGAGCAGCGTCACGAGGAAAGTCTGCAAAAGACGAAAACGGGAACCTTTTTCAGTTCCTGTTTTCCTGGGTAAAGGTCCCTGAGTGCAAAAGCACCCGGCAGCCGTCCCACAATCCATCGCTCCTACAAAAGGAGTGTTTGAGAGAATGGAGGAGCAGCGGCCAGAGATCTCTTCCGCCCCCCCCCCCCCCCATCCCCATTCACCGTTCATAGATGACCAACTGCCTGTTCACACGGGCCGATATTCGCTTAGTCTTCAGCTCAGCTAAAAACCAGGGCAATGTGCTCAGAGCCCCATAGGTGGCGGTGTGCACGCAGAGCAACAATCGCCCGAATTAGTTGTTTGCAGCAATTATTGGGGTGATAGTCACCCCTTGTAAAGTGCATGTGGTTTCTGATAGGATTGTAATAAAGTGGAGTGTTTTACAGCATCTCTTGTGCCAGAAGCTCCACCGTCAGGAGATACCGATCTCATGAGACTCGAGTCTTGGGGTCATGATCTTTCCAGGCCAAAAGTAGTCAGGTGGCCTTCAGACTGGGAAGGGTGCCATTAGTTTAGCAAACTCTTAGTTGACAGATGATATGCCCACTAGGGCAATTATGCCACAAAAACCTAGGTCAACCGCGGGCTCGAACAGTGAAGACAGAAATGAGCCCTAAGTATGACCACTGCTCATCTGTCATCCATGATGGTTGGCGTCCAACCTAGCCTAGAGGCCAAGCCTAGTAATCACCAATCAGCACTGTATCAGACAGTTCATAAAGCTTTACCTAAATGTTTGTGGGCCTTCTCTGTAAGCAAATCATTAATTAGCGCTGTTTAGTTAGGTGAAGGGCACTGGTGCCCTGGATGGAGATGGGGCTAGGGGGTGACTTGGCAGCAGACTGGGAGTCATTTCAAGGGGCTAGAGATCTGGAATAATAGTAATCTTCATTTATATAGTCCAACATATTGCACAGCACTTCATAAGTCAGGGGGGCTGGAGGTTAATGGGAGGTTCTTTCATGTCATGAGGGACCAGAGCAGGTCAGCAATGGATACATGTGGTCTGTATGTATCCAAGGAAGACCCCATCATCTAGTGCAGAAAAAAAAAAACATTACTATTGGATATGGCAAAGTGTTTTCAAATGGATGGCATGGAGGCTCAGTGTAGAGAAGTTACAATGAAGAACTATTGTGCTGAGGTTGAAACCACCCAGGGGAAACCTCTGCAGAAACTGATACAATGTATCAGACTGCGAAATACACTGTACAATATAATAACAGTCAACAATAGCAATCATTGCACCTGTGCTGACCGCTCACTGAATGGAGGTGGAGCACGAAAGAGATCTCTTCTGACCACCCGCTTCCGTTCAGAGTAAGGCCGGCTGTCGGATTCCGCATGTGTGAGCCTGCAGCGGAAACCATCCCTGACCGCAGCCGGTGTCCGCGTCTACCTCTCATTTTTCTTCTGTATCTGCACTACGGATGGCTGCAGCAAGCCGCCATCAGACATGTGCAGTACAGATTCCCCCCCCCCCCCCCCCCCCAATATTTATTTTTCCGGCACCATCGCTAGGCAAAGACATGGAATCCGCGACCTTTCTGCAATGTCAAATGCGGAAGGGCTGCAGATCAGATGACTTCCATTGACTTCAAGGGAAGCCGTCTGTGTGGAATCCACGCAAAATAGAACATGCTGCGATTTACTTTCCGCAAGCGGAAATCACGATCGCTGTCTGCTCCTGTGGGCGGTCATGCGAATGCTCTATTCTTGCTAATGGAAGTGGAATGCTGCGCATCGTCCACGCAGGTGACAATCGTGGATTCCGCGGCCTACTGTTCATAAACACTTGTTTGTGCAAACAGCTGACAGTCGATTGGTTTCAGGTAAGCGACTCGACTAGTGAGCGATCTTCAAAGTCACCCATAATCACTCTTTTCAATGATTACTCTGGTGACTATTGGCCCAAGCAAATGTACCCTTAAAAGGGGCACTAACATCAGTCTTATCTATTGAGCACAATCTATTGTTCTGTGTTATCAGCCTTGTTAACTTTTTGCTGAGAGAAGTCCACAAACAGCCCAGCCTTGAGCACTACATTGTATCACACACTCTATGTGTTACGTAACAGAGGTAGTTCTCTTTTGATTTTCCTTTAATTTTTTATTACTCATTTTGTGTTTTTTTATTTTTCCTCTGACGCGCCTTAGAAAAATTCACAAATTACCCCTTGAAAAATGATTATGAACAATCCTGTTATCTGATACCGAAGCATTAAAAACACACAAGCCTTTTAGCCTGACAGAGAGCTGAACATTAATTTCCTGCCTTGTGAGATGTCAGTTACACCAGTGATGGAACAGATAGGGCCTTTTATCTCTATGAATAGCCTGTTGTCATATCCTTATTGGAGGCAGTTTTTTCATATACATTCTACCTATTCGGTTGGCCCCGCTTGGAAGTCAGTATCACTTATCAACCTCTAGAGACCGTGTACTGCATCAGCAATCCACAGTCTATGGGCTGTTAAAGGGACAGTCTTCTACATAGGGAGCAGTATTATTGTAGTTATATTCTTGTACATAGGGGGCAGTATTATAGTAGTTATATTCTTGTACACAGGAGGCAGTATTATAGTAGTTATATTCTTGTACATAGGGGGCAGTATTATAGTAGTTATATTCTTGTACATAGAGGGCAGTATTATAGTAGTTATATTCTTGTACATAGGGGCAGTATTATAGTAGTTATATTCTTGTACATAGGGGTTATATTATAGTAGTTATATTCTTGTACATAGGGCAGTATTATAGTAGGTATATTCTTGTACATAGGGGGCAGTATTATAGTAGTTATATTCTTGTACATAGGGGGCTGTATTATAGTAGTTATATTCTTGTACATAGGGGGCAGTATTATAGTAGTTATATTCTTATACATAGGGGACAGTATTATAGCAGTTATATTCTTGTACATAGGAGGCAGTATTATAGTAGTTATATTCTGGTACATAGGAGCAGTATTATAGTAGTTATATTCTTGTACATAGGAGGCAGTATTATAGTAGTTATAGACTTGTACATAGGGGGAGCAGTATTATAGTAGTTATATTCTTGTACATAGGGACAGTATTATAGTAGTTATATTCTTGTATATATAGGAGGCAGTATTATAGTAGTTCTATTCTTGTACATAGGGGGCAGTATTATAGTAGTTATATTCTTGTACATAAGGGCAGTATTATAGTAGTTATATTCTTGTACATAGGGGGCAGTATTATACGGTAGTAGTTATATTCTTGTACATGGGGGGCCGTATTATAGTAATTATATTCTTGTACATAGGAGGCAGTATTATAGTAGTTATATTCTTGTACATAGGGGGCAGTATTATAGTAGTTATATTCTTGTACATAGGAGCAGTATTATAGTAGCTATATTCTTGTACATAGAGAGCAGTATTATAGTAGTTATATTCTTGTACATAGGGAGCAGTATTATAGTAGTTATATTCTTGTACATAGGGGGCAGTATTATAGTAGTTATATTCTTGTACATAGGAGGCAGTGTTATTGTAGTTATATTCTTGTACATAGGGGGCAGTATTATAGTAGTTATATTCTTGTACATAGGAGGCAGTATTATAGTAGTTATATTCTTGTACATAGGGGGTAGTATTATAGTAGTTATATTCTTGTACATAAGGAGCAATATTATAGTAGTTATATTCTTGTACATAGGGGGCAGTATTATAGTAGTTATATTCTTGTATATAGGAGGCAGTATTATAGTAGTTATATTCTTGTACATAGGGGCAGTATTATAGTAGTTATATTCTTGTACATAGGGGGCAGTATTATAGTAGTTATATTCTTGTACATAGGAGGCAGTATTATAGTAGTTATATTCTTGTACATAGGAGGCAGTATTATAGTAGTTATATTCTTGTACATAGGGGGCAGTATTATAGTAGTTATATTCTTGTACATAGGGGGGCAGTATTATAGTAGTTATATTCTTGTACATAGGGGGCAGTATTGTAGTAGTTATATTCTTGTACATAGGAGCAGTATTATAGTAGTTATATTCTTGTACATAGGGGGCAGTATTATAGTAGTTATATTCTTGTACATAGGGGGCAGTATTATAGTAGTTATATTCTTGTACATAGGGGGGCCGTATTATAGTAGTTATATTCTTGTACATAGGGGGCAGTATTATAGTAGTTATATTCTTGTACATAGGAGCAGTAATATAGTAATTATATTCTTGCACATAAAGAGCAGTATTATAGCAGTTATATTCTTGTACATAGGAGCAGTATTATAGTAGTTATATTCTTGTACATAGGAGGCAGTATTATAGTAGTTATATTCTTGTACATAGGGGGCAGTGTTATAGTAGTTATATTCTTGTACATAGGAGGCAGTATTATAGTAGTTATATTCTTGTATAATAATAATCTTTATTTGTATAGAGACAACGTATTCTGCAGTATTATAGTATATTCTCGTACATAGGGGGCAGCATTATAATAGTTATTTTCCTATGCATAGGAGCAGTATTATAGTACCGTAGCTTACATACACTTCTGACCTTGGGGCTGCATAAACACCACTGACAGCTCTGCAGGTTTTTTTTAGGAATCCATGGAAAACAATGTAACTTTGCTCATCACTGAAGAAGAAGAAGAAAGTAAACTCAGCCTAATAAATATATACCTGGCTCTTCTGTTCCTGTAGACCTATGGGCAGCCATATTTATTCCAGCCTGAAAGCCAGAAAGGGTTAATAAGAACCCCTTAGCTCTCCGTGCCTCCCATCAGATTGAGGTCTGCAGAGAGGCGCCTGTCATTATTATTTCACTCTGCGGTCTCTTCGTTTTATTTGGATTCTTGGTTTTGCAATGACCAGGACGCAGCGAGGCGTTGTTCTCTGGGCCGCCCAAAAATATGCCACTTCCAAGGTGGTCCAAGCTGAAAGGCCCTAATATAAACAGGATCCTTGTTGTTTGCTTGTTCTAAGACAAGGTCTGTCTGATGCCTTGTTGTCACTGTAACCTGCGCAGCCTCAGACATCCCCTGCTGACTTGTTGGTTTATGGAGTCTTTTTGTTAACTGAAGTCATTCTGTATCTCACAGGCGGCCTTTACCCCAAAACTGACATCTCACCCTGCAGTCAATCCCAAGGGATGTGCATGGAAAGAATCACACTTTATAAGCCAACTTGTGGATGAGAGCGTATCACACAAGACAAGCTTAGATACACTGGGTCAGCAGGCAGTACTGTACATGATAGGCTTAGCTATAGCAGCTCTCCGGACAGCACATGATAGGCTCAAGCACAGTCAGCTGACCGTATCACAGGATAGGTGTAGATCCAGAGATAGTAGCCAACGTGATAGGCTTAGATACACTGGCTCATTAGACACAATCACAACTATAAAACAGAGCTAAAGAGCCTCACGTGGTGCAGAGTGTTAAGGCAGCAGCAATGCAGTCCTAAGCTCTTGCTCACAACCTGAAGGTTGCAAGTTCAATCCCCGCTTGGCTCAGGTAAAAGGCTCAATCCTTCTGAGGTCAGTAAAATGAGCAGTGGGGGGTAATAAATAAGTGACCTGAAAGCGCTGTGGAATAGGTTAGCACAATACAAGGTTTATTGTTTAAGTTTATCTATAGGAGTAATCATATGGCTGTTTTCCCAAAATGACCTATTATTTGCGTATTTGCCTCCATATTTGTATTCTTTGCTATCGGGCAAATATGGATCCATATTTGCCCAACAGAAAATACAAATACTTTTACTTAAAACAAATTGATGACATTTCTGTTGAAATGCGTCCATAATACGCATCTGTATTGCGGACGTGTTTTTAGACGCTCATCTGAAACCAGCCTTAGGCCCCTTCACAGGAGTTTATCTGCGCAAGGAGAAATTGTGCGTGCAATACGGAGAATAAAATCCACTGGTTTCAATGGATTCGTTCAAATGTGCTTATTTTCCTGCGCATTTTGGTTGTGAAAAAAAAAAAACATGCAGAAAGCCCTATGTTCTTTCACCTTTGCGCAATAAGAGGCCCTCATAGAAGACAATGAGGATGCACGAATACGCTAGGAGATGCGTGAAACACTGAATAATTGTGCAGAAAAAGCACACATCTGGAACCCAGACTAATTAGCCATTTCAATCAGTGCATCTTTGTGTACCGCGCACAAATTAACATGCCTTGCATGTGGAGAAAGTACCATCAAATACGCCAATGCATGCACATTAAAAGCATTGTTCATTCTGCAAATACGCAGCGCTTCAGCGGGTGCAGATACGCCTACGCTCATGTCAAGGGGGCCTTAAGCCGGCGGCACATAACCAGGTCTGAATGGCAGAATCTGCCATCGTCACCCGTGAGGACAATTCATGGTATTCCGCATCCATTGAAAGAATAGAAAATTCGCATGGCCGCCCACAGGAGCTCGTTCAGTCGCTCTCACTTATACGGCGAGTGTGAGCGTCTGAATGATTTCTAGTGTTAACGAGCCAACAATGTATCTGCGGTATAAACAGGCCGCACGAGAGCGAACTCCGACATCATTCGCTCATTCAAATGATGAAGCGTTTGGTGTAAGCGGACTCGTGGGGCTTATTCACACATCAGCATTTTGTGAGCCAAAACCAGAAGTGGAACGTATAGAAAAAAGTATAATGCAAAGTTTTCAGACGCGCTCCCGGTTTTGGCTTACGAAAAACGGATGATAAATACCAACATGTGAATAAGCCCTTAGGCCGGCTTCACTCAGTCATATTCGCACATGCAATATGCGGAAAATCGAGCCTACTGAAGTCAAAGGGTTCGTTCACGTTTCTGTATTTTGCATTCGTCTTTTCAAGCGCGCAAAAACAAAAAAAAAACTATTTTTTTTGCGAGTTTGCACGCAAAAGGTTCCCATACAAGTTAATAGGGAGAGGTGCGCAAATGTGTACGCAAAACCCAAGGAGATGCATGATGCGTTGCGTAATTCTGCTGCTAAAGAACACATCTGGGACTCATTAAGAATAATTAGCCATTTCAATCAGCGTCTTTGTTTGCCCCATGCAAGTAAACATGTCTTGCGGGCGAAAAACGTACAATAAAAACACACTGATGCGCACTGCTCATTACACAAAAACGTAGCGCTCAGCTGTGCACCAATAGGCTTGTGTGAAGCCAGCCTTAGAGAAAGCGGTTCAGCAGCAAGTATCACACAGAATAAACTTAGATACAGTGGCTCAGTAGACAGTGTCACGTATAAAAAGTTTAGATACTGCGTCTCGGGAGATAGTATGTCAGGAGGGGTGTCGTGTCTCCTTAAGGAGAGCACCCAAAATGTGTGTGGAGAGTCCAAGGGGTGAGTGGATAGACAATGGCATAGTCTTTTCCCAAGGAGGGCACCTAGAAGGGGTGTGGGGACACCTAGAAGGTGAGTGAGGAGACTTATAAGGCCATGCAAGCTCCTCTGGGTAATTTATGCAAATAAGGAAGATAGAATTAATTAAAGAGGTAGTAATTCCATCTCCCTTGGGACGCAGTATTACACACCATAGGCTTGGATAAACATTTCATGAAGGGGCTTGTAGTAATACCCGTTTACATTACATACGGTTTCCGGGGGACATGTCTGCTGCCCGTCTTCTGTTTCCAGCCCTGACTGATACTAATCATTAGTTACACTAATCTTCTCCATCTATTGTAATAAAATGACTATTTTTAACCGTGTTTCCGCTGTTCTCTCATCTGATGGTCTCTCGTATTTCAGCAGTAAACCTCAAAATTCCCTCAATCCCTCCTTTCGCTCGGCGCAAAACTCAAAACAATCCAATTAGGGGGAAATCCAAGATGGCCGCCACAGGCTTCTGTTTGTCAGTGTTTGGATAAACTATTTTCCAGTAGAGGTTACCGCAGCCCGAGCCATAGAGGACTGCTTGTCCCAAACACACAGAAGCCATTGTCACTGTGTGGAAGGTAAATAAACAGCAGGGATGATAATGGCAGGCAGGCGCTCGGCACACAATGGCGGCACTATCAGGATGAGCCTCCATGTATGAGGACATTGTATGCAGACGGGTGATTATAATGATAACGACACCCTGTGTGCAGCAACAATGTACAAACCCTTTACCAGAACTCATCAGGTTGGTGGGAAACAAAAGACACCGGTATCTAAGCCAGGGGCGCTCTTACACAGAGCCACAAATCGCTTGCCCGCTCCTTCTGGCGGTTATCTTAGACTCAAGGATATATATATTTTACAGTATCGAATAAGAACGATTGAGCGATCGCTGCACCAATCATTAGCGAATGAGCCAGCAATGATCTTCATGCATGCAGAAAATCAACGATAAGTGATCAAATTATCGTTCAATTGTTGGCTAATTTAGCCAAAAAAAAAAAAAATGGCGACCATCTGAAGCACTGGATTCCAAAGCATTCATTCAGATGTCCGCTATTTAGCCGCGTCAAAACATCGCGTCCGAATACGCCGGCCAATGTTTTGACACGGCCAGAAAAGATAGGTCTTGCCTTATCTTTTGGCAGCGATCAGCCGGCAGCTCCCATAGGCTTCTATGGGAGCTGCCGGGTAAGTCGGCAGAGGGAGTTCAGCAGCGACCAGAGCTGCTATACCATGTCAGCTGGCTCTATTAGGCTAGTAGAAGTATTTATGCCAGCCGAAGGAATTCCGGGCTGCAGCCGGCCATGTGAATGCGCGAGAAAACGTGAGATTTGGTTGTGGCTCTTGATCGTTCATGCTGAAAAACGCATCGCCGTGTGAAATAGGCCTTATATTTTCAGCAGCTGGGACCGTAATGGCGAACCTATGACACGCATGTCAGCACTGACACACGTAGCCATAGTCGCTGACACGCGGACGCTCACCCCGTTAGTGAATACTGGCACTGATACGCGTAGCCATAGTCGCTGACACGCGGCCGCTCACCCCGTTAATGAATACCGGCAGGGGCCGTGACTCCCCTGCTGGTATTCACTAACCAGCACTACTAACAGCGCTGATCCCGGCGCACACTGTGATGTCAGTGTGCAGCCAGGATCCTCCTCCCCCCGTCCCCCGACGTCTCCTACCTGTTGGTTCCGCGGGTTGGTTCAGCACAAATGAGAAACAGTGCGGTCAAGTCGTGTTGTACAGTTGGGTTGCCAATAATGCTTTGATATACATAGTACACCTAAATATTATTGGCATGTGACTCTACAGCTCGCAGGATGACCTGAGTGATGGCAAGAATATGCTGAGAATTGTGGTTTACCAACTGTGGACCTTACATGAAGGCTATACTGATGTGAAAGTCAGACTGAATACATAACATTGTATGAATCACAGGTGAAGTTCGGTAGGCTCATTCATTTTGTTATCCATCTGGCCCAGATCTTTATGACTTCTCCAGCAAATTCTTGTCTTTGTGGAGTTTGCACCCCAGACATCTTTGACTCGTCTGATAATAGCGCTGCATGCTGAGTCACCTAAAATAGAGCTACTCACTGTGCCCCCAAAATAAAACACACCGCCTCCACAGCAATAAATACACTACTGGAACTAAATAAAGCAAGCAGCTAGAAGGAATAAAACTTTGGCACATGGACTGATTTTTGCTGCGGAATTCGCGCCAGATGCCTGCTGCGAATTCCGCGGAAATGTCAGTCCCTAGCATGCAATGTAAAATGGTTCTTCCACACACACGAGCAGAAATCACTTGCGATTTCTGCTTGCAGAGGAAGAATCGCACCATGCTCTATTTTTGTGCGAGACTCACAAGGACGGCTTGCATTGCAGTCAATAGAAGCTGTCCGTCCCGCGGCGATTCTGAAATGTCAATTTCAAAATATCTGCGGATCCGCATCATTTTCTGCTCTGCGCATGTGTGGTGGCGTGCCAGCTGGCACATCTGCACTGCACCTGAGACAGGTATGTGGGGGTCACTGGCCGGCACAGGGTTGGATTTCGCTGAGAGATCTTACCCCAGAATCTGACCCGGCCTTTCTCTGTGTGATTGTACAACTTCAGAGCAAAAGGGTCATTTATTGTGGAAAGGGAGGCTCTAGTACCATGTTGTACCGCCTCTAGCTTGGATACAAGATGTGATACGGGTGGGCATAGAGGCTCTAGTACTGGTAGTACTGCCTCTAGCTTGGATACAAGATGTGATACTGCAGGCATGGAGGCTCTAGTACCCTGTTGTACCGCCTCTAGCTTGGATACTAGATGTGATATGGGTGGGCATGGAGGCTCTAGTACCCTGTTGTACCGCCTCTAGTTTAGATACAAGATGTTATATGGGTGGGCATGGAGGCTCTAGTACCCTGTTGTATCGCCTCTAGCTTGGATACAAGATGTGATACAGGCAGGCATGGAGGTTCTAGTACCCTGTTGTACCGCCTCTAGCTTGGATACAAGATGTGATACAGGAAGGCATGGAGGCTCTAGTACCCTGTTGTATCGCCTCTAGCTTGGATACAAGATGTGATACCAGCAGGCATGGAGGCTCTAGTACCCTGTTGTACCGCCTCTAGCTTGGATACAAGATGTGATACAGGTGGCCATGGAGGCTCTAGTACCCTGTTGTACCGGCTCTAGATTGGATACAAGATGTGATACGGGCAGGCATGGTGGCTCTAGTACCCTGTTGTACCCTCTCTAGCTTGGATACATGATATGACGTGGGCGGGCATGGAGGCTCTAGTACCCTGTTGTACCGCCTCTAGCTTGTATATAAGATGGGATACGGGGCCATGGAGGCTCTAGTACCCTGTTTTTCCGCCTCTAGCTTGGATACAGGATGTGATATGGGTGGGCATGGAGCCACTAGTACCCTGTTGTACCGCCTCTAGCTTGGATACAAGATGTGATACGGGCGGTCATCAAGGTTCTAGTACCCTGTTGTACCACCTCTAGGTTGGATACAGGATGTAATATGGGGGCATGGAGGCTCCAGTGACCTGTTGTACCGCCTGTAGCTTGTATACAAGATGTTGTGGGGCTTGTAGCGGTGTGCGGCCGAGCATTATCCTGCTGCCCCTTGGAAGCCGCTATGAGAGGAACACATGTGTCTGCAGGATGTCCTGAACATATCGCTGAGCCGTCATTGTCCCTCCTACCACTATTAGGGGAGACAGACTTGCGTATGCGATGCCCCCCAGACCATCACACCAGCAGGGGGCAGTGTGCTGCTCCACAGCAAAGCCAGGATTGAGGCGCTCACCCCGAGGTCTCCAGACATCAACGCGGCCGTCGTCAGCGCCCAAACTGAACCTGGAATTGTTGCTGAAGACAACCCGGTTCCACCCCGTAGCGTCCAGTTTCATCGCTCATGCCATCACGGCAGACGGAGGTGACGGTGGGCTTTCACTGTACAGAGAGAACCATACATCCCAGAATGGCCGGCTGCTGACCCCGCTGTAAGCTTCTGCTACGGACCCTCACTATGCTTATGATGCTCACACGGGTGTAAGTGGCCATGTAATACGCAGTACACAACAAATACGCATGTAACATTCAGATGTTTTGCGTATGCCTAATCCTCATATCCTATATTGGTGTGTAATACACAGATAGGACATACAGTGGGGGGTTTTCTTTTGCACGCGTTAATCCACACCCATTGCACAAACGTGTGTGAATATGCTTGTATGACACGGGCCTAAGGATCTCTTCAGGATTGGCGGATGCTTCAGCGCCCAGCAGTTATCACAGGAGCGGGGATCGCTGGGACTTCACACAGGACCAGATCGCTTAGTGAACGGCGGCGGAGCGCGGCAGGGATCACACCGCCCACCGCCGCCATTCACAGCGCTCATAGACCAAAACCAATTAAAGCAATGCGCTCTATTTTCTGAGTTTGCGCCCACAAATTTTACATGCGTAATAGATAGCGCTAATGTGTTTGTGTGGAGAAGCCCTAAAGGTACTATTACACGGGGCGACTGTAAAAGAGAAACTATGGGTACGCATGGACGCCGCGACTGCCAGGGGCGGACTCCCACATGCCGTATACGGCTTTGCCGTGCGCAGGCGGCCTTATGATAGCCTTAATATACAGTAGCTCAGTAGACGGTATCACACCTCACAGGCTTGGATACAGTAGCGCAGTAGACAGTACCACACCTCACAAGCTTGGATACAGTAGCTCAGTAGACGGTATCACACCTCACAGGCTTGGATACAGCAACGCAGTAGACAGTACCACACCTCACAGGCTTGGATACAGTAGACAGTACCACACCTCACAGGCTTGGATACAGCAGGGCAGTAGACAGTACCACACCTCACAGGCTTGGATACAGCAGCGCAGTAGACAGTACCACACCTCACAGGCTTGGATACAGCAACGCAGTAGACAGTACCACACCTCACAGGCTTGGATACAGCAGCGCAGTAGACAGTACCACACCTCACAGGCTTGGATACAGCAACGTGGTAGACAGTACCAGACATCACAGGCTTGGATACAGCAGGGCAGTAGACAGTACCACACCTCACAGGCTTGGATACAGCAACGCAGTAGACAGTACCACACCTCACAGGCTTGGATACAGCAGCGCAGTAGACAGTACCACACCTCACAGGCTTGGATACAGCAACGTGGTAGACAGTACCAGACATCACAGGCTTGGATACAGCAGGGCAGTAGACAGTACCACACCTCACAGGCTTGGCTACAGCAACGCAGTAGACAGTACCACACCTCACAGGCTTGGATACAGCAGCGCAGTAGACAGTACCACACCTCACAGGCTTGGATACAGCAACGTGGTAGACAGTACCAGACATCACAGGCTTGGATACAGCAACGTGGTAGACAGTACCAGACATCACAGGCTTGGATACAGCAGCGCAGTAGACAGTACCACACCTCACAGGCTTGGATACAGCAACGTGGTAGACAGTACCAGACATCACAGGCTTGGATACAGCAGGGCAGTAGACAGTACCACACCTCACAGGCTTGGATACAGCAGCGCGGTAGATAGTACCACACCTCACAGGCTTGGATACAGCAACGTGGTAGACAGTACCAGACATCACAGGCTTGGATACAGCAGCTCAGTAGACAGTATCACACAAGATACGCTTATATAAAGGGCCTCAGCAGACTGGACTACACAAGATAGATTTAGGATGCATTCACATGGGTGAAACTCAGTCCAAAATTGATGGCAGCTTCACACGGGCGGATCAGTGTGTGCAATATGTGTGGTATACACCCCATTGTTTTCAACGGGTTTGTTCACATTTCCGTATTTTGCACGTGCACGCTCCATTTTTCTGTGCATTTGCGAACCAAAGGCCCCCATAGAAGTCAATGGTGGGGTGCAAGTAAGGGCCCATTTGCTGATAGCATTGTTTCCCCATAGAGAACAAAGGATTTGAGCGCAGATATTAACCCTCCGGCTATTAACGGCTTTCAGCCAAAGGCCTCATTTGCACACTGAATTGCTCTTCAGTAGCTGTCCTTTGAGCGATCATTGCTGCGTGTAAATGGGCCTTAAGAGTCGTGAGCTCTGCCCACATGGCCATCAGCCGCACCCCCCCGGTGTGACTGCACCCTTAGGGCTCCTGCACACTTGCGGTTTTCTTGCGATTGTCAATGGGACTTTTTCCCCGTCACATCACAGAGAGAAGACGCAGAAGAAGGTGAGCCGCACTGCTCACTGCAGGGGCACGGGTCGGATCCCCTCTGCAGGCGGCCTTTCTACTGTTAAAAATGCATCACAAGTTGGCGCTTCGCAATTTTTGTGCGTTTTTAACATTAGAAAGTCCCACTGACAATCGTGTGAAAAAAACGAGCAAGAAAAACACAAGTGAGCAGGAGCCCTGAGACACACAGATCAGCGGGCGGTATCACAGGGCAGGGTTAGATACACAGATCAGCAGACGGTATCACAGCGCAGGCTTAGATACACAGATCAGCAGACGGTATCACAGGGCAGGCTTGGATACACAGATCAGCAGACGGTATCACAGGGCAGGCTTGGATACACAGATCAGTGCGGGCGGCATCACAGGACAGGCTTGGATACACAGATCAGTGCAGGCGGCATCACAGGACAGGCTTGGATACACAGATCAGTGCAGGCGGCATCACAGGACAGGCTTGGATACACAGATCAGTGCGGGCGGCATCACAGGACAGGCTTAGATACACAGATCAGCAGGCGGTATCACAGGACAGGCTTAGATACACAGATCAGTGCAGGCAGCATCACAGGACAGGCTTAGATACACAGATCAACGGACGGTATCACAGGGCAGGCTTAGATACACAGATCAGTGCGGGCGGCATCACAGGACAGGCTTGGATACACAGATCAGTGCAGGCGGCATCACAGGACAGGCTTGGATACACAGATCAGTGCGGGCGGCATCACAGGACAGGCTTAGATACACAGATCAGCAGGCGGTATCACAGGACAGGCTTAGATACACAGATCAGTGCAGGCGGCATCACAGGACAGGCTTAGATACACAGATCAACGGACGGTATCACAGGGCAGGCTTAGATACACAGATCAGCAGGCGGTATCACAGGGCAGGCTTAAATACACAGATCAGCAGACAGTATTACAGCACAGGCTTAGATACACAGATCAGCAGACGGTATTACAGCACAGGCTTAGATACACAGATCAGCAGACCGTATCACAGGACAGGCTTAGATATACTGATCAGCAGGCAGTATCACAGGGCAGGCTTAGATACACGGATCAGCAGACGGTATCACAGGGCAGGCTTAGATACACAGATCAGCAGACGGTATCACAGGGCAGGCTTAGATACACCGATCAACGGACGGTATCATAGGGCATGCTTAGATACACAGATCAGCAGGCGGTATCACAGGATAGGCTTAGATACACAGATCAGCAGGCGGTATCACAGCGCAGGCTTAGATACACAGATCAGCAGGCGGTATCACAGCGCAGGCTTAGATACACAGATCAGCAGACGGTATCACAGCGCAGGCTTAGATACACAGATCAGCAGACGGTATCACAGCGCAGGCTTAGATACACAGATCAGCAGACGGTATCACAGCGCAGGCTTAGATACACAGATCAGCAGACGGTATCACAGCGCAGGCTTAGATACACAGATCAGCAGACGGTATCACAGGACAGGCTTAGATACACAGATCAACGGACGGTATCACAGGGCAGGCTTAGATACACAGATCAACGGACGGTATCACAGGGCAGGCTTAGATACACAGATCAACGGACGGTATCACAGGGCAGGCTTAGATACACAGATCAACGGACGGTATCACAGGGCAGGCTTAGATACACAGATCAACGGACGGTATCACAGGGCAGGCTTAGATACACAGATCAGCAGACAGTATTACAGCACAGGCTTAGATACACAGATCAGCAGACGGTATCACAGATCAGCAGACCGTATCACAGGACAGGCTTAGAAACACTGATCAGCAGGCAGTATCACAGGGCAGGCTTAGATACACTGATCAGCAGACCGTATCACAGGACAGGCTTGGATGCACAGATCAGTATAAGGTATCACGGGACAGGCTTAGATACAAAAATCAGCAGACGGTATCACAGGTCAGGCTTAGATACACAGATCAGCAGACGGTATCACAGGTCAGGCTTAGATACACAGATCAGTAGACGGTATCACAGGACAGGCTTAGATACACAGATCAGTAGACGGTATCACAGGACAGGCTTATATTAGCCAGTTGGGCAGCATGCTTGTCTATAAGGGGTTAATAGCAGTTTAACAGCTTCTGTACTGCGCCGACAGGTTGGGCTGGACGGCCAAGTTCCAGGACCGAATGCGTTAACCTACATACCGGTCACTCGCAGAACAGAAGCAGGAATTAACAGACGGCTGTTTCAGCCAATTAGAAGCGAGTAGGTGACCGGCTATAGCCAATCAGGTGAAAGACCCTCCCCGGATCTGTCTGTGCAGAGTAAAGTCACGTGGGTCTGTCTGGTTTCTCAGGTGTGTGGCGGGAAGAGGACAAACTATTCTATGGGGGCACTGCGGAGTGTGAGACTCCATAGTGATACAGAGTGTATATGACAGTGGGGGGCAGTGACTCCATAGTGATACAGTGTGTATATGACAGTGGGGGGCAGTGACTCCATAGTGATACAGTGTGTATATGACAGTGGGGGGCAGTGACTCCATAGTAATAGTGTGTATATGACAGTGGGGGGCAGTGACTCCTTAGTGATAGTGTGTATATGACAGTGGGGCGCAGTGACTCCATAGTGATACAGTGTGTATATGACAGTGGGGGGCAGTGACTCCATAGTGATACAGTGTGTATATGACAGTGGGGGTCAGTGACTCCATAGTAATACACTGTGTATATGACAGTGGGGCGCAGTGACTCCATAGTGATACAATGTGTATATGACAGTGGGGTGCAGTGACTCCATAGTGATACAGTGTGTATATGACAGTGGGGGGCAGTGACTCCATAGTGATACAGTGTGTATATGACAGTGGGGGGCAGTGACTCCATAGTGATACAGTGTGTATATGACAGTGGGGCGCAGTGACTCCATAGTGATACAGTGTGTATATGACAGTGGGGGGCAGTGACTCCATAGTAATAGTGTGTATATGACAGTGGGGGGCAGTGACTCCTTAGTGATAGTGTGTATATGACAGTGGGGGGCAGTGACTCCTTAGTGATAGTGTGTATATGACAGTGGGGCGCAGTGACTCCATAGTGATACAGTGTGTATATGACAGTGGGGAGCAGTGACTCCATAGTGATACAGTGTGTATATGACAGTGGGGCGCAGTGACTCCATAGTGATACAGTGTGTATATGACAGTGGGGCGCAGTGACTCCATAGTGATACAGTGTGTATATGACAGTGGGGGGCAGTGACTCCTTAGTGATACAGTGTGTATATGACAGTGGGGTGCAGTGACTCCATAGTGATACAGTGTGTATATGACAGTGGGGCACAGTGACTCCATAGTGATACAGTGTGTATATGACAGTGGGGCGCAATGACTCCTTAGTGATACAGTGTGTATATGACAGTGGGGGCAGTGACTCCATAGTGATACAGTGTGTATATGACAGTGGGGCGCAGTGACTCCATAGTGATACAGTGTGTATATGACAGTGGGGGGCAGTGACTCCATAGTGATACAGTGTGTATATGACAGTGGGGCGCAGTGACTCCATAGTGATACAGTGTGTATATGACAGTGGGGCGCAGTGACTCCATAGTGATACAGTGTGTATATGACAGTGGGGGGCAGTGACTCCATAGTGATACAGTGTGTATATGACAGTGGGGGGCAGTGACTCCATAGTGATACAGTGTGTATATGACAGTGGGGGGCAGTGACTCCATAGTGATAGTGTGTATATGACAGTGGGGGGCAGTGACTCCATAGTGATACAGTGTGTATATGACAGTGGGGGTCAGTGACTCCATAGTAATACACTGTGTATATGACAGTGGGGCGCAGTGACTCCATAGTGATACAGTGTGTATATGACAGTGGGGCGCAGTGACTCCATAGTAATAGTGTGTATATGACAGTGGGGGGCAGTGACTCCATAGTGATACAGTGTGTATATGACAGTGGGGGGCAGTGACTCCATAGTGATACAGTGTGTATATGACAGTGGGGTGCAGTGACTCCATAGTGATACAGTGTGTATGTGACAGTGGGGCACAGTGACTCCATAGTAATACAGTGTGTATATGACAGTGGGGTGCAGTGACTCCATAGTGATACAGTGTATATGACAGTGGGGGGCAGTGACTCCATAGTGATACAGTGTGTATATGACAGTGGGGGGCAGTGACTCCATAGTGATACAGTGTGTATATGACAGTGGGGGTCAGTGACTCCATAGTAATACACTGTGTATATGACAGTGGGGCGCAGTGACTCCATAGTGATACAGTGTGTATATGACAGTGGGGGGCAGTGACTCCATAGTAATAGTGTGTATATGACAGTGGGGGGCAGTGACTCCATAGTAATAGTGTGTATATGACAGTGGGGGGCAGTGACTCCATAGTGATACAGTGTGTATATGACAGTGGGGTGCAGTGACTCCATAGTGATACAGTGTATATGACAGTGGGGGGCAGTGACTCCATAGTGATACAGTGTGTATATGACAGTGGGGGGCAGTGACTCCATAGTGATACAGTGTGTATATGACAGTGGGGGTCAGTGACTCCATAGTAATACACTGTGTATATGACAGTGGGGCGCAGTGACTCCATAGTGATACAGTGTGTATATGACAGTGGGGGGCAGTGACTCCATAGTAATAGTGTGTATATGACAGTGGGGGGCAGTGACTCCATAGTGATACAGTGTGTATATGACAGTGGGGCGCAGTGACTCCTTAGTGATAGTGTGTATATGACAGTGGGGGGCAGTGACTCCTTAGTGATACAGTGTGTATATGACAGTGGGGTGCAGTGACTCCATAGTGATACAGTGTGTATATGACAGTGGGGCACAGTGACTCCATAGTGATACAGTGTGTATATGACAGTGGGGCGCAGTGACTCCATAGTGATACAGTGTGTATATGACAGTGGGGCGCAATGACTCCTTAGTGATACAGTGTGTATATGACAGTGGGGGCAGTGACTCCATAGTGATACAGTGTGTATATGACAGTGGGGCGCAGTGACTCCATAGTGATACAGTGTGTATATGACAGTGGGGGGCAGTGACTCCATAGTGATACAGTGTGTATATGACAGTGGGGCGCAGTGACTCCATAGTGATACAGTGTGTATATGACAGTGGGGGGCAGTGACTCCATAGTGATACAGTGTGTATATGACAGTGGGGGGCAGTGACTCCATAGTGATACAGTGTGTATATGACAGTGGGGGTCAGTGACTCCATAGTAATACACTGTGTATATGACAGTGGGGCGCAGTGACTCCATAGTGATACAGTGTGTATATGACAGTGGGGGGCAGTGACTCCATAGTAATAGTGTGTATATGACAGTGGGGGGCAGTGACTCCTTAGTGATAGTGTGTATATGACAGTGGGGGGCAGTGACTCCTTAGTGATACAGTGTGTATATGACAGTGGGGTGCAGTGACTCCATAGTGATACAGTGTGTATATGACAGTGGGGCACAGTGACTCCATAGTGATACAGTGTGTATATGACAGTGGGGCGCAATGACTCCTTAGTGATACAGTGTGTATATGACAGTGGGGGCAGTGACTCCATAGTGATACAGTGTGTATATGACAGTGGGGCGCAGTGACTCCATAGTGATACAGTGTGTATATGACAGTGGGGGGCAGTGACTCCATAGTGATACAGTGTGTATATGACAGTGGGGCGCAGTGACTCCATAGTGATACAGTGTGTATATGACAGTGGGGGGCAGTGACTCCATAGTGATACAGTGTGTATATGACAGTGGGGCGCAGTGACTCCATAGTGATACAGTGTGTATATGACAGTGGGGCGCAGTGACTCCATAGTAATAGTGTGTATATGACAGTGGGGGGCAGTGACTCCATAGTGATACAGTGTGTATATGACAGTGGGGGGCAGTGACTCCATAGTGATACAGTGTGTATATGACAGTGGGGTGCAGTGACTCCATAGTGATACAGTGTGTATGTGACAGTGGGGCACAGTGACTCCATAGTAATACAGTGTGTATATGACAGTGGGGGGCAGTGACTCCATAGTGATACAGTGTATATGACAGTGGGGGGCAGTGACTCCATAGTGATACAGTGTGTGTATGACAGTGGGGGCAGTGACTCCATAGTAATAGTGTGTATATGACAGTGGGGGGCAGTGACTCCTTAGTGATACAGTGTGTATATGACAGTGGGGTGCAGTGACTCCATAGTGATACAGTGTGTATATGACAGTGGGGCGCAGTGACTCCATAGTGATACAGTGTGTATATGACAGTGGGGCGCAGTGACTCCATAGTGATAGTGTGTATATGACAGTGGGGGGCAGTGACTCCATAGTGATACAGTGTGTATATGACAGTGGGGGGCAGTGACTCCATAGTGATACAGTGTGTATATGACAGTGGGGGTCAGTGACTCCATAGTAATACACTGTGTATATGACAGTGGGGCGCAGTGACTCCATAGTGATACAGTGTGTATATGACAGTGGGGGGCAGTGACTCCATAGTAATAGTGTGTATATGACAGTGGGGGGCAGTGACTCCTTAGTGATAGTGTGTATATGACAGTGGGGGGCAGTGACTCCTTAGTGATACAGTGTGTATATGACAGTGGGGTGCAGTGACTCCATAGTGATACAGTGTGTATATGACAGTGGGGCACAGTGACTCCATAGTGATACAGTGTGTATATGACAGTGGGGCGCAATGACTCCTTAGTGATACAGTGTGTATATGACAGTGGGGGCAGTGACTCCATAGTGATACAGTGTGTATATGACAGTGGGGCGCAGTGACTCCATAGTGATACAGTGTGTATATGACAGTGGGGGGCAGTGACTCCATAGTGATACAGTGTGTATATGACAGTGGGGCGCAGTGACTCCATAGTGATACAGTGTGTATATGACAGTGGGGGGCAGTGACTCCATAGTGATACAGTGTGTATATGACAGTGGGGCGCAGTGACTCCATAGTGATACAGTGTGTATATGACAGTGGGGCGCAGTGACTCCATAGTAATAGTGTGTATATGACAGTGGGGGGCAGTGACTCCATAGTGATACAGTGTGTATATGACAGTGGGGGGCAGTGACTCCATAGTGATACAGTGTGTATATGACAGTGGGGTGCAGTGACTCCATAGTGATACAGTGTGTATGTGACAGTGGGGCACAGTGACTCCATAGTAATACAGTGTGTATATGACAGTGGGGGGCAGTGACTCCATAGTGATACAGTGTATATGACAGTGGGGGGCAGTGACTCCATAGTGATACAGTGTGTGTATGACAGTGGGGGCAGTGACTCCATAGTAATAGTGTGTATATGACAGTGGGGGGCAGTGACTCCTTAGTGATACAGTGTGTATATGACAGTGGGGTGCAGTGACTCCATAGTGATACAGTGTGTATATGACAGTGGGGCGCAGTGACTCCATAGTGATACAGTGTGTATATGACAGTGGGGGGCAGTGACTCCATAGTGATACAGTGTGTATATGACAGTGGGGGCAGTGACTCCATAGTGATACAGTGTGTATATGACAGTGGGGGGCAGTGACTCCATAGTGATACAGTGTGTATATGACAGTGGGGCGCAGTGACTCCATAGTGATACAGTGTGTATATGACAATGGGGCGCAGTGACTCCATAGTGATACAGTGTGTATATGACAGTGGGGCGCAGTGACTCCATAGTGATACAGTGTGTATATGACAGTGGGGCGCAGTGACTCCATAGTGATACAGTGTGTATATGACAGTGGGGCGCAGTGACTCCATAGTGATACAGTGTGTATATGACAGTGGGGCGCAGTGACTCCTTAGTGATACAGTGTGTATATGACAGTGGGGTGCAGTGACTCCATAGTGATACAGTGTGTATATGACAGTGGGGGGCAGTGACTTCATAGTGATGCAGGGTGTATATGACAGTGGGGCGCAGTGACTCCATAGTGATACAGGGTGTATATGACAGTGGGGCGCAGTGACTCCATAGTGATACAGTGTGTATATGACAGTGGGGCGCAGTGACTCCATAGTGATACAGTGTGTATATGACAGTGGGGGTCAGTGACTCCATAGTGATACAGTGTGTATATGACAGTGGGGGTCAGTGACTCCATAGTGATACAGTGTGTATATGACAGTGGGGGCAGTGACTCCATAGTGATACAGTGTGTATATGACAGTGGGGCGCAGTGACTCCATAGTGATACAGTGTGTATATGACAGTGGGGCGCAGTGACTCCATAGTGATACAGTGTGTATATGACAGTGGGGCGCAGTGACTCCATAGTGATATAGTGTGTATATGACAGTGGGGAGCAGTGACTCCATAGTGATACAGTGTGTATATGACAGTGGGGGGCAGTGACTCCATAGTGATACAGTGTGTATATGACAGTGGGGCGCAATGACTCCTTAGTGATACAGTGTGTATATGACAGTGGGGGCAGTGACTCCATAGTGATACAGTGTGTATATGACAGTGGGGCGCAGTGACTCCATAGTGATACAGTGTGTATATGACAGTGGGGGGCAGTGACTCCATAGTGATACAGTGTGTATATGACAGTGGGGGGCAGTGACTCCATAGTGATACAGTGTGTATATGACAGTGGGGGGCAGTGACTCCATAGTGATACAGTGTGTATATGACAGTGGGGCGCAGTGACTCCATAGTGATACAGTGTGTATATGACAGTGGGGTGCAGTGACTCCATAGTGATACAGTGTGTATATGACAGTGGGGCGCAGTGACTCCATAGTGATACAGTGTGTATATGACAGTGGGGGGCAGTGACTCCATAGTAATACAGTGTGTATATGACAGTGGGGGTAGTGACTCCATAGTGATACAGTGTGTATATGACAGTGGGGGCCAGTGACTCCATAGTAATACAGTGTGTATATGATAGTGGGGCGCAGTGACTCCATAGTGATACAGTGGGGGGGCAGTGACTCCATAGTGATACAGTGTGTATATGACAGTGGGGTGCAGTGAC
The DNA here is from genome assembly GCF_035609145.1 of Eleutherodactylus coqui. Lineage (NCBI taxonomy): Eukaryota > Metazoa > Chordata > Amphibia > Anura > Eleutherodactylidae > Eleutherodactylus > Eleutherodactylus coqui. The sequence goes on from NC_089849.1 coordinate 94,021,481, forward strand.
TCCATAGTGATACAGTGTGTATATCACAGTGGGGCGCAGTGACTCCATAGTGATACAGTGTGTATATGACAGTGGGGCGCAGTGACTACATAGTGATACAGTGTGTATATGACGGTGGGGGTCAGTGACTCCATAGAGATACAGTGGGGCGCAGTGACACCATAGTGATACAGTGTGCATATGACAGTGGGGCGCAGTGACTCCATAGTGATACAGTGTGTATATGACAGTGGGGGGCAGTGACTCCATAGTGATACAGTGTGTATATGACAGTGGGGCGCAGTGACTCCATAGTGATACAGTGTGTATATGACAGTGGGGTGCAGTGACTCCATAGTGATACAGTGTGTATATGACAGTGGGGCGCAGTGACTCCATAGTGATACAGTGTGTATATGACAGTGGGGGGCAGTGACTCCATAGTAATACAGTGTGTATATGACAGTGGGGGTAGTGACTCCATAGTGATACAGTGTGTATATGACAGTGGGGGCCAGTGACTCCATAGTAATACAGTGTGTATATGATAGTGGGGCGCAGTGACTCCATAGTGATACAGTGGGGGGGCAGTGACTCCATAGTGATACAGTGTGTATATGACAGTGGGGTGCAGTGACTCCATAGTGATACAGTGTGTATATCACAGTGGGGCGCAGTGACTCCATAGTGATACAGTGTGTATATGACAGTGGGGCGCAGTGACTACATAGTGATACAGTGTGTATATGACGGTGGGGGTCAGTGACTCCATAGAGATACAGTGGGGCGCAGTGACACCATAGTGATACAGTGTGCATATGACAGTGGGGCGCAGTGACTCCATAGTGATACAGTGTGTATATGACAGTGGGGCGCAGTGACTCCATAGTGATACAGTGTGTATATGACAGTGGGGCGCAGTGACTCCATAGTGATATAGTGTGTATATGACAGTGGGGAGCAGTGACTCCATAGTGATACAGTGTGTATATGACAGTGGGGCGCAGTGACTCCATAGTGATACAGTGTGACAGTGGGTGCCAGTATTTCCATAGTGATACAGCGTGTATATGACAGTGGGGGGCAGTGACTCCATAGTGATACAGTGTGAAAATGACAGTGGGGGGCAGTGACTCCATAGTGATACAGTGTGAAAATGACAGTGGGGCGCAGTGACTCCATAGTGATACAGTGTGACAGTGGGCGCCAGTATTTCCATAGTGATACAGCGTGTATATGACAGTGGGGGGCAGTGACTCCATAGTGATACAGTGTGAAAATGACAGTGGGGGGCAGTGACTCCATAGTGATACAGTGTATATGACAGTGGGGGGCAGTGACTCCATAGTGATAAAGGGTGTATATGACAGTGGGGCGCAGTGACTCCATAGTGATACAGTGTGTATATGACAGTGGGGCGCAGTGACTCCATAGTGATACAGTGTGAATGTGACAGTGGGGCAGTGACTCCATAGTGATACACTGTGTATATGACTGTGGGACGCAGTGACTTCATAGTGATACAGTGTGTGTATGACAGTGGGGGGCAGTGACTCCATAGTGATACAGTGTGTATATGACTGTGGGGAAGTGACTCGATAGTGATACAGTGTATATATGAAAGTGAGGCAGTGTATCTACAGTGATACAGTGTGTATATGACAATGGGGCACAGTGACTCCATAGTGATACAGTGAGGCGCAGTGACACCATAGTGATACAGTGTGTATATGACAGTGGGGCGCAATGACTCCATAGTGATACAGTGTGTATATGACAGTGGGGGGGGGGGCAGTGACTCCATAGTGATACAGTGTGTATATGACAGTGGGGGCGCAATGACTCCTTAGTGATACAGTGTGTATATGACAGTGGGGCGCAGTGACTCCATAGTGATACAGTGTGTATATGACAGTGGGGGCAGTGACTCCATAGTGATACAGTGTGTATATGACAGTGGGGGGCAGTGACTCCATAGTGATACAGTGTGTATATGACAGTGGGGCGCAGTGACTCCATAGTGATACAGTGTGTATATGACAGTGGGGGGCAGTGACTCCATAGTGATACAGTGTGTATATGACAGTGGGGCGCAGTGACTCCATAGTGATACAGTGTGTATATGACAGTGGGGCGCAGTGACTCCATAGTGATACAGTGTGTATATGACAGTGGAGCGCAGTGACTCCATAGTGATACAGTGTGTATATGACAGTGGGGCGCAGTGACTCCATAGTGATACAGTGTGTATATGACAGTGGGGCGCAGTGACTCCTTAGTGATACAGTGTGTATATGACAGTGGGGTGCAGTGACTCCATAGTGATACAGTGTGTATATAACAGTGGGGGGCAGTGACTCCATAGTGATACAGGGTGTATATGACAGTGGGGCGCAGTGACTCCATAGTGATACAGGGTGTATATGACAGTGGGGCGCAGTGACTCCATAGTGATACAGTGTGTATATGACAGTGGGGGCAGTGACTCCATAGTGATACAGTGTGTATATGACAGTGGGGGGCAGTGACTCCATAGTGATACGGTGTGTATATGACAGTGGGGCGCAGTGACTCCATAGTGATACAGTGTGTATGACAGTGGGGGGCAGTGACTCCATAGTGATAAAGGGTGTATATGACAGAGGGGCGCAGTGAATCCATAGTGATACAGTGTGACAGTGGGCGCCAGTATTTCCATAGTGATACAGCGTGTATATGACAGTGGGGGGCAGTGACTCCATAGTGATACAGTGTGAAAATAACAGTGGGGGGCAGTGACTCCATAGTGATACAGTGTGAAAATGACAGTGGGGCGCAGTGACTCCATAGTGATACAGTGTGACAGTGGGCGCCAGTATTTCCATAGTGATACAGCGTGTATATGACAGTGGGGGGCAGTGACTCCATAGTGATACAGTGTGAAAATGACAGTGGGGGGCAGTGACTCCATAGTGATACAGTGTGTATATGACAGTGGGGCACAGTGACTCCATAGTGATACAGTGTGTATATGACAGTGGGGCGCAGTGACTCCATAGTGATACAGTGTGACAGTGGGCGCCAGTATTTCCATAGTGATACAGCGTGTATATGACAGTGGGGGGCAGTGACTCCATAGTGATACAGTGTGAAAATGACAGTGGGGGGCAGTGACTCCATAGTGATACAGTGTGAAAATGACAGTGGGGCGCAGTGACTCCATAGTGATACAGTGTGACAGTGGGCGCCAGTATTTCCATAGTGATACAGCGTGTATATGACAGTGGGGGGCAGTGACTCCATAGTGATACAGTGTGAAAATGACAGTGGGGGGCAGTGACTCCATAGTGATACAGTGTATATGACAGTGGGGGGCAGTGACTCCATAGTGATAAAGGGTGTATATGACAGTGGGGCGCAGTGACTCCATAGTGATACAGTGTGTATATGACAGTGGGGCGCAGTGATTCCATAGTGATACAGTGTGAATGTGACAGTGGGGCAGTGACTCCATAGTGATACAGTGTGTATATGACTGTGGGACGCAGTGACTTCATAGTGATACAGTGTGTGTATGACAGTGGGGGGCAGTGACTCCATAGTGATACAGTGTGTATATGACTGTGGGGAAGTGACTCGATAGTGATACAGTGTATATATGAAAGTGAGGCAGTGAATCTACAGTGATACAGTGTGTATATGACAGTGGGGCACAGTGACTCCATAGTGATACAGTGAGGCGCAGTGACACCATAGTGATACAGTGTGTATATGACAGTGGGGCGCAATGACTCCATAGTGATACAGTGTGTATATGACAGTGGGGGGGGGGCAGTGACTCCATAGTGATACAGTGTGTATATGACAGTGGGGGCGCAATGACTCCTTAGTGATACAGTGTGTATATGACAGTGGGGCGCAGTGACTCCATAGTCATACAGTGTGTATATGACAGTGGGGGCAGTGACTCCATAGTGATACAGTGTGTATATGACAGTGGGGGGCAGTGACTCCATAGTGATACAGTGTGTATATGACAGTGGGGCGCAGTGACTCCATAGTGATACAGTGTGTATATGACAGTGGGGGGCAGTGACTCCATAGTGATACAGTGTGTATATGACAGTGGGGCGCAGTGACTCCATAGTGATACAGTGTGTATATGACAGTGGGGCGCAGTGACTCCATAGTGATACAGTGTGTATATGACAGTGGGGCGCAGTGACTCCATAGTGATACAGTGTGTATATGACAGTGGGGCGCAGTGACTCCATAGTGATACAGTGTGTATATGACAGTGGGGCGCAGTGACTCCTTAGTGATACAGTGTGTATATGACAGTGGGGTGCAGTGACTCCATAGTGATACAGTGTGTATATGACAGTGGGGGGCAGTGACTCCATAGTGATACAGGGTGTATATGACAGTGGGGCGCAGTGACTCCATAGTGATACAGGGTGTATATGACAGTGGGGCGCAGTGACTCCATAGTGATACAGTGTGTATATGACAGTGGGGCGCAGTGACTCCATAGTGATACAGTGTGTATATGACAGTGGGGGTCAGTGACTCCATAGTGATACAGTGTGTATATGACAGTGGGGGTCAGTGACTCCATAGTGATACAGTGTGTATATGACAGTGGGGGCAGTGACTCCATAGTGATACAGTGTGTATATGACAGTGGGGCGCAGTGACTCCATAGTGATACAGTGTGTATATGACAGTGGGGCGCAGTGACTCCATAGTGATACAGTGTGTATATGACAGTGGGGCGCAGTGACTCCATAGTGATATAGTGTGTAAATGACAGTGGGGAGCAGTGACTCCATAGTGATACAGTGTGTATATGACAGTGGGGGGCAGTGACTCCATAGTGATACAGTGTGTATATGACAGTGGGGCGCAATGACTCCTTAGTGATACAGTGTGTATATGACAGTGGGGGCAGTGACTCCATAGTGATACAGTGTGTATATGACAGTGGGGCGCAGTGACTCCATAGTGATACAGTGTGTATATGACAGTGGCGCGCAGTGACTCCATAGTGATACAGTGTGTATATGACAGTGGGGGGCAGTGACTCCATAGTGATACAGTGTGTATATGACAGTGGGGGGCAGTGACTCCATAGTGATACAGTGTGTATATGACAGTGGGGCGCAGTGACTCCATAGTGATACAGTGTGTATATGACAGTGGGGTGCAGTGACTCCATAGTGATACAGTGTGTATATGACAGTGGGGCGCAGTGACTCCATAGTGATACAGTGTGTATATGACAGTGGGGGGCAGTGACTCCATAGTAATACAGTGTGTATATGACAGTGGGGGTAGTGACTCCATAGTGATACAGTGTGTATATGACAGTGGGGGCCAGTGACTCCATAGTGATACAGTGTGTATATGATAGTGGGGCGCAGTGACCCCATAGTGATACAGTGGGGGGGCAGTGACTCCATAGTGATACAGTGTGTATATGACAGTGGGGTGCAGTGACTCCGTAGTGATACAGTGTGTATATCACAGTGGGGCGCAGTGACTCCATAGTGATACAGTGTGTATATGACAGTGGGGCGCAGTGACTCCATAGTGATACAGTGTGTATATGACGGTGGGGGCCAGTGACTCCATAGAGATACAGTGGGGCGCAGTGACACCATAGTGATACAGTGTGTATATGACAGTGGGGCGCAATGACTCCATAGTGATAGTGTGTATATGACAGTGGGGGGCAGTGACTCCACAGTGGTACAGTGTGTATATGACAGTGGGGGACAGTGACTCCATAGTAATAGTGTGTATATGACAGTGGGACGCAGTGACTCCATAGTGATACAGTGTGTATATGACAGTGGGGGCCAGCGACTCCATAGTGATACAGTGGGGCGCAGTGACACCATAGTGATACAATGTGTATATGACAGTGGGGCGCAATGACTCCATAGTGATACAGTGTGTATATGACAGTGGGGGGGGGGGGGGGGCAGTGCCTCCATAGTGATACAGTGTGTATATGACATTGGGGCGCAGTGACTCCATAGTGATAGTGTGTATATGACAGTGGGGTGCAGTGACTCCATAGTGATACAGTGTGTATATGATAGTGGGGCGCAGTGACTCCATAGTGATACAGTGTGTATATGACAGTGGGGCGCAGTGACTCCTTAGTGATACAGTGTGTATATGACAGTGGGGGGCAGTGACTCCATAGTAATACAGTGTGTATATGACAGTGGGGGGCAGTGACTCCATAGTGATACAGTGTGTATATGACAGTGGGGCGCAGTGACTCCTTAGTGATACAGTGTGTATATGACAGTGGGGCGCAGTGACTGCATAGTGATACAGTGTGTATATGACAGTGGGGCGCAGTGACTCCTTAGTGATACAGTGTGTATATGACAGTGGGGGGTAGTGACTCCATAGTGATACAGTGTGTATATGACGTGGGGGGCAGTGACTCCATAGTGATACAGTGTGTATATGACATTGGGGCGCAGTGACTCCATAGTGATACAGTGTGTATATGACATTGGGGCGCAGTGACTCCATAGTGATACAGTGTGTATATGACATTGGGGCGCAGTGACTCCATAGTGATACAGTGTGTATATGACAGTGGGGGGCAGTGACTCCATAGTGATACAGTGTGTATATGACAGTGGTGTGCAGTGACTCCATAGTGATACAGTGTGTATATGACAGTGGGGGGAAGTGACTCCATAGTGATACAGTGTGTATATGACAGTGGGGGGCAGTGACTCCATAGTGATACAGTGTATATGACAGTGGGGGGCAGTGACTCCATAGTGATAAAGGGTGTATATGACAGTGGAGCGCAGTGACTCCATAGTGATACAGTGTGTATATGACAGAGGGGCGCAGTGAATCCATAGTGATACAGTGTGACAGTGGGCGCCAGAATTGCCATAGTGATACAGCGTGTATATGACAGTGGGGGGCAGTGACTCCATAGTGATACAGTGTGAAAATGACAGTGGGGGGCAGTGACTCCATAGTGATACAGTGTGAAAATGACAGTGGGGCGCAGTGACTCCATAGTGATACAGTGTGACAGTGGGCGCCAGTATTTCCATAGTGATACAGCGTGTATATGACAGTGGGGGGCAGTGACTCCATAGTGATACAGTGTGAAAATGACAGTGGGGGGCAGTGACTCCATAGTGATACAGTGTGTATATGACAGTGGGGCACAGTGACTCCATAGTGATACAGTGTGTATATGACAGTGGGGCGCAGTGACTCCATAGTGATACAGTGTGACAGTGGGCGCCAGTATTTCCATAGTGATATAGTGTGTATATGAAAGTGGGGGGCAGTGACTCCATAGTGATACAGTGTGAAAATGACAGTGGGGGGCAGTGACTCCATAGTGATACAGTGTGAAAATGACAGTGGGGCGCAGTGACTCCATAGTGATAGAGTGTGACAGTGGGCGCCAGTATTTCCATAGTGATACAGCGTGTATATGACAGTGGGGGGCAGTGACTCCATAGTGATACAGTGTGAAAATGACAGTGGGGGGCAGTGACTCCATAGTGATACAGTGTATATGACAGTGGGGGGCAGTGACTCCATAGTGATAAAGGGTGTATATGACAGTGGGGCGCAGTGACTCCATAGTGATACAGTGTGAATGTGACAGTGGGGCAGTGACTCCTTAGTGATACAGTGTGTATATGACAGTGGGGGGCAGTGACTCCATAGTAATACAGTGTGTATATGACAGTGGGGGGCAGTGACTCCATAGTGATACAGTGTGTATATGACAGTGGGGCGCAGTGACTCCATAGTGATACAGTGTGTATATGAAAGTGGGGCGCAGTGACTCCATAGTGATACAGTGTGTATATGACAGTGGGGCGCAGTGACTCCTTAGTGATACAGTGTGTATATGACAGTGGGGGGTAGTGACTCCATAGTGATACAGTGTGTATATGACGTGGGGGGCAGTGACTCCATAGTGATACAGTGTGTATATGACATTGGGGCGCAGTGACTCCATAGTGATACAGTGTGTATATGACATTGGGGCGCAGTGACTCCATAGTGATACAGTGTGTATATGACAGTGGGGGGCAGTGACTCCATAGTGATACAGTGTGTATATGACAGTGGTGTGCAGTGACTCCATAGTGATACAGTGTGTATATGACAGTGGGGGGAAGTGACTCCATAGTGATACAGTGTGTATATGACAGTGGGGGGCAGTGACTCCATAGTGATACAGTGTATATGACAGTGGGGGGCAGTGACTCCATAGTGATAAAGGGTGTATATGACAGTGGAGCGCAGTGACTCCATAGTGATACAGTGTGTATATGACAGAGGGGCGCAGTGAATCCATAGTGATACAGTGTGACAGTGGGCGCCAGTATTGCCATAGTGATACAGCGTGTATATGACAGTGGGGGGCAGTGACTCCATAGTGATACAGTGTGAAAATGACAGTGGGGGGCAGTGACTCCATAGTGATACAGTGTGAAAATGACAGTGGGGCGCAGTGACTCCATAGTGATTCAGTGTGACAGTGGGCGCCAGTATTTCCATAGTGATACAGCGTGTATATGACAGTGGGGGGCAGTGACTCCATAGTGATACAGTGTGAAAATGACAGTGGGGGGCAGTGACTCCATAGTGATACAGTGTGTATATGACAGTGGGGCACAGTGACTCCATAGTGATACAGTGTGTATATGACAGTGGGGCGCAGTGACTCCATAGTGATACAGTGTGACAGTGGGCGCCAGTATTTCCATAGTGATACAGCGTGTATATGACAGTGGGGGGCAGTGACTCCATAGTGATACAGTGTGAAAATGACAGTGGGGGGCAGTGACTCCATAGTGATACAGTGTGAAAATGACAGTGGGGCGCAGTGACTCCATAGTGATACAGTGTGACAGTGGGCGCCAGTATTTCCATAGTGATACAGCGTGTATATGACAGTGGGGGGCAGTGACTCCATAGTGATACAGTGTGAAAATGACAGTGGGGGGGCAGTGACTCCATAGTGATACAGTGTATATGACAGTGGGGGGCAGTGACTCCATAGTGATAAAGGGTGTATATGACAGTGGGGCGCAGTGACTCCATAGTGATACAGTGTGTATATGACAGTGGGGCGCAGTGACTCCATAGTGATACAGTGTGAATGTGACAGTGGGGCAGTGACTCCATAGTGATACAGTGTGTATATGACTGTGGGACGCAGTGACTTCATAGTGATACAGTGTGTGTATGACAGTGGGGGGCAGTGACTCCATAGTGATACAGTGTGTATATGACTGTGGGGAAGTGACTCGATAGTGATACAGTGTATATATGAAAGTGAGGCAGTGAATCTACAGTGATACAGTGTGTATATGACAGTGGGGCACAGTGACTCCATAGTGATACAGTGGGGCGCAGTGACACCATAGTGATACAGTGTGTATATGACAGTGGGGCGCAATGACTCCATAGTGATACAGTGTGTATATGACAGTGGGGGGGGGGGGGCAGTGACTCCATAGTGATACAGTGTGTATATGACAGTGGGGGCAGTGACTCCATAGTGATACAGTGTGTATATGACAGTGGGGCGCAGTGACTCCATAGTGATACAGTGTGTATATGACAGTGGGGGGCAGTGACTCCATAGTGATACAGTGTGTATATGACAGTGGGGCGCAGTGACTCCATAGTGATACAGTGTGTATATGACAGTGGGGCGCAGTGACTCCATAGTGATAAAGGGTGTATATGACAGTGGAGCGCAGTGACTCCATAGTGATACAGTGTGTATATGACAGAGGGGCGCAGTGAATCCATAGTGATACAGTGTGACAGTGGGCGCCAGTATTGCCATAGTGATACAGCGTGTATATGACAGTGGGGGGCAGTGACTCCATAGTGATACAGTGTGAAAATGACAGTGGGGGGCAGTGACTCCATAGTGATACAGTGTGAAAATGACAGTGGGGCGCAGTGACTCCATAGTGATTCAGTGTGACAGTGGGCGCCAGTATTTCCATAGTGATACAGCGTGTATATGACAGTGGGGGGCAGTGACTCCATAGTGATACAGTGTGAAAATGACAGTGGGGGGCAGTGACTCCATAGTGATACAGTGTGTATATGACAGTGGGGCACAGTGACTCCATAGTGATACAGTGTGTATATGACAGTGGGGCGCAGTGACTCCATAGTGATACAGTGTGACAGTGGGCGCCAGTATTTCCATAGTGATACAGCGTGTATATGACAGTGGGGGGCAGTGACTCCATAGTGATACAGTGTGAAAATGACAGTGGGGGGCAGTGACTCCATAGTGATACAGTGTGAAAATGACAGTGGGGCGCAGTGACTCCATAGTGATACAGTGTGACAGTGGGCGCCAGTATTTCCATAGTGATACAGCGTGTATATGACAGTGGGGGGCAGTGACTCCATAGTGATACAGTGTGAAAATGACAGTGGGGGGGCAGTGACTCCATAGTGATACAGTGTATATGACAGTGGGGGGCAGTGACTCCATAGTGATAAAGGGTGTATATGACAGTGGGGCGCAGTGACTCCATAGTGATACAGTGTGTATATGACAGTGGGGCGCAGTGACTCCATAGTGATACAGTGTGAATGTGACAGTGGGGCAGTGACTCCATAGTGATACAGTGTGTATATGACTGTGGGACGCAGTGACTTCATAGTGATACAGTGTGTGTATGACAGTGGGGGGCAGTGACTCCATAGTGATACAGTGTGTATATGACTGTGGGGAAGTGACTCGATAGTGATACAGTGTATATATGAAAGTGAGGCAGTGAATCTACAGTGATACAGTGTGTATATGACAGTGGGGCACAGTGACTCCATAGTGATACAGTGGGGCGCAGTGACACCATAGTGATACAGTGTGTATATGACAGTGGGGCGCAATGACTCCATAGTGATACAGTGTGTATATGACAGTGGGGGGGGGGCAGTGACTCCATAGTGATACAGTGTGTATATGACAGTGGGGGCAGTGACTCCATAGTGATACAGTGTGTATATGACAGTGGGGGGCAGTGACTCCATAGTGATACAGTGTGTATATGACAGTGGGGCGCAGTGACTCCATAGTGATACAGTGTGTATATGACAGTGGGGGGCAGTGACTCCATAGTAATACAGTGTGTATATGACAGTGGGGCGCAGTGACTCCATAGTGATACAGTGTGTATATGACAGTGGGGGGCAGTGACTCCATAGTAATACAGTGTGTATATGACAGTGTGGGTAGTGACTCCATAGTGATACAGTGTGTATATGACAGTGGGGGCCAGTGACTCCATAGTCATACAGTGTGTATATGATAGTGGGGCGCAGTGACTCCATAGTGATACAGTGTGTATATGACAGTGGGGTGCAGTGACTCCATAGTGATACAGTGTGGCAGTGACTGCAGTGAGGCAGTGTCTGCAAGGTGATACAGTTATAAGCTGGGACTGCAGAGGGATATAGTGTTTACGTGATGCTGTATATATGTATGTGACAGTGGGGCGCAGTGACTCCATAGTGATACAGGGTGTATATGACAGTGGGGGCAGTGACTCCATAGTGATACAGTGTGTATATGACAGTGCGGGGCAGTGACTTCATAGTGTTAGTGTGTATATGACCGTGGGGCGCATTGACTCCATAGTGATAGTATGTATATGACAGTGGGGCGCAGTGACTCCATAGTGATAGTGTTTATATGACAGTGGGGTGCAGTGACTCCATAGTGATAGTGTGTATATGACAGTGGGGCGCAATTGACTCCATAGTGATAGTGTGTATATGACAGTGGGGTGCAGTGACTCCATAGTGATAGTGTGTATATGACAGTGGGGCACAATTGACTCCATAGTGATAGTGTGTATATGACAGTGGGGTGCAGTGACTCCATAGTGATGGTGTGTATGTGAAAGTGGGGCAGTGACTCCATAGTGATACAGTGTGTATATGACAGTGGGGCGCAGTGACTTCATAGTGATACAGTGTGTATATGACAGTGGGGGGTAGTGACTATATAGTGATACAGTGTGTATATGACAGTGGGGGGCAGTGACTCCATAGTGATACGGTGTGTATATGACAGTGAGGGGCAGTGACTCCATAGTGATACAGTGTGTATATGACAGTGGGGGGCAGTGACTCCATAGTGATACAGTGTGTATATGACAGTGGGGCGCAGTGACTCCATAGTACTACAGTGTGTATATGACAGGGGGGGGCAGTGACTCCATAGTGATACAGTGTGTATATGACAGTGGGGGGCAGTGACTCCATAATGATACAGTGTGTATATGACAGTGGGGGGCAGTGACTCCATAGTGATAGTGTGTATATGACAGTGGGGCGCAGTGACTCCATAGTGATAGTGTGTATATGACAGTGGGGTGCAGTGACTCCATAGTGATACAGTGTGTATATGACAGTGGGGCGCAGTGACTCCATAGTGATGCAGTGTGTATGTGACAGTGGGGCGCAGTGACTTCATAGTGATACAGTTTGTATATGACAGTGGGGCACAGTGACTCCATAGTGATACAGTGAGAGCTGCACCTGCGATTGGGAGCGTCGGCCACTACAGAAGGAACGAAGCAGCAGCAGCTTCCGCTCCAACGTGTGCGTGCTCAGGCAGTGACAGCGGTGCTGCCTGGAAAACCCCTTTATGGGCAGAACTTTGCCATTCTAAAACTTTAACTTCATTCTTCTTTAAAGGAGTTGCCTGAGTTATGCCGAATGCACGCAGCTGGTCTGGATTCCGCCTATGGAATCCATTCCTGACCGTGGAGGGTGACCCTGTGTACCTGTCATCTTCCAGCCTCTGTACTGTTGATGGCCCACACGGCTCGCTGTCGGACATGCGCAAAACAGATTAATTTTTTTAGAACTCCTGCCTTTCCCGTAGAATCCGCGGCCCATCCGCAAAGTCAATTGCAGATGGGCGGTGGGTCGGACGGTTTCTATTGACCTCAATGGAAGCTGTCTGTGCGGAGACCGCAGTAAAATGGAGCAGGCTGCGATTTTTCATCTGCGAGAAAAAAACGCAATTGGTCTCCAATCATGTGCATGAAGAATCATCTCTCTGAGTCACCCATAGTGTACAATAAGAAAGTAGCTGATACTCCCTGCTCTCCATTCCACGCTGTCTGTTTTAGTTTCTATTGTATTTGTTTACAGGCTGCTTGACTGCAACTGACTGCAGCCTCTAAATATGGGGATGAGCGGAGAGAGGTGAGCTGGGAGACCGGTGGCGGGGGGTGAGCAGAGAGACGTGAGCAGGGAACTGGTGTCAGGGGACAGGCACAGAGAACGAAGCGGTGAGAGGCGGACAGGGAACCGGTGGCAGGCGATGAGCAGAGAAAGTTGAGCAGGGAACCTGTGGCGGGGGACGAGCGGACAGAGTTGAGCAGGGAACCTGTGGCGGGGGACGAGCGGACAGAGTTGAGCAGGGAACCTGTGGCGGGGGACGAGCGGACAGAGTTGAGCAGGGAACCTGTGGCGGGGGACGAGCAGCCAGAGTTGAGCAGGGAACCTGTGGCGGGGAACGAGCGGACAGAGTTGAGCAGGGAACCTGTGGCGGGGGACGAGCGGACAGAGTTGAGCAGGGAACCTGTGGCGGGGGACGAGCGGACAGAGTTGAGCGGGAACCTGTGGCGGGGGACGAGCGGACAGAGTTGAGCAGGGAACCTGTGGCGGGGGACGAGCGGACAGAGTTGAGCAGGGAACCTGTGGCGGGGGACGAGCGGACAGAGTTGAGCAGGGAACCTGTGGCGGGGGACGAGCGGACAGAGTTGAGCAGGGAACCTGTGGCGGGGGACGAGCGGACAGAGTTGAGCAGGGAACCTGTGGCGGGGGACGAGCGGACAGAGTTGAGCAGGGAACCTGTGGCGGGGGACGAGCGGACAGAGTTGAGCAGGGAACCTGTGGCGGGGGACGAGCGGACAGAGTTGAGCAGGGAACCTGTGGCGGGGGACGAGCGGACAGAGTTGAGCAGGGAACCTGTGGCGGGGGACGAGCGGACAGAGTTGAGCAGGGAACCTGTGGCGGGGGACGAGCGGACAGAGTTGAGCAGGGAACCTGTGGCGGGGGACGAGCGGACAGAGTTGAGCAGGGAACCTGTGGCGGGGGACGAGCGGACAGAGTTGAGCAGGGAACCTGTGGCGGGGGACGAGCGGACAGAGTTGAGCAGGGAACCTGTGGCGGGGGACGAGCGGACAGAGTTGAGCAGGGAACCTGTGGCGGGGGACGAGCGGACAGAGGTGAGCAGGGAACCTGTGGCGGGGGACGAGCGGACAGAGGTGAGCAGGGAACCTGTGGCGGGGGACGAGCGGACAGAGGTGAGCAGGGAACCTGTGGCGGGGGACGAGCGGACAGAGGTGAGCAGGGAACCTGTGGCGGGGGACGAGCGGACAGAGGTGAGCAGGGAACCTGTGGCGGGGGACGAGCGGACAGAGGTGAGCAGGGAACCTGTGGCGGGGGACGAGCGGACAGAGGTGAGCAGGGAACCTGTGGCGGGGGACGAGCGGACAGAGTTGAGCAGGGAACCTGTGGCGGGGGACGAGCGGACAGAGTTGAGCAGGGAACCTGTGGCGGGGGACGAGCGGACAGAGTTGAGCAGGGAACCTTTGGCGGGGGACGAGCGGACAGAGTTGAGCAGGGAACCTGTGGCGGGGGACGAGCGGACAGAGTTGAGCAGGGAACCTGTGGCGGGGGACGAGCGGACAGAGTTGAGCAGGGAACCTGTGGCGGGGGACGAGCGGACAGAGTTGAGCAGGGAACCTGTGGCGGGGGACGAGCGGACAGAGTTGAGCAGGGAACCTGTGGCGGGGGACGAGCGGACAGAGCTCGGCAGGGAACCTGTGGCGGGGGACGAGCGGACAGAGCACGGCAGGGAACCTGTGGCGGGGGACGAGCGGACAGAGTTGAGCAGGGAACCTGTGGCGGGGGACGAGCGGACAGAGTTGAGCAGGGAACCTGTGGCGGGGGACGAGCGGACAGAGCTCGGCAGGGAACCTGTGGCGGGGGACGAGCGGACAGAGTTGAGCAGGGAACCTGTGGCGGGGGACGAGCGGACAGAGTTGAGCAGGGAACCTGTGGCGGGGGACGAGCGGACAGAGTTGAGCAGGGAACCTGTGGCGGGGGACGAGCGGACAGAGTTGAGCAGGGAACCTGTGGCGGGGGACGAGCGGACAGAGTTGAGCAGGGAACCTGTGGCGGGGGACGAGCGGACAGAGTTGAGCAGGGAACCTGTGGCGGGGGACGAGCGGACAGAGTTGAGCAGGGAACCTGTGGCGGGGGACGAGCGGACAGAGTTGAGCAGGGAACCTGTGGCGGGGGACGAGCGGACAGAGTTGAGCAGGGAACCTGTGGCGGGGGACGAGCGGACAGAGTTGAGCAGGGAACCTGTGGCGGGGGACGAGCGGACAGAGTTGAGCAGGGAACCTGTGGCGGGGGACGAGCGGACAGAGTTGAGCAGGGAACCTGTGGCGGGGGACGAGCGGACAGAGTTGAGCAGGGAACCGGTGGCGGGGGACGAGCGGACAGAGTTGAGCAGGGAACCGGTGGCGGGGGACGAGCGGACAGAGTTGAGCAGGGAACCGGTGGCGGGGGACGAGCGGACAGAGTTGAGCAGGGAACCGGTGGCGGGGGACGAGCGGACAGAGTTGAGCAGGGAACCGGTGGCGGGGGACGAGCGGACAGAGTTGAGCAGGGAACCGGTGGCGGGGGACGAGCGGACAGAGTTGAGCAGGGAACCGGTGGCGGGGGACGAGCGGACAGAGTTGAGCAGGGAACCGGTGGCGGGGGACGAGCGGACAGAGTTGAGCAGGGAACCGGTGGCGGGGGACGAGCGGACAGAGTTGAGCAGGGAACCGGTGGCGGGGGACGAGCGGACAGAGTTGAGCAGGGAACCGGTGGCGGGGGACGAGCGGACAGAGTTGAGCAGGGAACCGGTGGCGGGGGACGAGCGGACAGAGTTGAGCAGGGAACCGGTGGCGGGGGACGAGCGGACAGAGTTGAGCAGGGAACCGGTGGCGGGGGACGAGCGGACAGAGTTGAGCAGGGAACCGGTGGCGGGGGACGAGCGGACAGAGTTGAGCAGGGAACCGGTGGCGGGGGACGAGCGGACAGAGTTGAGCAGGGAACCGGTGGCGGGGGACGAGCGGACAGAGTTGAGCAGGGAACCGGTGGCGGGGGACGAGCGGACAGAGTTGAGCAGGGAACCGGTGGCGGGGGACGAGCGGACAGAGTTGAGCAGGGAACCGGTGGCGGGGGACGAGCGGACAGAGTTGAGCAGGGAACCGGTGGCGGGGGACGAGCGGACAGAGTTGAGCAGGGAACCGGTGGCGGGGGACGAGCGGACAGAGTTGAGCAGGGAACCGGTGGCGGGGGACCGGTGGCGGGGGACGAGCGGACAGAGTTGAGCAGGGAACCGGTGGCGGGGGACGAGCGGACAGAGTTGAGCAGGGAGGCGGTGGCGAGGGACGAGCGGACAGAGTTGAGCAGGGAACCGGTGGCGGGGGACGAGCGGACAGAGTTGAGCAGGGAACCGGTGGCGGGGGTCGACCGGACAGAGTTGAGCAGGGAACCGGTGGCGGGGGTCGAGCGGACAGAGTTGAGCAGGGAACCGGTATCGGAGGATGAGCGGAGAGAGGTGAGCAGGGAAGCGGTGGCAGGGAGAGGCGAGCAGGTAACCGGTGGCGGGAGAGGAGCGGAGAAAGTTGAGCATAGAACCAGTGGTGGGGGACGAGCGGAGAGAGGTGAGCAGGAAACTTTGTGCGAGGGACGAGTGGAGAGAGGTGAGCAGGGAACCAGTGGCATGGGACGAGTGGAGAAATGTAAACAGGGAACTGGTGCGGGGGACGAGTGCAGAGAGGTGAACAGGGAACTGGTGCGGGGAACGAGCGGAGAGAGGTGAAAAGGGAGACCATTGGCGGTGGACGATCGGAGCGAGGTGAGCAAGGAGAGCGTTGGCGGGGGACGAACGGAGAGAGGTGAGCTGGGAGAACAGTGGCAGGTGATGAGTGGAGAAAGGTGAGCAGGGAATCGATGGCGGGGGATGAGCGGAGAAAGGGTGAGCAGTGAACCTGTGGCGGGGGATGGGGAGAGAGTCTGAAAACTGAGTGTCTACAACTCATGATAAATGTTGCGCAAGCATGCAAGAGTCCAAACTCTTTAATGACAGTTTTGTAACATTTTCCAGCCTGATGAACTCTTTTTTTTGAGGTCCTCAGAAATCTCCCTTGTTCGTGCCACGATACACTTCCACAAACGTGTTTGAAGAGCAGACTTTGATAGATTCTTGTTCTTTAAATAAAGCAGGTCTTCCGCTCACACCTGATTCTCATCCCATTGATTGAAAACACCTGAATAATTTCACCTTCAAATTATCTGCTAATTCTTAAGGTTCACTTACTTTTACCATTCAGACATGGGATATTGAACTTTCCTCACATGACCAAGTCTAACATTCTTGACTCATTGGTTTGATTTGCTTTATCTACTTCTTAATCTAATTTTCAAACAAGACCTAGTTTTAGGTCTAAAAAAAGGAAACATGGACAATTCTGTGACAACGAGGGCTGTGACTACATAGTGAAACTATCTACAGTACCCTCTAAAAGTTTGGAAATAATCCTTAAAAGAGGTTGTCCCACAAAAATATTGGTAGCTCCAGCCCATAACACGTTTCTGTCTCCAAATATTCCAGGACTAGAATAGCGCCACCTGCTGTTTCTATACTGTGACCACCTGAGTAAATGTTCCCAGGTGGTCACACATGCTCAGTCTTGCTTCTCTCTGCTTCAGTGGGTATGTGGAGGGATCACTAGCAGGGGAGCGGCTGCTTCTGAAGTTGCTGTGTCTTCTCTGCTATCAGAAGAGATGTGGAGCAAGTGATAAGAGAGCGAGACAGCGCTGCTGCAGAGAAGGGCTCGGTTGGGATACATTTCCATTTTTAGTGTAAAATCTCCCAAAGATGTTTTTGACTAGTGATTTGCTGTTTAAAACATAAAGTGTTTCCATACTATGGAGGGTACTGTATATGTGACTGCACTAATGCTGTGTATATGTGACAGTACATATAGCTGCAGAATACATGGACTGTAGCACACGTTACTGGCAGCCATATTTATACACATTCATGACAAGGCACGGACATGGATGTGATTGATTTGCACTTTGTTTTCATTATATCACAATATGTATCACATATATAAACAATTACATTGTATCCTAGGTGGCCCACATGTTTTTCGTATTTCTGGCATTATTAACACTTTCTGTTCTGCATTGCTTGCAGCCCCATGAAGGAGTCTGGAAGCAGCGCTTCTGTCCCCTTGAGAGCTGAGGATGCAGGGACTGAGCCGCCAGCCGATGTGGTATGTACCCCTACAATAGACACCCAGTAATCACACTGAGAGTCGTCCTCTTCTGTCTAATATCTCTGTTCAGCTTTTTTTTAACCCTAAAAAGCTGGGTGTTAGGCCAATTTCACACAGGCAACAAAATCGCATGATTTTCTCGCGATGCTCCAAATCACATGTATGTGAAGCCCCTGCTTTCCTATGGGTTCCTTCACATTAGTCATGTTCTGTAGGCTGCTACATTGTGAAAATAAAAAATCGAGGCACGCTCTATACAGCCGCGCTTTGCGATGTGTTGAAGCCCTTGTTTCTCTATGGAGACTTCCTTTCTGTTGCATCACACGAACAGGCGGTTTTCGTGTGATACAAGTTTTTCAGTAAGAAATTCTACTATCTGTCCCTAAAATAAGCCCTAGCTGTATGTAAAATAAAACAATACATCACCTAACAGGCGCTGTCCGCTTCACCGCACTTCTTCTCCCGAAGCTCCGCCACACTTGTCTGCAGTCTTCAGCCAGCGCTTTCTGGTGAAGGGGTTCAAAAATCCCGCCTCCAGGAAGCGCTGGCTTTGATTAGCTGAGCCTTGAGAACCAATCACTGCCATTGCATTGAATAGACATAACTATTGAAGTGATATGATACAATTTTATGAATTTGTTTCTTATTTTATGCCCCATCATAATGGGGGTGATGCTGCGTATGATGGGACAGTTTCTGAAGCAAGTGCCAATTTACCCACAATCCACTGCAAATTGGTTGAAATTCTATTTGCTGATTCATTTTACTCATTGGCCCAAAAGATCCCCCATGCATCTGCCAGCTGCTGCTAATCGTGCTTCCTACTTAATGTTTAAGAGGGGAAAGTGAGGCCATGTTGGGGTCACATGGGATTATCTGGGGGTCAGTCTGGAAGGTACGCAGCTGTTCATAGAGCCCCGGTTATTCCTCGGCTTTTCCAAACTCAAAAGGAAATCTTTTCGGTGCCTCCTTTACAGATTTGATTATTTTCAGCGTTTTTTCGCATGGGATTAAAGCATTTCTCGGAGATATAAGCAATTATTAGTTTTCTTCCCTGTGTGAGTATAGGCGCCGGGCAGTAATGATTGCTGCGGTTCCGGTCTGCATTGGATAAACTGTAGGGCTACACTTGGATACTTCTTCATAGTAGAGTCTTGGCAGTGCTGCCACTCTAGTGATTCTCTATCGATAGATACGTCCTGACTGTTACATAACAACGCTACACACTCCGATTTATGAAAATAGTCAGAAAGCCACAGTGTGATCAAAATTGTATTGCACGTCTTTTGTCATTGTGTAGCATTAGCTTTGCAGCCTTAAGGCCCATTTACACGAGCAGATGATCGCTCAAAGATCGCTTATTTTGCTTAAAAAATAATTGGTATTCAAGTAGCTTCTCAGCTACTAAATTCCAATTATGTATGTTAATGAAGCCTATTAGCTGTGCTCAGATCCTTTGTTCTCCATGGGGGAAACAATGCTATCAGCCTCCCCCCTCCCCCGTGGAGAACGACTGATAAAACTGATTGCTAAAATCAAGCTAACTTGATTTTAACGATCAGCGAAAAGAGCCCGAGATGCGGGTGCCCCGCGCCCATTTACACACACCGATTATTGCTAAAACAATCGCCGATTAGCAAAGTTTTAGTGATAATCGTCCAGTGTAAATGGGCCTTTAAGTTAAGACCCTCCAGACAGCCCAAAATAAACTGTTGCCCCCAACAGTCCTTTGTGGTTGCTCTTGGGATATTCATTTTGAAAACAAATGCCATTTTATTAGAATTTTGGATGATCAGCTTATGAACTAAAGAAATGCTATTGTATATTAAAAATATATAAAACGGTTTATTATAATATCCTAAAGATTAACCTGATTTCTGGCCATTTTATGATATGCAGCCTGCATTTTAAAGCAGTTTTTTCTTTTGCAGACTCCATAGGATAATGCACAGTTTTTGCTGAGCTAGTGAATGGGGAGACAAGCTGCTATGATGTCTATCATACACTTCACATAGAAAGTAGAGAAGATTTTTCTCCCCTATCATTACCGCTCATATACAGAGAAGCAGCAGCATGGAAGACTTCATAGAGTAGTACTGAGCAGTGTAGATGTGATTCCAGTAGCTGTAAGAAGGTAAAACACTCACTACCGTGTTTCCCGGTTAGTAAGCCCTACCATGAATTTCAGGTGGTTTTGGTGGGGGCGCTTGATATATAAGCCATCCCCTGAAAATAAGCCCTAGCTAGACTACATGAAAAAAAAACAATAACCACCTAGCAGCCAGTGTTCAAGTCGCTCGCGCTAGGCTTCAGTTGATCTTCAGGGTTGCCAAAAATTGGATCCATACCGATCAGCTAATGATGGCCTCTTCACCTCCGATACACCAGCGTTTGCTCTCTAGAGGGACGCTCCACAACGAGGTGCTCCTTGTTAAATTGAATAGTATTAGCTAAGTCCTGTCAATAGTAGCACATTCAGCTTGCTGTATCCCAGTGTTAGAGAATCATAGATGGCCCCGGCCCAGGGCATTCCTCATGGGAAAAAGGAGAAAAGCCCCTGGGAGCAGCATGTGATGTCACAACACCCAGTCCTACAGATAGTGGTTCAAGAGAGCATTAAATGCGTTTCGAGGGTAGCAATCTCCATCATGTTGGGATAGACTTTGCCTCGATTGTCTTTTCTTGTACTGTTCCCCACCGCAGACTTTTTCCTGTTTTTCTTAGACTTCTAGTTCTATCGTTTTTTTTAAATGAAAAGCAAAAACTTCACTTTTGCTATTCAAACTCAGCAATTAGGGTGTTCGGGGTAAACGTTTGGCTTTTGACATTATTTTAATGAAATTCCCAACTTGCCAATCTGCCTTTAGGAGGGGTTCACAAAGGGTGGAATTGCTGTGAAAATTCTGTGCGGAAAGTCTGTTCAGCAATTCCCCCCGCGGCTCAGAATCCTGGGATTAGCCAGCAAAGTAGACGAGATTTTGCAAAAATCTCGTCCACACGCTGTGGCCAAGCCACACAAAAACTGACATGCAGCGCGGAATTCAATTCCGAGGCATGTCAATTCTTTTCTCTTTTCCGCAGCGGCATCTCTTTGGGGAGAGAAAGCCTCAGCGGAATGCCAACGGCGAAACCATTCCAGAACCCGGGGCTAAAGGCTGTAGGTTTTGTAGCTGCGCTTTCCAGCGGAATTCTCGTGTTTTTTCGGTGCAGTCATTCCACAAGAATTCTGCTGAAATTCCGTCCGGTGTGACCCCAGCCTTACTGTTCAATGCTTCACATGGAAGCTCCGCCACATTGTCCTGTATGCTTTTCTTTAGAATATGAAAGGTTTATAGACTTTTATACATAGGGTCAGAGGTGTAGCTAGAGGCTCATGGGCCAGGGTGCAAATGTTTATCTTGGGGCCCCCAACATCTCTTAACCCCTTAACGCAGAGGTGTAACTTAAAGCGTCTGGGCCCCAATGTAAACCTGTAACAGGGCCCCAACTATAATGCTTTATTCATAGTACTGGGCTCCCTATATGGGGAAGAGAGGCCTTATGGGCCCCCTAAGGCTCCTGGGCCTGGTTGCAACCGCATCCCCTGTAGTTACGCCAGTGCATAGGGTGCTTGGTGCAACCAACACATAATTTCTTACGTGCACATTTGATGTTAACATTGATATAGTCTGTGTAACAATTGATATGACCCCTAATCCCTGATTTAATGCTTCATCTCATATTCATATTATAGCAAACTTGGCATTTTCTTACATGGGGGAAAACAATCTTGCGGTTGTTGGAAATGATCATTATTTTGTTTTGCTCCTCTTTAATGATAGGCTGTGTGTGCCACTTTATTGCCAAGGCTTTTTCCTTTCTAAACACAAAACTTGGTGGTTTTGAATATAATTCCACAGCAATTGTATCCTGATTTAAATCCCCCCCCCGCCTTCGTGTTTCCTAATTATTAGCATAAAGATCCCCCTATCTTCACTGTATTATATCACAATCAGGATATTTATTATTTCCCCTTTGGTTGCTTTATTATTAGTTTTTACCTTATTTTTCTGTAGGATTTCTCTGGAGACATTCGCTACTTCCTTCTTAATGACTTACAAAGAGAAGGGCTTTCATTTCAAACTTGTCCCAAAGTATTTTTGCTCCTCTAGTAAAACTTTTCCAGTTCTGCACCGTTCCTCCTTAGCCTCATAAACTATTCTTTTTGGGTTTGTTCTCCAACCGGTAAGCGGCAGCTGGAAGTTAAAATACAGCTATTGTTATCCGTTAGTTTAGTATATGATTCTCTCTAACAAAATCAGTTGCAGCGAGTTGTAGTTCATCCTTACTAAAAGTCAATGTAAGTTTAGGATAAAACACATTTTTATTAAAGGGGTTGTCCCACGCCGAAACGGGTTTTTTTTTTTTCAATAGGTCCCCCGTTCGGCGCGAGACAAACACAAGGGATGGGTTAAAAAAAAAAACAGTTTAGTACTTACCCGAATCCCCGCTCTGCGGCGACTTCTTTCTTACCTTAGCAAGATGGCCGCCGGGATCTTCACCCACGATGCACCGCGGGTCTTCTCCCATGGTGCACCGTGGGCTCTGTGCGGTCCATTGCCGATTCCAGCCTCCTGATTGGCTGGAATCGGCACACGTGACGGGGCGGAGCTACGAGGACCAGCTCTCCGGCACGAGCGGCCCCATTCACCAGGGAGAAGACCGGACTGCGCAAGCGCGTCTAATTGGGCGATTAGACGCTGAAATTAGACGGCACCATGGAGACAGGGACGCTAGCAAGGGAACAGGTAAGTGAATAACTTCTGTATGGCTCATAATTAATGCACAATGTACATTACAAAGTGCATTAATATGGCCATACAGAAGTGCTGAACCCCACTTTCTTTCGCGGGACAACCCCTTTAAGTTCCTGTGAAGATATCTCATCCATCTCCCAAATAAAAATGTCATTGATAAAGCGCTTCCAGAGGGCCAAGTTTGCATGAAGGTGCCCAAATGCAAAAAAGTTTAATTTTGCCCACCTTGCTACACAGTTGGCATAGCTTGGCGTGAACCTGGTCCCCATGGCGGTACCCAAACCTTGTGAATAGAAATCTTCATCATACATAAAATAATTGCAATTTAGAATGAATCATATGCCTTTGACTATAAAATCCGTCTGCTCCATAGGAATAGCTTTACATTTTTTAAGAAAAAGTTTTTTAACTAGAGATGAGCGAGCGTACTCGCTAAGGCAAACTACTCGAGCGAGTAGTACCCTATGCCAAGTACTTGCCCGCTCATCTCTACAAATTCGGGTGCCGGCAGGGGGCGGGGAGCGGCGGGGGAGATCTCTCTCTCACTCTCTCCCTTCCGCTCCTCCCTGCTCACTCCTGCAACTCACCGCTCTCCCCTGCCGGCACCCGAATCCTTAGAGATGAGCGGGCAGGTACTCATATAAGGCACTACTCACTCGAGTAGTTTGCCTTAGCGAGTACGCTCACTCATCTCTATTTTTAACCTCACATGCTTTTATTATTTTCAATCAAAGTTTATAGAGAAGTGATATCCAACGTTCACATAATATAATGGGGTCTCCAGGAAGTTGTGTCAAGAATGTATAAAATGGTTTTGTATAGCTAAGGCACGCTAGAAGTGCTCGGGCATATTCCTGTAAATGTTAATCCTTGTATTCTGAGAGATTAGCAGTTATATAACCAGTCCCTGATATAGTTGGTCCCCCAGGGATCAAGCATTGACTCACATATTTTGGAAATCTAGTAAAAATAAATTTCTATCTTGGGAGTCTGATTGTTTTTCTATTGGGTTTCATGTTTATTTAGAATTTCAAATTGTCTACCCCTTTGGGCCAAAATATTTAGCTCCCTCTTAGGCTGGATTCACACGGGGCGGAAATTCCGTCGGCAATCTTAAACCTGAGCCTAAGGCCCAATGTCCACGGGCAAATTAGAATTTTCAAATCCGTGCGGATGACATCTTTGTGTGGGTCTACTGCGGCTTCCACTGAAGCCTATGGCAGCCATCCGGTCCTGCGGCACATCTGCAGCTGTTACTGTGCTGTGTCGCGGGACCGCAGGAAAGCAGGCATTCAAAAGAAAAAAAAAATGTGCACGTCCCTTGCGTGCAGCACGCTGCCGGCATGCTGAGCACATCCACCGGGCCGAGGAAAGAAGATCCGCCGCGACGGAGGGCAGATCTGCAACGTCCGGACAGGTGAGTATATGGCATTTTCTGGCCTCATGTCTGCGGGAAAGGAGGGTCCCGCTGTGGGATTCTGCATGGAATTTCCCCGTGGACATGAGGCCTAAGCAGCAAAGTGGACGAGAATTCAAAGTCGCGGCATGTTAATTGTATCGCCATTTCCGCTGCGGCCAACTCTCCTCTATGGGGAGAGATGGCCGCAGCGGAACACAGGCTTTGAAGTTGCCTTTCTGCCGCAGAAATCTTGCGAAATTTCAGTGCGATCCCGCTGCGGTCATTCAGCGTGATTTACGTCCCCACAGCCTTATAGTTTGCAAATATTATAGATCAATATGTTCTATTAATGTGTATTTTTATGTTTACTAATTTAACACTGAAATATAAACCAAGTCAATGGGGTTGTCCTGTGCCCTCCTCGCCAAGGGCCCCCTAGCAACTATGCGGTCCCCTTCTATGGTACATACGCCATCATGTTAGTTTTAGCTGACAGTGATTGATTCACGTCACAGACCTCCGTGTTGAGAGTTGTTTTATTTTCTCGCCGAGCGGCATTGTTGGATTTTACTCACTCATCGTCCTATAACATTGGTTGTGTATTTTTCAGTCGATCATCATTCCCATGTACAACGCTGAGCTCTGGCTGGAGGAGTGCTTGAAATCGGTCTTGCAGCAGGACTTCGGAGGTGTCCTGGAGGTTTCCATTTATAATGATGGCAGCACGGTAAATAGTCATTTACTTTATATTCCATTCATACAGATCCATCCTTCTAGTTTGCAGCATGACTTAATATCCCTTCCTTCACACCCAATAATTTAGGAAGCTGAGATATGAAGAGCTGTTTGATGCAGCTTCATACTAGATTATTGTTATATTTGTCCATATATCTGTTTGTAACACAGAGGGATCGCTGACCTTTTGTTAGACCCCATTTACACTGAAATTCGATCGCTTAAATGAGCCTTTATAAATGTCAACTTTGCAACTGAAGCATAAAAGAAAAATTCCTTTTTGAACCCTAGAAGGACATCATTTAACCAGCAAGGGAGCGGTTTACCTTGCTGATCACATGAGCATATGGACAGTAAATGTCCCTTTACACCGGACAATCCTTTACAATGGAGCGATAGTCGTTCTGTGAATGGAGGTGGAGCGGGACGGAGATCATTCTGGCTTGCCCGAATCCATTCACAGTAAACAGGCAGTTGCTCAAAGACTGACCAACTCCTATTTACATCGTCAGACCAACGCTTGGCTTTTAGGTGAGCTAAAAACTAAGCAGCTCCAACAAATGAGCGTTTGTTTTTTTTCTCAGCGCCCTGTCGGCGGAATGACTATTGCTGGATGACCATGTGAAGGTATCTTTAGTGAAGCTCTACATTAGCGGTCTCCAACTGGTGTCCCTCCAGCTGTTGCCATACGGCAACTCTCTGCACGCCCCAGCAGCAGCATGTTGGAACTTGCAGTTTTTCAAGGTTTGAGCTTCATGTCCAGCAGTGTGAGGACCCCATCAAACCCTAAGAGTACGATAGTGGGGTTAACTATATTCACCCTTGACTTTTTAGTTAAAGTAGACGATGGGGCAAATTTACTTTGGCAAACCTGGAAAAATTGTGCCAAAAAAACTAGCATACATCCCATGCTAATATACTCCAGATCTATAATGTACACAATAACTTGGGTTCCAAGGTGGTCACACCTACTCAGTCTTGCTTCTCTGCAATAACGATGTCTCGCTATCTTATCACTTACTTAGCATCTCTTTTGACACCAGAGAAGATACAGCAACTTCAGAAGCAGCCGCTCTCCGGGAATCCTTCCACATACCCAGTGGAGCAGAGGGAGAAGCAAGACTGAGCATGTGTGACCACCTGGTATCATTTTTTTAAGGATGAATGCCCACGGACGGATTATCTCTGCGGAATTCGCAGTCAGACAGCCATTGCGTATTTTGCAGCAATGTCCGTTTATAGACATGCTGTGGTAAATGATTCTTTACTGCACACGAGCAGAAATTAACAGCGATTTTCCGCTTGCGGGTGGAGAATCGTAGCATGTTGTAATCTATGCGGAAAATCATGCGGGCGGCTTCCATTGCAGTTAATGGAAGCTGTCCGTCCCGCAATACTTTCGCTGTGAGCACAGGGGAAGTACCGCAAGAGTCCGTGGGTCCGCCCAGCGCCGGAGCGACATGCGCATTTGCTCGTCGGGCGAGACACTCGCGGCGGATCCGGAGAGGGGAGTATGGGGTCTCTGGAGGATGCCGGGTCTGATTCCGCTGCAATATTTCGCAGGTGGAATCCGACCCGGCCGTGGGCATGAGCCATTAATGAAGTGTAAATGCAAGAATATTTATAATTATGGGTTGGATCTAATTATAAACAATATTTTTTGCGGCATGGAAACCAACGTGCTGTCTAGAGGGGGTGCCTGTCTAGAGGAGGAGCAGGTTCCTCCAGGAGTGCTGTCATGGGCTTAAGGAAGCGGGTTACCAGTAAGTGTAATCTCAGTTTTCTATTAAATGATGTAAAGCAGAAATGCTGAAAAGCTGGAGAGACTGAAGAAAAGTATATTAGAAAGTTCCAGAACTTTTAATTCTACAATGATTAAACTTCGTACTTTTTCTTTTAGGATGGTTCTGTTGGCATTGTGCAGCGATGGAAGCCAATGCTTGAAGAAAGAGACATTCGATTAATTCTGGGAGGTCATGACAGCGAACGGCCTTGGGGAGGTAAGAGATAAACCTGACACCTAAGCATTTACAGATCTGTTGGCTAGTCCTAAAATATTATACTTACCAGGCTTCCCTTTCCCACG
Source organism: Eleutherodactylus coqui (assembly GCF_035609145.1). Classification (NCBI taxonomy): domain Eukaryota; kingdom Metazoa; phylum Chordata; class Amphibia; order Anura; family Eleutherodactylidae; genus Eleutherodactylus; species Eleutherodactylus coqui. Next base: position 94,048,877 of record NC_089849.1, read on the forward strand.
TTGTCACCCTGGCAAGTCAGCGCCCCGTCTATCAGAGTGACTCTTTTCAATCAGTCCGTGTATGTGTGCACTCCCATATGGAAAAGTGCAGTGTATGCGCATGGACTGAATGAAAAGAGTCGTGCTGATAGATACAGTGCGGACTTCCCGGGATGATAGCTTAGAAACAGGGTGTAACTCAGCATGAGTACAGTATAAAGGCCCATTTAGACCCAACGATATTTGCTCAACGCCGTTTTTTGAGCGATAACCGTTGCATCTAAATGCATGGACACCATACAGTTTTTGTGCATGAGTCGTTCCTTGCTCAATTCTAGTTTTCTTGAATTGAACGATGAACTTTTATCAGCGGGGCAGGCTGTTATCACAGTCGACAGCGCTGATAAGATTCTTTCAGCTTGCGTCCTGCTGGTAGTTCACAGCGGGATGCGAACTGTAATCATGGAGAACAATGCAGCTGTTTGCTTATGTAGTGAATCCACCAGCAGAATAGTGAGTGCAGCTCTGGAGTATAATACAGTATGTAACTCAGGATCAGTACAGTAAAACTAATGTCATGTGTTTTTAAAGTGGCTCAATCTTGTATAAAGATGAATTCTATATATGTAACTGTTACATGATGTTGAAAAGTGGACAGTTTTAACCCTTTACATACTATTTTTTGCCATTTTTTTGGATAATATATGCTCAATTTTTTCCTTTGACTGTGGCCTCATGTCCATGGGTACGCATGGATTCCAGGGGAAGAATCCCGCAGTGGTTTCCAGTCGTGCCCGCAGCTATAAGCTAAAAAAGGCATTTTCTCACCTGTCCAGACTTGGCAAGGGTCTCCTCCGTCGCATCCGGATCTTCTTTCTTCTGCACGTTGGATGCGCTCGGCTTGCATACGCTATTTTTTTAAAAAAATCGCTTGCTCTCCCGCGGATCTGCAGGACGGCAACAGTGACATCCGCTGTCGTGCCCATGGATCGGACGGCTTTCATTGACTTCAATGGAATCCGTCGGTGCGGGAAACTGCAGAAAAATGGAGCATGCTGCGATTTGTATTTCACGCATACGATCGACACGCCGGGATAAAATGACATCCGCAGATATTTAATTACCTGCGGATGCCTAATGAATGTCTATGGGCATATTGAACTGCGGATTATCCGCACAAGTTCCGAAATTCAATTTTGCTCGAGGACATGAGGCCTTAAGGCTAATTTAGACACAACGATTTTCGCTCAAAAATCGCTCAAAGCCCATCTTTTGAGGGATAATCGTCGTGTGTGACTGCACTGACATCGTGCAGTTTTCATACTCCCGTCGCTCATCGTCGTCTTTGAGTGTGCTGACGATGAGTCTTATCAGGAATTCACAGCGGGATACAGCTGATACTATTGTTTCAGCTGTATCCCGCTCCCTGATGACAGGCTGGGTATGAAGAACAGAGCTGTCCAGCTCTGTTCTCCATACCTGGCACGGAGCGCTCGGCTGTATAACAGCCGAGTGCTCCGAGCGGAAAGCAGCTGGATGCAGAAGACAAGTGGGGTCACCTCGCTTATCCTCTGCATCCTCCCCTCGAAACGCAAGGTGATCGCTCAACGTTTGAGCGATCGCCTTGTGCTGTAAAAGCACACAACGATTATCTCTCAATCGCTCAAAAGATTTTTTGAGCGATAATCGTGTCTAAACCAGCCTTTATCCTCGCCCTGCAGATCTGTATAATTGCATCTGTAGGAGTTGCAGGGAGGGATAGCAGACAACAGTGATAACACAGCAGCTGCTAAGATCAAGATGCCAGATGAAACGCAATACATTTGTAGGACCATGTCTTATGAGCGCGGTCCAGACCCATAGGGACGTACAGGGATCAGTTTTACTTGTGTCCCGGGCAGCGACCTAAGCCATCGACTGCAGTGTAGCTGTGTTTGGCGCTAATGGGAATAAGCACTCACCAGGCCAATATTCCCTTTGATTCCCAACAGCTATTGGGAAAGGTGGCCTGTCTGTGAATGTCTGTCCTATGTTACAGTCGGATGATGCGCCCCAAGGTGGCATGTGGCAAAACATGGGACTGTCTCACAACTCGCCTGGCAATGCCACAGAGAGCTTTGGGTATGTTCAAGGGGATATGATCAGTATATAGGCATATCCACTTTACACATATATACACACTGTATGTAGGCACATATATACACACTGTATGTAGGCACATATATACACACTGTATGTACGCACATATATACACACTGTATGTACGCACATATATACACACTGTATGTACGCACATATATACACACTGTATGTAGGCACATATATACACACTGTATGTAGGCACATATATACACACTGTATGTAGGCACTGTATATACGCATATAAATTGAAGTAAACATATACACATACAGAACATTGTTTTTCTTGTACTGACCCTTTACGGATCTGTGTTATACTCCAGAATTGTACCCATTGATCCAAAGCTGCGGCTCGGGCTGTTCCCACCAGAACCCTGTTTGCATGCAGGCAGCAGTAAGCAATTATGGTCCTTTTATACGGGCTGATTATTATACCCAAACATTCCTCTCGTTTGCCACCAATTGGGCATTGTAAAGACACCAAGCATCAAGTTGATGAACGTGTGTGAACAGGAAGATGTACAGCCAGCCTATGGGGACGAGCAATCCTAGTAACCATCGTTCGGAACCATAAGCCAATTTCTCGGCCCATGTAAAAGAGAATAAAATGAGTGCCAATTGACATTGGCGCTTGTTATATTGCGCCAAGAGTTTGACCCTTGTAAAAGCACCATTAGTGGCTGCAGCGGTCAGTTGCTGTAGTCCGGTACCCCCATGGCTGAGCAGTAATGCACCTCATCACAACAGACCTTGATTGGCTGCAGCGATCACCTATCTGCATGTAAACAAGCCTCACGAGGACTGCGGGAGCTGCAGCGCTACTTTGCAGGGCAAGAGAGCAAGTGAATACTTCTTTTTTCTTCTATCACATTTGTAACCCTTTTTACTTTCATACGGCGTAACCCCTTTAAGCTGACAAGAGTGTCCAGAGTGCATAGAAGTTGGAGAAACATTAGAGCAAGACACACTTTGAGCTCCTCTATGTAAATAAGAATCTTTCCGTTCAGTGACAGCAAGCCAAGATACTGAAAATAAGGAATTAGAAAGTTGCATAACTTTTCATCAACAGGGGAAGAGGGGGTATAAATGTAACTAAAGTTTAATCATGAACAATCTTGTTCTTGTGAATTCAGGAAGACCTTCTTCTTCTTTACCCCTTATGGGTACTATGGGGTCCATTAATGAGGATCAGTTGTACCCCGAAGATTCGCATTCACAAACCAGATCGGTAGCCTGATATGCACATACATGTAGAGCACACCTTTAATATGACTTGGTGCTGCTATTTTTGGCCCATATCTGCAGTCCTCAGACCCCCCTCCTCCCCGTTTTGGCTGTTCCAGTGTGTGCATTACTTAATGGCAGTTCTCTGCATTCTTCCTGCGGTACCTCAGACTGCTTAACCAGGGATTTGTGTTTATTTGGAATAAAAATATGCGTGAAGGAGGAGTCGCTGGGTAAAAATTTGGGGTCACTCCTCATTCCAGCAGAGTGTGGAATGTTTAATATCTCATGGAACTCGCATTACTAAGCCGGTAACTATAGCAACCCATTTCCCTTCCATCGTAAGAGTTCCGCACTGAATGCAAATCCGTTTGGCACGGAACGCATGCCTCTCCTTCCTTCCGCAAAAAAAAAAAATTAAATGGAATATTTGAGCGCTGCCGGTCTGAGGAGTGCGGCGGCACAAAAGTATTCTGTTCATGTATTTTATAAATGAGAGAATCGATCTATTTATTATTTAGAGGCTGGATGTTAAACACAGCTGCCACGGACACCCCGAGCTGCCAGATGTGGTTAAAATTTAATTACGGGGATGGAAATACAAATATTATTGCAGTGACAGTATCTAAGGAGCAGGAGTATTTTCAGCCGCGCTTTCGAGAAGCAGCTTAGTACTTTATTTTATTTCTAGAGTTTTCTTGTGTTTTTGTGCAGTGCAGCTACAGTGCAAAACTTTTGAAAAGAGTGCACTAACTTTGTAAATACAAGACATGACTTATCCTTGATTGTTCCTAAGTTACATCCTGTATTATCCTTCAGAGTCGCACTCATTAGTCTGCTAGAGGAGTCACTGTGTACATACATTACTTATCCTGCACTGATCCTGAGTTACATCCTGTATTATACTCCAGAGCTGCACTCACTATTCTGCTGGTGGAGTCACTGTGTACATACATTACTTATCCTGTACTGATCCTGAGTTACATCCTGTATTATACTCCAGAGCTGCACTCACTATTCTGCTGGTGGGGTCACTGTGTACATACATTACTTATCCTGTACTGATCCTGAGTTACATGCTGTATTATACTGCAGAGCTGCACTCACTATTCTGCTAGTGGAGTCACTGTATACATACATTACTTATCCTGTACTGATCCTGAGCTACATCCAGTATTATACTCCAGAACTGCACTCACTATTCTGCTGGTGGAGTCACTGTATACATTACTTATCCTGTACTGATCCTGAGTTACATCCTGCATTATACTCCAGAGCTGCACTCACTATTCTGCTGGTGGAGTCACTGTGTACATACATTACTTATCCTGTACTGATCCTCAGTTACATCCTGTATTATACTGCAGAGCTGCACTCACTATTCTGCTAGTGGAGTCACTGTATACATACATTACTTATCCTGTACTGATCCTGAGCTACATCCAGTATTATACTCCAGAACTGCACCCACTATTCTGCTGGTGGAGTCACTGTGTACATACATTACTTATCCTGTGCTGATCCCGAGTTACATCTTGTATTATACTCCAGAGCTGCACTCACTATTCTGCTGGAGGAGTCATTGTGTACATACATTACTTATCCTATACTGGTCCTGAGTTACATCCTATATTATACTCCAGAGCTGCACTCACTATTCTCCTGGTGGGGTCACTGTGTACATACATTACTTATCCTGTACTGATCCTCAGTTACATCCTGTATTATACTGCAGAGCTGCACTCACTATTCTGCTGGTGGAGTCACTGTATACATACATTACTTATCCTGTACTGATCCTGAGTTACATGCTGTATTATACTCCAGAGCTGCACTCACTATTCTGCTGGTGGGGTCACTGTGTACATACATTACTTATCCTGTACTGATCCTGAGTTACATGCTGTATTATACTCCAGAGCTGCACTCACTATTCTGCGGGGGGAGTCACTGTGTACATACATTACTTGTCCTGTACTGATCCTGAGTTACATCCTGTATTATACCCCAGAGCTGCACTCACTATTCTGCTGGAGGAGTCACTGTATACATTACTTATCCTGTACTGATCCTGAGTTACATCCTGTATTATACTCTAGAGCTGCACTCATTATTCTGCTGGTGGAGTCACTATGTACATAAATTACTTATCCTGTACTAATGTTGAGTTACATCCTGTATTATACTCCAGAGCTGCACTCACTATTCTGCTGGTGGAGTCACTGTGTACATACATTACTTATCCTGTACTGATCCTGAGTTACATCTTGTATTATACTCCAGAGCTGCACTCACTGTTCTGCTGGAGGAGTCATTGTGTACATACATTACTTATCCTATACTGATCCTGAGTTACATCCTATATTATACTCCAGAGCTGCACTCACTATTCTGCTGGAGGAGTCACTGTATACATTGCTTATCCCGTACTGATCCTGAGTTACAGCCTGTATTATACTCCAGAGCTGCACTCACTATTCTGCTGCTGGAGTCACTGTGTACATACAATACTTATCCTGTACTGCTCCTGAGTTACATCCTGTATTATACTCCAGAGCTGCACTCACTATTCTGCTGGTGGAGTCACTGTGTACATACATTACTTATCGTGTACTGATCCTGAGTTACAGCCTGTATTATACTCCAGAGCTGCACTCACTATTCTGCTGGTGAAGTCACTGTGTACATACATTACTGATCCTGTACTGATCCTGAGCTACATCCTGTATTATACTCCAGAGCTGTACTCACTATTCTGCTGCTGGAGTCACTGTGTACATACATTACTTATCCTGTACTGATCCGGAATTACATCCTGTATTATACTCCAAAGCTACACTCACTATTCTGCTGGTGGAGTCACTGTGTACATACATTACTTATCCTGTAGTGATCCTGAGTTACATCCTGTATCATACTCCAGAGCTGCACTCACTATTCTGCTGGTGGGGGTCACTGTGTACATACATTACTTATCCTGTGCTGATCCTGCGTTACATCCTGTATTATACTCCAAAGCTACACTCACTATTCTGCTCGTGCAGTCACTGTGTACATACATTACTTGTCCTGTACTGGTCCTCAGTTACATCCTGTATTATACTCCACAGCTGCACTCAGTATTCTGCTGGAGGAGTCACTGTATACATTACTTATCCTGTACTGATCCTGAGTTACAGCCTGTATTATACTCTAGAGCTGCACTCACTATTCTGCTGGTGGAGTCACTATGTACATAAATTACTTATCCTGTACTAATGCTGAGTTACATCCTGTATTATACTCCAGAGCTGCACTCACTATTCTGCTGGTGGAGTCACTGTGTACATACATTACTTATCCTATACTGATCCTGAGTTACATCCTGTATTATACTCCAGAGCTGCACTCACTATTCTGCTGGAGGAGTCACTGTATACATTACTTATCCCGTACTGATCCTGAGTTACAGCCTGTATTATACTCCAGAGCTGCACTCACTATTCTGCTGGTGGAGTCACTATGTAAATAAGTTACTTATCCTGTACTGATCCTGAGTGACATCCTGTATTATACTCCAGAGCTGCACTCACTATTCTGCTGGTGTAGTCACTGTGTACATACATTACTTATCGTGTACTGATCCTGAGTTACATCTTGTATTATACTCCAGAGCTGCACTCACTATTCTGCTGGTGGAGTCACTGTGTACATACATTACTTATCCTGTACTGATCCTGAGTTACATCTTGTATTATACTCCAGAGCTGCACTCACTATTCTGCTGGTGGAGTCACTGTGTACATACATTACTCATCCTGTACTGATCCTGAGTTACATCCTGTATTATACTCCAGAGCTGCACTCACTATTCTGCTGGTGGAGTCACTGTGTACATACATTACTTATCCTGTACTGCTCCTGAGTTACATCCTGTATTATACTCCAGAGCTGCACTCTCTATTCTGCTGGTGAAGTCACCGTGTACATACATTACTTATCTTGTACTGATCCTGAGTTACATCCTGTATTATACTGCAGAGCTGCACTCACTATTCTGCTGGTGGAGTCACTGTGTACATACATTACTTATCCTGTACTGATCCTAAGTTACATCCTGTATTATACTCCAGAGCTGCACTCACTATTCTGCTGGTGGAGTCACTGTGTACATACATTACTTATCCTGTACTGATCCAGAGTTACATCCTGTATTATACTCCAGAGCTGCACTCACTATTCTGCTGGTGGAGTCACTGTGTACATACATTACTTATCCTGTACTGATCCTGAGTTATATCCTATATTATACTCCAGAGCTGCACTCACTATTCTGCTGCCTCCACAGATGAAATCTCCCAGCTTTCCTTGCTTTCCTTGCTTGCCTCTCCTCTCACCTCTCATCTATATCTATGTGTCTCTAATCTCTTAATCTTATACACTCTTTACATCATTTAGTTTTTCTATTTTGAAGCTGAATTTCGTCTCGTTTTGTAACTGAATTCTAAATTGAAAACATGTTTTCTCTTTTAGAATTACAGCTGCAAAAAGAGTGTTATTACGCAACGTGCGCCCCGCTGTCTCTGGTCCCGGACTCGCTCTCTCTTTACAAAGCACAAGATTTGATTTCTAAACATAGTTTGAGTTTATTTGACGACTCTGTAAATTGGTCCACAAAACGCATGAGTCAGTGGGAATAGTAGTAATGGATACCTGCTGGCCTCGAGGGGTGGAAACACTGAATGTGAGTATCCAGCATGGCCTTAAAGGGGATGTACAACCTTTAAAGACCATGTGACACTTAATTGACAAATGTGAAGAAGGTGTTATCATGGCTGGGTATATGAGGCAACTCTCCCCTCACTTTCTGATGTCCCATCCACTACCGGTACATAGCCCATGTCATTGAATAGTTAACAGGTATGTCAGAGCTTTGAGACAAACTGACAGTAGCTTCCAGTGGATGAGTCAGTGCAGAATAGACCATGCTACCGATGATCACTACGGAGTCACACTTCATCTCCAGTGCTCAGAGCCTCCTGGATATATATATAATATATATAATACAGGATGTAACTCGGGATCAGCACAGGATCAGTAATGTATGTACACAGTGACTCCACCAGCAGAATAGTGAGTGCAGCTCTGGAGTATAAAACAGGATGTAACTCAGGATCAGTACAGGATAAGTAATGTATGTATACAGTGACTCCACCAGCAGAATAGCGAGTGCAGCTCTGGAGTATAATACAGGATGTAACTCAGGATCAGTACAGGATAAGTAATGTATGTACACAGTGACTCCACCAGCAGAATAGTGAGTGCAGCTCTAGAGTATAATACAGGATGTAACTCGGGATCAGCACAGGATAAGTAATGTATGTACACAGTGACTCCACCAGTAGAATAGTGAGTGCAGCTCTGGAGTATAATACAAGATGTAACTCGGGATCAGTACAGGATAAGTAATGTATGTACACAGTGACTCCACCAGCAGAATAGTAAGTGCAGCTCAGGGGTATAATACATGATGTAACTCAGGAGCAGTAAGGTAATGTATGTAAACAGTGACTCCACCAGCAGAATGGTGAGTGCAGCTCTGGAGTATAATATAGGATGTAACTCAGGAGCAGTAAGGTAATGTATGTACACAGTGACTCCACCAGCAGAATAGTGAGTGCAGCTCTGGAGTATAATACAGGATGTAACTCAGGAGCAGTACAGGATAAGTAATGTATACAGTGACTCCTCCAGCAGAATAGTGAGTGCAGCTCTGGAGTATAATACAGGATGTAACTCAGGATCAGTACAGGATAAGTAATGTATATACACTGACTCCTCCAACAGAATAGTGAGTGCAGCTCTGGAGTATAACACAGGATGTAACTCAGGATCAGTACAGGATAAGTAATGTATGTACACAGTGACTCCACCAGCAGAATAGTGAGTGCAGCTCTGGAGTATAATACAGCATGTAACTCAGGAGCAGTACAGGATAAGTAATGTATGTACACAGTGACTCCACCAGCAGAATAGTGAGTGCAGCTCTGGGGTATAATACAGGATGTAACTCAGGATCAGTACAGGATAAGTAATGTATATACACTGACTCCTCCAACAGAATAGTGAGTGCAGCTCTGGAGTATAAAACAGGATGTAACTCAGGATCAGTACAGGATAAGTAATGTATGTACACAGTGACTCCACCAGTAGAATAGTGAGTGCAGCTCTGGAGTATAATACAAGATGTAACTCGGGATCAGTACAGGATAAGTAATGTATGTACACAGTGACTCCACCAGCAGAATAGTAAGTGCAGCTCTGGGGTATAATACATGATGTAACTCAGGAGCAGTAAGGTAATGTATGTACACAGTGACTCCACCAGCAGAATGGTGAGTGCAGCTCTGGAGTATAATATAGGATGTAACTCAGGAGCAGTAAGGTAATGTATGTACACAGTGACTCCACCAGCAGAATAGTGAGTGCAGCTCTGGAGTATAATACAGGATGTAACTCAGGAGCAGTACAGGATAAGTAATGTATACAGTGACTCCTCCAGCAGAATAGTGAGTGCAGCTCTGGAGTATAATACAGGATGTAACTCAGGAGCAGTACAGGATAAGTAATGTATGTACACAGTGACTCCACCAGCAGAATAGTGAGTGCAGCTCTGGGGTATAATACAGGATGTAACTCAGGATCAGTACAGGATAAGTAATGTATATACACTGACTCCTCCAACAGAATAGTGAGTGCAGCTCTGAAGTATAACACAGGATGTAACTCAGGATCAGTACAGGATAAGTAATGTATGTACACAGTGACTCCACCAGCAGAATAGTGAGTGCAGCTCTGGAGTATAATACAGCATGTAACTCAGGGTCAGTACAGAATAAGTAATGTATGTACACAGTGACTCCACCAGCAGAATAGTGAGTGCAGCTCTGGAGTATAATACATGATATATCTCAGGATCAGTACAGGATAAGTAATGTATGTACACAGTGACTCCTCCAGCAGAATAGTGAGTGCAGCTCTGGAGTATAATACAGGATGTAACTCAGGAGCAGTACAGGATAAGTAATGTATACAGTGACTCCTCCAGCAGAATAGTGAGTGCAGCTCTGGAGTATAATATAGGATGTAACTCAGGATCAGTACAGCACAAGTAGTGTTTGTACACAGTGACTCCACCAGCAGAATAGTGAGTGCAGCCCTGCAGTATAATACAGGATGTAACTCAGGAGCAGTACAGGATAAGTAATGTATGTACACAGTGACTCCACCAGCAGAATAGTGAGTGCAGCTCTGGAGTATAATACAGCATGTAACTCAGGGTCAGTACAGAATAAGTAATGTATGTACACAGTGACTCCACCAGCAGAATAGTGAGTGCAGCTCTGGAGTATAATACATGATATATCTCAGGATCAGTACAGGATAAGTAATGTATGTACACAGTGACTCCTCCAGCAGAATAGTGAGTGCAGCTCTGGAGTATAATACAGGATGTAACTCAGGAGCAGTACAGGATAAGTAATGTATACAGTGACTCCTCCAGCAGAATAGTGAGTGCAGCTCTGGAGTATAATATAGGATGTAACTCAGGATCAGTACAGCACAAGTAGTGTTTGTACACAGTGACTCCACCAGCAGAATAGTGAGTGCAGCCCTGCAGTATAATACAGGATGTAACTCAGGAGCAGTACAGGATAAGTAATGTATGTACACAGTGACTCCACCAGCAGAATAGTGAGTGCAGCTCTAGAGTATAATACAGGATGTAACTCGGGATCAGCACAGGATAAGTAATGTATGTACACAGTGACTCCACCAGTAGAATAGTGAGTGCAGCTCTGGAGTATAATACAAGATGTAACTCGGGATCAGTACAGGATAAGTAATGTATGTACACAGTGACTCCACCAGCAGAATAGTAAGTGCAGCTCAGGGGTATAATACATGATGTAACTCAGGAGCAGTAAGGTAATGTATGTAAACAGTGACTCCACCAGCAGAATGGTGAGTGCAGCTCTGGAGTATAATATAGGATGTAACTCAGGAGCAGTAAGGTAATGTATGTACACAGTGACTCCACCAGCAGAATAGTGAGTGCAGCTCTGGAGTATAATACAGGATGTAACTCAGGAGCAGTACAGGATAAGTAATGTATACAGTGACTCCTCCAGCAGAATAGTGAGTGCAGCTCTGGAGTATAATATAGGATGTAACTCAGGATCAGTACAGCACAAGTAGTGTTTGTACACAGTAACTCCACCAGCAGAATAGTGAGTGCAGCCCTGCAGTATAATACAGGATGTAACTCAGGAGCAGTACAGGATAAGTAATGTATGTACACAGTGACTCCACCAGCAGAATAGTGAGTGCAGCTCTGGGGTATAATACAGGATGTAACTCAGGATCAGTACAGGATAAGTAATGTATATACACTGACTCCTCCAACAGAATAGTGAGTGCAGCTCTGGAGTATAAAACAGGATGTAACTCAGGATCAGTACAGGATAAGTAATGTATGTACACAGTGACTCCACCAGTAGAATAGTGAGTGCAGCTCTGGAGTATAATACAAGATGTAACTCGGGATCAGTACAGGATAAGTAATGTATGTACACAGTGACTCCACCAGCAGAATAGTAAGTGCAGCTCTGGGGTATAATACATGATGTAACTCAGGAGCAGTAAGGTAATGTATGTACACAGTGACTCCACCAGCAGAATGGTGAGTGCAGCTCTGGAGTATAATATAGGATGTAACTCAGGAGCAGTAAGGTAATGTATGTACACAGTGACTCCACCAGCAGAATAGTGAGTGCAGCTCTGGAGTATAATACAGGATGTAACTCAGGAGCAGTACAGGATAAGTAATGTATACAGTGACTCCTCCAGCAGAATAGTGAGTGCAGCTCTGGAGTATAATACAGGATGTAACTCAGGAGCAGTACAGGATAAGTAATGTATGTACACAGTGACTCCACCAGCAGAATAGTGAGTGCAGCTCTGGGGTATAATACAGGATGTAACTCAGGATCAGTACAGGATAAGTAATGTATATACACTGACTCCTCCAACAGAATAGTGAGTGCAGCTCTGGAGTATAAAACAGGATGTAACTCAGGATCAGTACAGGATAAGTAATGTATGTACACAGTGACTCCACCAGCAGAATAGTGAGTGCAGCTCTGGAGTATAACACAGGATGTAACTCAGGATCAGTACAGGATAAGTAATGTATGTACACAGTGACTCCACCAGCAGAATAGTGAGTGCAGCTCTGGAGTATAATACAGCATGTAACTCAGGGTCAGTACAGAATAAGTAATGTATGTACACAGTGACTCCACCAGCAGAATAGTGAGTGCAGCTCTGGAGTATAATACATGATATATCTCAGGATCAGTACAGGATAAGTAATGTATGTACACAATGACTCCTCCAGCAGAATAGTGAGTGCAGCTCTGGAGTATAATACAGGATGTAACTCAGGATCAGTACAGGGTAAATAATGTATGTACACAGTGACTCCACCAGCAGAATAGTGAGTGCAGCTCTGGAGTATAATACAGGGTGTTACTCAGGATCAGTAATGTATGTACACAGTGACACCACCAGCAAAATAGTGAGTGCAGCTCTGGAGTATAATACAGGCTGTAACTCAGAATCGGTACAGGATAAGTAATGTTTGTACACAGTGACCCTTCTAGCAGAATAGTGAGTGCAGCTCTGGAGTATAAAACAGGATGTAACTCAGGATCAGTACAGGATAAGTAATTTATACAGTGACTCCTCCAGCAGAATAGTGAGTTCAGCTCTGGAGTATTATACAGTGTTTAAAAGCTTTTTCTGGGATTAATATATTAATGACTTATGCCCCTTTTGCACGAGACAATTTATCATGTTTCTTTCTGTTGCTCTGTAGTTTTATTACTGCCGTTGTCAATGGGAACGACCAAATATAATAGAAGTGTGTAATTCTCTTACTATGTAGTTCTGTGATAGAAGTGTAAGTTCAGCTGAGCCATCAAGTGATACTTTCCATATTGGTCATCATCCTTCATGGGTGTGTATATATATATATATATATATAAGATCTGGAGATTTCTTCTTTCACCCTCCACCCACACGTGACATTAGCTTCCACTTCCCCTGCTGCTAATAACCGTGAGCGCACGCCGTATCAGTCCATCTCGCAGACCATTATCTTTATATGGTTGCTCCCCCCTCCCAGCACAACCAGCCATCACTGTGACAACCTTCTGCTTATCCTGTGACCTGATCTGAAACTTTAGACCTACAACTTTTTTTTGTTAATCATGTGCATATCACAAGCAAGAAGAAAATGTCTTCTAGAAGTGTAATTTGCTGAAGATGTGATTAACCCTTTCAGCAGGATCATCTCCTTGTTACACAGAAATCGATCTATTTGGGAGATGTTGGTTCTTGTCACCTAGTTATTATCTAATGCGTTCCCCCTCACAGGAAGCCTGCGCCCCTCCTGGCTTATGCAGATGAAGCCTAGGCTTCTTTTACACGGAGCGACAAATCATTCGCGTGAGTTCATACAGGCAGATAAGTTGTGCACAATTTCGTTCAGTCGTTCACATACAACGGGGAGCGAACGATGATTTTTATGAAATGAACAACGAATGAGAAGCGAACAAAATCTCCTTCATCAGCCAATCGTTGGCCGTGTTTACACCGAACGATAATTACACAAATTCGCACGATCCAACGATTTTTTGGAATGGTAATCGTTCCGTGTAATAGGGGCCTGAATCCTCAAACTTCTAATATACTTTTTTGATTCCTCATCATAAGATCTGTTTGCTGTCAGTGAACGATAACACTTTTTTTTATACCCCAGTGGCTGTCGGACTGTAAGGGTTGCTTTACACAGAGCAAATATCGTCCGACTAATCGGTCAGTCGAGCAAATGTAAGCGATAGTTGTTCCGTGTAAACGCGCCCACCACCCGCTTGACAAGTGAGAATTTGTTCACTAGTTGCATGGTCTCAGCTCACCTAAAAATAGTCGCCGAAATCCACCTAAAAATAGGGGGTTTTAATCATCGCCAGGTGTAAACAGGTAATGGTTGGCCTCCCAACGAGTAGCTGATGAGCTTTAGCGGGAGGTGTGCACCGCAGCAACCGCCAACATGAAAAACAGTCTGAAAACACAATTGTTTGTACACGAACAACTCAGTGCAGCGACTACTTAGTACGCAGCGCTATCTTCCCGCAAAATAAAAGCCTGTTGGAACGGAAGCAAACTAAGAACTTACTTTGCTTTCCGTTTTTTTTAAAAAGTTGTTGGGGAAAAAGCAGAAGCGTTCATTTCCGTTTCAATTCGGCTTCTCTGCTCCAAATACAGAGGAGAGATGGACTTGCGACTGAAAGTCATAACGGAGGTGTGAATGCAGCTCAGGGCTCGGTCAGACCAGCCATTTATGTATTTTTTGTGCGCCTCGTCTATTAGAACCATTGGTTTCCTATGAAGGGCTCACCTGTCCATTTGTAGAGGTGCAAAATACCCCTAAATTTATTTATTTATTTTTTTTAACAGCTAGGGGGGATTTTCGGCTTAGAGCTTATATTTCACCCAGGGTGCGGATCTTCACTCTGCTTTGGATTTGGAAGTGTTGCACAATTTTCCGCTGTGGACATTCCGCAGCATTTCCGCCCCGTGTGAACATAGCCTTAAAGATCAGTTCCAGGATCCTTTCCCATCGATCGCTGCACTCATAGTACCATTTTCTTGACATGATTTTTTTTCATGCTCTCCTGCTATTCCATACACTTCATCAGCACTCCCCATTCCTGAATAGAATGCCAAAACTGCAGTAGAGACCGCCACACAGCAGCACTCGAGGACAAGAATACATATAAATCTACATGATGCGGTGGTCAGTAGATTCAGGGGCACTCTGATGGACTCCATTGGCATTGTTACCGATGCAGTGCACCAAACACAACTTTGAAGACTTTTGTGGTTTAGTGGTCTTTCTCATATCCGCTCCTTTTATAGCATCTTTTTATCTCTTTGATCATTTTGTCTTTGCTCTTTTTGCTGCTCACCATAAATATACATCCCCAGAAGAATGTACAGATCTGATAGACGTCCCTTCATTCCCCAAAGTAGCGGGGATTTACTTTCTAGAAACAATTTATTTTATTTTGTCACTGAAGGAAATGAAGCGGGGGAGGGGGTTGTAGATCCAGTCCATGGGAAACTCATGGTGAACTATTGAACACTGTTATATTTGGGTGATTCCGGCTGCAGCGAACACTCCGGGCGTCCGGCTTCCCACTGCCGATGCCCTCAGGTGTAAGCTCCGGCTTACCCAAAAATAGCCCATTTATTACAGTCCTCTCGGAGCTGACCCTCACTAACGTAATGCAGTCCAGATGGAGTGATGTCATCAGCGCCGGCCGTGCTCAGAGCGGGGGACAGCATTGATTTATTGGTGCGTTTTCACTAACATTTCAAGCAATGAAAGCTCATTATGAGTCAATGTTATCATTGCTTTAAGGCAGAGAGTCTATAAGTGATCCAACAAGGTCAGAGATATTGGAAGGGAATTTACACCTTTTTTTAACCTAAAAAGCCTTTTACACGGGCCGATCATCATCATTCCGATTGCCGCAATCCAGTGAGAAACTGATCGATTTTTGTGTCTACGAAAAGTTTAGTTGCTCCTGTTAGCTTATTGTAAAAAATAACGGAAAATAACATTCATTTCGAAAAAAGTTTGTTTTTGTGGTCAGGACATTAAAAATATATGATTTTGAATTTACTTTAGTTTCTGCATCCAGAAAACTGAACGAGGAATCGGCCGTATAAACAGGCAGTAATTTGCTTCTGAACAACTGTCTGTTTACTGTGAATGGCAGCGGCGGGCTGGACCGATCCCCACCGCGCTCCGCCTCCATTTACTGAGCAGTGCCCGTTCCTGTCTAACATTACAAGAACGACTATCGCTGGGACAAACTGTGCTTTGTTGTACAGGAAGGATCATCGCTAATGAATGGAGCTGGAGCCGGCCGGGATTCATAGTAAATAGGCATTAGTTCATGGATGAGCAGCTGCCTGTTTACACGGGCCAATCCGTCATTAAAGTGGTTGTCCCGCGAAAGCAAGTGGGGTTCAGCACTTCTGTATGGCCGTATTAATGCACTTTGTAATATACATCGTGCATTAATTATGAGCCATACAGAAGTTATTCACTTACCTGTTCCGTTGCTAGCGTCCTCGTCTCCATGGTGCCGTCTAATTTCAGCGTCTAATCGCCCGATTAGACGCGCTTGCGCAGTCCGGTCTTCTCCCTTCTGAATGGGGCCGCTCGTGCCGGAGAGCTGCTCCTCGTAGCTCCGCCCCATCACGTGTGCCGATTCCAGCCAATCAGGAGGCTGGAATTGGCAATGGAACGCACAGAGCCCACGGTGCACCATGGGAGAAGACCTGCAGTCCACCGTGGGTGAAGATCCCGGCGGCCATCTTCGCAAGGTAAGTAAGAAGTCCCCGGAGCGCGGGGATTCGGGTAAGTACTATCCGGTTTTTTTTTTAAACCCCTGCATCGGGTTTGTCTCGCGCCGAACGGGGGGGGCTATTGAAAAAAAAACAACCCGTTTTGGCGCGGGACAACCCCTTTAAGCGTTATGCATGCAGGAACTGAAAGACAAACGAGAGGCAAACAAATTCTCGTTTTTTGTTCAGCCGCAACGTGCATTTACACTGAGCGATTTCTCGGTCCGTGTAAAAGAGCCCTTAGAAATATGCCTTACAGCATCCTCATGGGCCATAGACACAATGGGTAGGAGGGGAAACATTGAGTGCTATGGGAGGCTGTTGTAGGTGTGACCTGTGTAGATTGCATTGTGCAGGGAGGGGAGATAGATGTGATTTGTGGATCCTGTTCTCTCCATAGAGGCGTCACCTTTCATTGTAATCCTGCTTGTGATGAAATGACTGCTGAAAAGTTTTCTCTACAGAACAGGACTTTTATTAGGCTCAGTGTGAAAACGTCAAGATATTAGGATTTTTTATGACATCAAAAATGTAAAAAAAGCAGAAAACCTAAGAAATATTTGGAAATGTGCTTAACATGAAAGCTTGATTTATACAATAGGTGATTTTTCTGATGACACATCCCTTTATAGCTGTATTTACAATGTTCAGGCATTCCCTCCTGGTGCGGTGTCTGCATAGAGCTGGCTCTGGGCAGTTATCACTTACATGGAGGTGTGCACTCCAATCTCCAAGCATATTAGTGATTCTTTGTAATTATAGTGTTTTTACTCCAAAAACTGTAGCTCAAATGGCCGAGGAATAAGTCAAAACACTTATTCAGAGCTGTACCAAAGTGTATGACTTCCTTAATAGGTAGTCAGAGGTACAAGACTAGGGGCCTCATAACACATCTCAACATAGGAGTACAAGAAGGTGTCTGATGGCTCCAACTAGAAGAAAAAAAAAGGTTATTTCTTCATTTTTCTTTTTATCTATATAATCTCCCTCGGGTGATTAAGGATGAAAGGAGGCCATTCAAATCCAAAAGGGGGTATATCCCCACTTTCAAAAGAAACCATGATTTTGGGATGACCTAATTCACCAATTGTCCTAAATGAAGTAGTTAGTGAGATCTACTACTTATCCCTTAAAATACACTGGTTCTAAATTTCTAATTCCTCATATACCGGTTGAACACGTTTCAGCTGTCATAGCAGAGCTTCCTCAGGAACCATAACGAATGAGCTTGATAGATTTTTTGAAATAAAACCCTTTTTGAAATTTTTTACAAAGGTAGGGGTTCCCCAAGAACAATTAGTATTGCTGAACTGGTGTGGAGGTATAGCACAATAAACCTTGCTTAGGTAATGATTCTGTCTAACTGATAAGGTAGCGAAGCCTAGAATAAAACGCCCTTTTTAGACCCAACGATTCTCGCTCAAAAATCGCTCAAAGCCATCTTTTGAGCGAGAATCATTGGGTCTAAATGCACGGACACCATGCAGTTTTCGTGCACGAGTCATTCATCGTTCTATTCTAGTTTTCTTGAAATGAGTGATGAACTCTTATCAGCGGTGAAGGCTGTTATCACAGTCGGCAGTGCTGATAAGATTCTTCGAGCTCGCGTCCCGCTGGTAGTTCGCAGCGGGAAGCGAGTTGTAATCGTGGGGAACAACACAGCTGTTTGCTTATGCAAAACAGCTGTATTGTTCGCCAAGTTATAACGGCGGTGTCCCACTCCACCTGCATAGCTCTTTAGTAGCTACTTAGTGGCTATAAAGTATGCAAAGGTGATCGCTCAAAACTGTCACGCAAACTGTCGTTTGAGCGCCTTTTGAGCGATGATCTGTCAGTGTAAATGGGGTCTAAATCCCCCTTGTACCAAAATAAAATAAAAAATTCTGCAGCGTCACCAGCCTTAAAGGTAAGACGAGGTGCAAATCTATGGCTCGGCCGCAAATATCTACCACCGAATTTGAAGTGGAATCCATACAAAATAATCTGATGCAGATTCTGCTGTCTGAACATATCCTTAGTGAATGCGTCTTTCCACAAGCTTGCTGTTTTATATCACAAGCAAGAGGGTTGTTAATTTGGGTGAAGCAGGCACAGAGAGTAACTAGGCTCACTGATGGACCTGCCCTATAAACCAGCTTTTGTATGACATATGGCACTTTCTTCATGTTCAGATCGTTATTGGTTGCCGCTCTGAACATTTCCGGTATGTTCACACGTAGCAGAATATTCAGCAGCAAAATCCGCAGCATCTCCACTGCGTGAACGTACCCTCAGGCGCCATGACGTGCTAACATATAACTTTTTTTTCTCTTTGTTTTCCTTTTGGTTGTCATGGAGATGAATAAACGCCAAATATTTCTTGCTTTGCAGCACTGTACAGTATAAGAGCAATTAACCTTTAGTAATAAATGGGTAGGGATCCGTTGTGCCCCTTCTCACTCCACTGATACACCCTCCTGGGAACCACTCTTTCCATAGAGTAGTTTCTAAGAGCTACGGGGGCAATGGGCTATCTTTGTTAAATATTGACATGTAATAGAAGTTCTGCGCTGGCAGATAAGACGCTTGTTCCATGTAAACCGTGCCTCCTCTTTATCCGCTGTCATGACCTGAGATCCTGCTGTGGGTTCCGTATATTCAGGATCTCGCTTTTTCCCATGCATCTGTGGCATCATTAGGTTAGCACGCATGTCCGATGGGAGCTGGATGTGTTACTATATATACTATATATCGCGGCTAGATTGATAGTTTGTTACATTTTATCTGAACTGATACATTGTATCGGTTTTGAGTCCCAGGGTTCTCATAGAGGATTGTCTATACTGGGAGCAATTGTAACAAGCTTTCAGCCATCAGAACGTGGCCTCATGTCCACAGGCAGATTTGATATGCGGAATCTGCAATTGGTGCCCGTGTGGAAGATCCTCAATTCAAGCCACCCATAGGAAAGCATGGAGCGTCTGCACGTGCTCCTTTTTACTGCAGATGGTCTCCATTGATCTCTACGGAAGCGAGTGATCCGCAATTGAATTGCAGATGCAATGCGGATTTGTAGGCAAATACGTCTCTGGTTGCTTGGAGAACAAGCATGGAGGTAGGAAAGAGGGGGAAGGCAGTCACTTTTGGCTTGCGATTTTATTTTATTTTTTCCAGTGCAGACGATCCGCAGTGCATCCACGTACATCTGCGCAGAAAGAAAATTGCATCCGCAATCGCCAGCAAGCATTTAGGCCTCATGGCCACGGGTGGGTCAGATTCCGTGCGGCAAATCCCACATGGAATCTGCCTGTGCCCGCAGTCAGTGAGCCCTGCATACCTGTATCTTGCCGGCTTCGGCGTCCGCTGAGACCTCGCTGCTTCCAGGTTCAATGTACTGTGCACCGTCTTCACAGCTCGCCGTCGGACATGCACAGTAGATGTCCTTTTTTTTAATCTCCTGCTTTCTTGCCGGATCCGCAGCCTGTTCGCAGTGTCAGCTGCGGGTGGGCCACGTATCAAATGGCTTCGATTGGCTTCAATGGAAGCCATCCATGCAGGAACCGCAGCAAAATGGAGCATGCTGCGATTTGTTTTCCAGACCAAAAGGTCCGTAAAACAAATCTGCATGCTATAATTAAGCTGCGGACAACCCATGCTTCCCTATGGGCGGCTTGATCTATGGATCATCCGTGCAGGTGACCCACAAATCAGATCCACCCATAGACATGAGTCCGAAAAAATAATTTCCGCACTGACTTGCAGGTCTTCTGCTACGGAAATCCGCGCGTGCCTAATGGGGCAGACACTAAGGCCTGAGGTCTACGGCATGCACAGATTTTTCATGCGGATATCCGCAGCGGATTCACTTCTGAGTCGTCGTTAAAAGGATTTTATATTGCTTGGCGGAGATCGCGGATCCTGTTAAAAAAAAAAAGGGGGATGATTTATCGTTTTGTTTAAACTGACTGCCTGAGCGAACTGTGACATTGTTACTCACTCGGGCAAACAATTATCGCTACGCGTAGAAGTACCATTAGAGAACACAGGAAAATGACTGATGATTAGAGATGAGCGAACGTGTTCGGCTCCGCCCCTTTTCGCCCGGACACCGAACTTCGCGAGGAATTCCGTGTTCGGGCGAAAAAAGTTCGGGGGTCGCCGTGGCAGCGCGGGGGGTTGCGGCGGGGAGTGGGGGGGAGAGGGAGAGAGAGAGGGCTCCCCCCTGTTCCCCGCTGCTGCCGCCCGCGCCGCCGCGCCTCTCCCCGCCCCCCGGCGCCCCCCGAATACTTACGCGCGAACACGGAAGTCCTCGGAAAAGCCGGTGTTCGGGTGCGTAAGTGTTCGTTAAGAACACGTTCGCTCATCTCTACTGATGATGGTTCAGAGTTGCACTAAAGTGTCTGTTTTTTTTTGTTTCTTTCTTTCAGTTGGCTATGCAAAGAATCACGCCGTCCGGCAGAGCTCTGGGCGTTACTTGTGTTTTTTGGATTCGGTGAGTACATACCTGTCCTTGTATCTCATGTGTATGTTTTGCTGGTAAGAGTTCATAGCCATAGGTTCACTTTTGAGAATGTTTTTCTTTTCAGCCTCTATTTCTCACACACAGCCGTCTGCTTTCTTTTTAATTGACTCCTAGAGCTTCACCTTTTTAAGGCCTTGTGCCCACGGCCGTGACGGACTCCGCCAGCGGAATATCGCACCGGAGTCCGTCACGGCGCCCCCCCAAAGATCCCATACTCACCTCTCCAGTTCCGCAGCTTGAATCCCGTCCGGCAAACCCGCACGCATGGGCAGTACAGCGGATGACGTGTCAGCAGTGAGGAATGATGGTGTTGGCGGTGATGCGTAATCACGCGATACTTCCGATGTGCTCACAGCGGAAGTATTGCGTGACGGTCAGCTTCCATTGACTACAATGGAAGTCGGCTGCGTGTTCTTTCACGCTGCGGAATTCCGCGGTAGAATTCTGCAGCGTGCACATTGAGCTGTTAGGTTCAGTAGAACCGAATAGCTGCGGCATAACGCCGCAGATTTCCGCCGCGTTTCACACAGCAGAAATCTGTCCGAGGGCATTAGCCCTAAGGGCGTTGGGTCCTATTTACTGTTCAACATACAACGGTTTTCTGGCATAAATGACACCAGAAAACTGTCTTACATGTGTGCGCCACAATTATCATGTGTTTTTTGACACTTTCGGACCGTTTTTTTTGACTTGTCAGAAAAGGGATGTAGTCTAAATTGCACCAAGTTGCCATGAATTGTGCCAAAGATTTTCTTGGAATTTTTGGCATAAACTAAATAACAGGCGGTCTAAACTTAGATTAGACAGTCTTAAAATGTGACGGATTTATCATTGAGTGAAACTGTCTATTCTAATTTTGCTCTCTCTAACTTTTAGACAGAGTTAATAAATAAGCCCCGGTGTGTCTTTAGAAAATAACCTACTGTGTAAATGGTCAACGAGCTTTCAGAAAACTATCTTTGAAGACTTGTGTTAATACGATAGCCAATGTACTAACTAGCAAAAGCATAAATAACTTTAGCTAAATTTTACATTTTTGTGCTGAAAAACGTCTCCTAAGTACATACCACTGGGGTCTCACTTTACTTCTAATTTGCTGTCCACCATTTGTTATCAAGTGAGGTCCCTCACTAGTATCAGAGATAAGAGTGATCACAGGAGATAGGGGGAAGTGTTGTCTCATGCTGCCCCAAGACATCTATGGAGCAGCGTCAGAATATTAGGAGGGGGTTTGCTTGGCTACACGGGGCTCCCTTAACTACTGCACTGTCTTTAAGCATTGCGCACCATTTCTCAGCTGCACTGGTCTCAAGCAGCGAGCAACTGCCATCCCACCAATCAAGATGCGGCACCTGACACCTCTGTACGGATCGGCTCTTGCCTGAGGCGGAGTGCACTCATCCTGAGGTTCCACCTGGTGGTCGCTGCTGCTGATGAGTCCGATCGCTTGAGTCCTCAGGCAAGTTGAATGCTATTCCCCTCGCCACCTCAGGACTGGACAGGAAACGGGGAGGAGAGTTACTCCTGCAGACAGATATTGCTGCAGGCCGCATGCAGCAGCTTCTTAAAGTATACCTAACCTTTAAGTCCACTTATGCTCATTTAACAGCTTGTTTGTGTCTCATCAATTTTGTAATATTTGTTTTTCTTTTGTTTTGCCACTGTATATCAAGCCTGAAGTGCAGCCCCTCTGCTATCCACTGCTTGTCTTTAGGCAATTAGCTTCCCTAACAACTGGGATGTTAGGACGTTTTCTTAGCAGTGGGGATGGGGCCATCTTCTCAGGCTCAGCTCCTTGCAGCCAGTCTGTACACAACTTCTGCCCCTCCTGATCTTATATTCACCTAACCTGCTATGTGCACTTATCGTTATGTTGTAGGCATCATATATCTCTCCTGTTTTCTGTAGCCAACGCAGCATAATTCTTACTGGATTGATCTTTATTAGCTGCTTTACTAGGTCTTGTGTATTTGCACGGTCACACCATGCATAGAGATCTGTATATATTTGCTGTGACCATGCAAACACACAAGAGCTAATAAAGATTACTAAGATAAGTGGAGCTCAGAGAAGTAACCCTCTGTCCGCGCATGTGTCACCAATACCTAGTGCCTGTCTGTACACATATATACTAACCTGAGGATGGCTCACGACTGTCTTAGGGTGACTCCACATGGGACAACTATCAGCTGAAAATGAGCGACTTTCAGTGATAATTGTCTTGTGTAAATGCGGGACCAGAAAGGGTACTTAGCGAGAAATAGCTTGCTGGTCGCTTTGTTTCAGATCACTGAAGCGATGCAACTAGTGAGCGACTCTCACTTATTATAAACAGGTAGTCATTCACCTCTAAATCACTGCCTGTTCACAGTCAATGCAGGCGACCGGCTGGGAGAGATCTCCGGCTCTCTGCCTACATTCACGGAACGACTGTCGCTCCTGTGTGAAAGCTGAAGAGTAAGGAGTCATTGGGATGACCGTCGGGTGCTCATACGCCCAACAATCATCCTGTGTAAATCCACTTTATGCCTCCTGTCCACGGGCGATATGTCACTGCGTTATCCGCGGCGATAATCAGGCCGCAGGTAACGCAGTGAATGATTCCCATAGACCTAATTATGGAAAGCGCAGCCCAACATCCAAGAGCGGAGAATCATAGCAATTCTCCGTTCGCCGGATTCAAATCGGGGCATGCTTCGATTTGCCGTGATTCTTCGTGGTGAGCCTATTATATAGGCTAATCACGGAAACCTGTCCGTTCTCCCCCGCAGCGGATATCGCTAGCGATATTCCGTCACGGCCGTGGACAGGCAGCGTAAAAGGCCTTTTCAGTCAGCTCAAAAAACTCGTTAGCCGCTGGCTTGTCGTTCCGTGTGAATGCTTCAAGCTCAGCGCTTGCCATAGGAGGTGAAGCACTGAGCGAGAAGCCAGCGGGACGCCAGCAGGACTTTCAGTTTGAATGCTCCACACGAGCGCTGACGGCCTTAGCGGTGACGTCAGCACTCATGCAGTCATCCAAACGACTGTCCAGTTTACAAACTTCTCCTTCTGCAGACAAAGCATCTCATTTGTCTAGATACTTCTGTATACGCAGTGTGTAT
Source organism: Eleutherodactylus coqui (assembly GCF_035609145.1). Lineage (NCBI taxonomy): Eukaryota > Metazoa > Chordata > Amphibia > Anura > Eleutherodactylidae > Eleutherodactylus > Eleutherodactylus coqui. Next base: position 94,073,345 of record NC_089849.1, read on the forward strand.
CTCTCTTGTGTGTATGCTTATATATCTCTCGTGTATATCTTTCTCTCTTGATTTTATCTATTGGCAGTCCTAGCCGTTCTCCCCTGTTCTAAGTTGTCGAGTAGCTTCAACTTCGCCTGCCCATTGTGAATCTGGGATACTCCGCTGTCACCTGTCCCCATGGGAAAGCTGGGGTCAAAATGTGTTATTTCAGGGGAAGTTGTCAAATACTTCAGCAAGTGTCTAGAAGTGACAGTTTAATCACACACTGACGGCGGCGGGGCTGTGTACACACACGTCTTCTGTGTTTAGACAGTTCCCAGTTTTCAACAGAAGTCCTTGTCTCTTGTGCTAGGGCCAGAAAAAGTATGTAATCATGAGCAGCCTATGTGACAGCTAAGGGAATGTGCCTCCATCAACCTGAGGAATAGGGATCAGCAGGGAACATATGATGTGTCTGCCAGATTATATTATTCCATTTTCCTTATTTGCATAAATTACCCAGAGGAGCTTGCATGGCCTTATAAGTTTCCTCACTCACTTTCTAGGGGTCTCCACACCCCTTTTGGGTGCTTTCTTTGGGGAGAGACTATGCCCCTCCCAACCCATTCACCTTCTAGGTGTCTCCACGCACCTTCTGGGTGCTTTCCTTAAGGAGACACGACACCCCTCCTGACCCATGCCAGATTATACGTATGCAGGCTAATCTGTTGGCCAGAGTGGAAGCTTGTGATGGCGCACAATACTGCCACAGTAATGTCCCATCAACTGCCTGACCATCATATTACACAGTTCAAATCTGTTATATTTCACTTCTGAGTGCTCTTCTCCTGGATATTAACCCTCTCCAATCCACTGTCTGCCGTCTGAAGACATTATGATTTAAGGCTGTGCAGCTCTGATGTTGGAAGACATCCGTCGGGGTTCTCTTACTGTATATTGCCAGCCTCTATGCTGTCGGAATCTATCCAGCGTGTCACCTCATGCAGCACTGGCTTTAGCCAGCATATATTGCTATTGTATAACAGCAAAAAAAGAGTAGGCCCCCTAGGAAAACCAGGATACAAATTGGATTGGAAAGGGTTAAAGAGATCTGCAGGGTGTCTTATACAGCAGTGCTAACGAATGATGTGCCACGTGCAAACTGGTGTGACTACATATACACATACAGTGCAATTCATTGGCTATAACCCATTACGGAAGGTGATGTTTCCAGACACTTCCTATTGTTGAAGAGTAGTCACTGCATATTCTAGGTATATAGTTCCAGGTTCTTGTTCTCGCATCCGGCACCTCCTATATCTTAGCTTCAATGGGTTATTGTTTGGTGTAAATGAAGTTTGAAACGGACATCCCAACATAAGAACTTATCCTTTATCCACAGGATCAGTAGTAGCCTGATCATCTATCACAAGAATGGGGGACCCTTGTTCCCTGTATATGAATGGAGTGGTGGCTGAGCATGTACACTGCCACTCCATTTATCTTTATAGGACTACTGGAGACTGCCAAGTGCTATACCTGGCTAATTCTGGCAGACCTGTAGAGATGAATTGAGCGGCAGCATGCATGCTTGGGAACTACTCCATTCGTATAGAGAGACATGGGTCCCAGAGGTTGGACCCCCATTGATTAGACACTTAGAATTATAGAATGGTAGAGTTGGAAGGGACCTCAAGGGTCATCGGGTGCATCCCCCTGCTCAGTGCTGGATACACTAAATAATCCCAGGCAGACGTCTGTCCAGCCTTTGTTTGAAGAATTCCATTGAAGGAGATCTCACCAACTCCCGTGGCAACCTGCTCCACTCATTCATCACCCTCACTGTCTAATATCTAATCTGTGTCTTCTCCCTTTCAGTTTCATCTCATTGCTTCTAGTCTGATCCCTCTGCACTGTGACAGCCCTTCACCTGTGTATAGACTGCTATTAAGCCTCTGCTCAGCCTTATTTTTTGCAAGCTAAACATTCCCAGATCCTTTAACCGTTCCTCATAGGACATGATTTGCAGACCGCTCACCATCTTGGTAACTCTTCTCTGAACTTGCTCTAGTTTGTCGATGTCTTTTTTAAATTGGGGTACCCAGAACTGGACACAGTATTCCAGATGGGGTCTGATTAAGGAAGAGTAGAGGGGGATAATTACCTCATGTGATCTAGCCTCTATGCTTCTCTTAATACATCCCAGAATTGTTTGTCTTTTTGGCTGCTGCTTCACATTGTTGACTCATGTTCAGTCTATGATCTATTAGTATACCCAAGTCTTTTTCACATGTGCTGCTTAGCCCAATTCCTTCCATTCTGTATGTGCTTTCTTCATTTTTCTTGCCCAGATGTAGGACTTTGCATTTCTCCTTGTTAAATACCATTCTGTTAGTTGCTGCCCACTGTTCAAGCTTTTCTAGATCTTTTTGAATCCTCTCTCTCCTCTCCGGTGTTAGCTATCCCTCCTAGCTTTGTGTCGTCGGCAAATTTGATCAGTTTCCCATCAATTCCCTTCTCCAGATCATTTATAATAGAGCAGAGCCTTGTGGTACTCTACTTAACACATTCTTCCACTTGGATGTGCAGCCATTTATGTTCAAAAATATTTTATTGAACTTTCATATTAAATTACATTTAACATTTGAAAATAGGACAAGTGCCCGAGGAGTCCCTTTTTTTGAGCTGAGAGACTGGGCCCAGGGTAATAGATAAGAGCGCCAACTCTGGCGTGAACTGCAGTGAGGAAGCACAAATGGTTTGGTATAGTTGGGATACGTCTTGCCACAAGGGGGCGATGAGGGGGGAGTCCCCCCATTTGTGCAGCATGGAGCCCCTGTCTGCCATACACCTCCAGCAGTGATCAGAAACAGAGGGGTATATTTTAAGTAATTTGACCGGGGTTATATACCACTGAGAAATTATTTTAAAGTTGAGCTCCTGTAATCCAAGTGATAGACTCTTTTATGTGGGTGTAAGATTTAGACCAGAGCTCTCCGGGAACGGGTCTCCCCAAGGCCTCCTCCCATCTCCCAGCCGGGGTACATCAGTGTTATCCTGAGTGCAGGCGCATCCTTCGCCGTGCATAAACATAAGATAGTGTGAGGTTTACTACCATCAGAGTATGGGGCAAGTGTAGATATATAGCTGTGTAGTGAGAAGTACAATAGCCAAGATCCCCTTGGCAACCATGTCCACCATTTACGTCTATTAGGGTTCTCACTCCGCTTGCCGCTGTGACGTCTTGCACACAAGGAAACCGGATGCCATTTATAAATCATGTTATTTGTATAGCGCCATCTTATTCTGCAACGCTTTCAGTTATTTATTACCCCTCAGCAAGCTGGGTACTCATTTTACTGACCTCAGAAGGATAGAGGGCTGAGTCAACCTTGCCATGCGGGGATTGAACTCGCAACCTTCAGGTCGTGAGTGAGAGCTGCCCTAACACTCTGCGGCACATGAGCCATTTATGGCCACTCTTTGAGTGCGATCGCTCAGCCAGTTGTGAATCCACCTAACCGTTGCCCTTGTCAATCCCATGTTTGGTCATTTTTTCAATAAGGATGATATTTATCCCTCTAGATGCCCCCTTAACCCCGGCTGGTGCATGACGCTCCAATCTGTTAGGGAGTCCTAGAAGTAAGGGAGATGGCACGACACCTCTGCAGCGCCCTTCGGCTGCTGCGGCCCCACAACACATCTCATTACAGCCCTGGTTTTATTTCCCATCTTTGCCCCTTTCCAAGTCAAACAGAGCGCGGTCCGCCTGAGCACTTTTGCGCTGCAGACTGGCACTCCGCTGATGGTGTGAATGGCCTGGAAGCTGTTTTGTTTGGCAGCAGCTGCGCTCTTCACTGCAGCTTATTAATTTAAACGTTTTTCACAGATAAAAAGTCATTTGTGCTGTCCGTGCTTGTGAAAGAGAAGATTCTCACCCTCCTCATCATCGCCTGGTAGCACAGGAGGAACGACACTGCTGTCCCAGCTGCCAGCGCCCCGGGCCAGAGAGATGAAGTGAAATGCCGCATAACTGTTCACATCTTGGGCTTTATTATTTTCTTTCTGCTTCCCTAAAGCTGAAGTTTGTTTTCTCCTCGGCATACAGCGCACATTTGTTGTTGTTGGCTGGCGCACTCGCTTTCATGGTACCATTGCCCCACAGGCATTTTGCAAGCTTTTGAAATACTAGATCCTTGACTTCTGTTTCATCTGAAAAGGTAGAGGAACCTAGATCCTGGCTCCAACCGCGCCGCCCTTAATTAAAAGAGTGTGTGCATGTAAAAACTTATATATACCCTCTTTTCTACATATATATAGTCTTTTAAATATATATAAAAGTCTGTGTGCATATGTATGTGTATGTATATATGTGTGTGTGTATGTATGTGTGTATGTATATGTTTGTATGTATATATGTGTGTGTGTGTGTATGTATACATACATACATACATACTCACTCACTCACTCACTCACTCACTCACTCACTCACACAGACTTTCACTGGTTGCCACATAGCTCTTCCTAGGTGTATGTTTCTACTTATGTAGTTACTGAATAAGTAGTGTGGCACTCAGGAGTCTGGGAAGGTTGTACGGTTGCACTATAGGAGGTGTGGTGGTAGTGATTTGGTTATGCCACCCAACTTTCCCAGGTGAACCTGACCTAAGGCCCATTTACACTGAACGAATGTCGGGCAGACAATGCCCGACACTCGTCCCTGTGTGTACTCGCTCCCATGCTGCTGCACAGGAGCGAGTATCGCTGGCTCGCTCAGCAAGGAGGCGGTGCAGCTGGAGGAGATTTCTCTCCTCGCTCTCCCCTGCCCTTCTCCATTCACTTAACACAGCAGTTGTTCTCACATGGACGGGTTGGATTCCACATGCGGGAGCCCTGATCGTGGCTGTTGACCCTACGTATCTGTCTTTTTTCTTCTTCTTCTATATTGCTCATGACTGCGGACGCTCGCCTTCGGTTATATGCAGTACAGATTTTTTTTCAAATCTCTATATTTTCCGCTCCGTTGCAAGACGGTGCCATGGGTACCTGCAATCTATCCGCAATGTCAATTGTGGAAGGGCTGCGGATCACCTGCGGCAGGGTTTCCATTTTCCTGCTCTGTTCGGAGAGCAGGAAAGGGAAAGTCCCTGGCCAAATATGTCCGCCTTATGATGGAACCAAACAGCACCGAATGGACCCCGTTGACCATAATGGGGTCCGTTCAGTTTCCGCTCAGCTTTACGGCATTTTAATGGCAGGGAAAGCATGTTTTTCTTCCAGTATTCTGTGCCGGATCTGGGACGGGACCTCCGACTGGAGTTTCCAATGCAGGTGTGAAAGCGACCTAATGAAACAATGCACCAAATCTGCACCATTTGGCAGCCTTGTGTTTCAAGGATGGGATTCCACATCATAAATAGACATGCTGCGGATTTAGAGTCTGCAATGTTTTTCAAAAACACTGCGAATTCATTGTGGAAATTTTCCACACCGTGTGAAGGAGACTTTTAAAATCCTCTCTATAAGGCTTGTGCTGTAAATTCCGCAGCATTTCTGCCATGTGTGAAGATGGCCTTAGGGGCAGGCGGTCTCTACGTGCTGATGGCTACCAGTCCCCCTTCTGTCTCCAATGAATCTACACCGTCTCAGATGATGGCATTCTGGTGCCCTTGCTCCTGCCCTCCTCTGTTACCCATTACTTGGTACGCAACAGGAACGCTATCTTTTCTGCTTAGGGAGAGCACCTAGAGGGTAAGTGGGGAGACTTATAAGGCCATTCATGCTCGTCTGGGTAATATGCAAATAAGGGAGATAGAATAATACCTCTGCAGCGCCACCTATTGGAAGGCAGCATTCCTGCAAGTCAATGTTAGACTCTTTATATAAGCCTTGTAACAATGAGTGGGAATTGAAAACCAAGCCAGAATTCATACACAGACAGTTGTTTCGGTGTGTTTGCCACTCATCAGTGTGCAACATCATGCCCTAGTCTATGAGTGAAGGATCACCTTCAGTATCTTCCACCAAGCTGCGGAATTCAGTACATGATTGTAAGACACGACAAGAAGACTAAAGTTCTTGCTCAGGATCAAGTGTGAATTGGTGCAAAAAAAAAAAAAAAGTGTTCCAAGAGAACAATTTCCAGCATTCTTCCAGGCGATTCTGCAGAAATGCTCAGGTACTTGGCTAATTTTTTTGAAACTTTTTATTTAGTTACAATTGTTTTCTTCTGCATCCAGGTCTAAATGTGACATTCAGATTTATGCCACCGTCTGTTTACCAGAAAACAATTGGGGACACACAAAGACTTTTAAGATAGTCTCTGGAGTAAAAAAAAATTGCAAACTTTTCTTCAAAAGGGGGCGTGGCTAGAAAGATTTATGTATAATTTACGCCAAAAAACTGGCAAAGTTATGCCAGAAATGTGCGCCAAGTCGGACCTGGTGTACATTTCTCTGTAGGTGCACGGAGATGCGCCTAATACATGCGCTGAGGGAAATTATACTAAAACTGACGTTTGGAAGGCCGGGTTTAGTAAATTTCTCCCTGTGTATTATGGAAGCTGAATCAGAGTTGCAGTTGGACATATAATTGTCAGCAGGGTGGAGCTAAACCGCTCTTTGCTGCTAAGAGCAATCTGCAGCCTTTTTAGATTTGCTCCTAGATGTGATTGTAGGTCATGATAAATTGGTCAAAATCAGTGCAAGATGAAGAAGAAAAGAATTTACAAAAATACAAAACTTTTTTATGCAAAAAACGAACTTTTGCAAGGTTTGGAAGCTTTATTAAGCGAGTCATCCTCTTCACCATGGGAATTGCTATGGGCCCTTGTCAAGTCAGAGGATACATTTGTTGTGAGATTCCCCATTACTATGGCAGCGGCTGTATGCGTCCGGTTCGGTGTCACATGTCAGTGTCAACACTACCAGCCCTTTAAATAGTTTACAACTGTGAAATTGTTGGACTCGTGTCCAGGGATCTGCAGGAAGTTTTCATTAGTTTTTTGTGTGTGTGTTTGGCAGCTGACAACGGAATATTACTTTATTGTTTTTTTTTATTGTTTTGTTTTGTTGCTCTGTTGCAATCAGATGGTTGTGTCCAAGAACTTTCAGCGGGTAGATAGTAATTATATTGAGACCGACCTAGGAGGACAATGCGGAGCTGCTGGACTTGTTGAATGTTTGCCGTTGGGTATGTTGGAACGCATTGAAGCTGAAGTTTCAGAGTCAATGTGATTCTTTGGGAGCTGCTTTCGTGTATATATATATATATATATCTATATATATATAAAATAAATAAAATAAATATATATATATATATATAGCTGGACCCCCCAATCCCCCTCTATGCAAACCTCGGTGACATAGCTGTACGTCATGGAGCGTTAAGGGGTTAAAGGCTGTCAGAGAGGCACTGAAGAAAGAATAGAAGTGCAAACAGAAATCAATAGAATAGAATAGAATAAAGTAAGTAATTAGATAATTAAACTCATGAAATGAAAGTAGAAAGTGAAAACCCCTCTTCAGTCCAGTATGGCTCCTGCTGTTTAGTCTGAATATCCATTTAGCCTTTTCTCTCGTTAATTCGGAATCTAAGTTCCCACCTCGTGGTCCAAGTTTCACAGAGTCCCCAAACTTTTAAGGACTCAATGTTACCGCCATGCATGTTGATCATATGTCTAGCACCCGGAGTGTCAGCTTAGATATGCCTCGTCTTAATTCTTGTAGTTTTCCCCAAGTAAATCTTTGGACAAGGGCATTTTGCCACATATACAACCCCTTTACTCCTACAGTTAGTCTACGGTTTCATGTTATATGTCTTATCTACAGGGTTGGTAGATGTACCAGATTTCATAACATTTGGGCAAAGTGTGCAGTTACCGCAGGTCCGTGTGTGGGTTCATACTGTGATCAGACCCCGTTACATGTGGCGAGAAGTGACTTGGTACTGTCATATCTCGTAAATTGGGACCTCTTCTGTAAGAGACATGTTCTGTAATAACATGTTTTAAATGTGGATTGGTGAGGAGAATGGGCCAGTATTTTCTTAAGATGTTACATCTGTGTCAGCAGTAAGGGGTTTATCACGGTCCTCCGATTTCGCATTTCTATATGTCTTCTTGAGGATATTGGTGGGATATCCTCTTCTCCTAAATTTGACAAATAGCGAGTTACATCCCCCTTTAAACCACATATCATCAGAACAGTTCCTTCTAGTGTACAGATATTGCTCTATGGGTATACCCCTATGTAGGGAAAGAGGGTGATGACTGTTCCAGAGGAGGAAGTTATTAGTTGCTGTAGTTTTACGAAAAGTATACGTGATAATTCTACCACCTGGTTCAAGTGTGATTGTCAAATCAAGAAAATGTACAGCTGATTCATGAACCTTAAATGTGAATGTCATGCCTATGGAGTTGTGATTGAGTTGATCCATGAAGACATGGTAATTGGTGATATCCCCATCCCAAATGATGAGGATGTCATGAATTCTTTTGATGGTATTTTTAGTGTCACGTAGATAAGATGGTAGAGAAGTGACAAATATTCTCAATACAGTATCAGTATAGGCACTAGCTCCTTGAGTCACATTATCATTACCCGATACAATAGGTCTGCTGGGAACAGGTATGGTCTTTTTGTGTAGTTTAGGAAGAGTATAGAAAGTTGCTATGGTAGGATTTGGGTTAAAATAAATTTAAACTCCCGGTCATCTCGGCCTCCGTGAGCCTGCGCCCGGTCATCTCGGCCTCCGTGAGCCTGAGCCCGGTCATCTCGGCCTCCGTGAGCCTGCGCCCGGTCATCTCGGCCTCCGTGAGCCTGCGCCCGGTCATCTCGGCCTCCGTGAGCCTGCGCCCGGTCATCTCGGCCTCCGTGAGCCTGCGCCTGGTCATCTCGGTCTCCGTGAGCCTGCGCCCGGTCATCTCGGCCTCCGTGAGCCTGCGCCCGGTCATCTCGGCCTCCGTGAGCCTGCGCCCGGTCATCTCGGCCTCCGTGAGCCTGAGCCCGGTCATCTCGGCCTCCGTGAGCCTGAGCCCGGTCATCTCGGCCTCCGTGAGCCTGAGCCCGGTCATCTCGGCCTCCGTGAGCCTGAGCCCGGTCATCTCGGCCTCCGTGAGCCTGAGCCCGGTCATCTCGGCCTCCGTGAGCCTGAGCCCGGTCATCTCGGCCTCCGTGAGCCTGAGCCCGGTCATCTCGGCCTCCGTGAGCCTGAGCCCGGTCATCTCGGCCTCCGTGAGCCTGAGCCCGGTCAATTTTCGAACCACGGAAGATGAAGTCGCACACGCATTCTACGGCCTCGTTGCCAATTTTGGATTTGCATTTGGCCATTTTTTTTTTAGAGTGTGCCAAGTTTCTTCTCGGTCGAATTTTCATGTTCTTATCCAAAGCAGGACGGGTGAAAGTGTCTGTTACTGAATTGTGCCAAAGAGGGGATACATTTAGATTTTAGACACAGATTCGTAAACGGGTCAGATCTATCACTGATGCCAAATTCGCTTTCTTTAAGCAGTTGCTCTAGGAACAGCAGGTTCATCTGTGGAAAAAGGAAGATCCTGGCCATTTCTTGTCATGGTGTGACATTTATGAAGGGCTAGTTTCCTAGAGAGCAACGTAGTATCCTTGACACAATCAAAATGTGAGAGAGATGTGTTGGTGAACGACAGACCCCTAGAACGTCGGGCGCAACTCGCAGTCGCCCGTGTAAGTACAGCCCAAGACAACTCACCTGACTGTTCCTGTAACTCCTGGCCGTAGAGCACTTCGAGGTATTCCCGCTGTGACCATAATGTGCAAATATGGGAATACTGATTTTAAATCATTAACATATCACATAAACGTAACACAGTCCGTGAAGTTTACTGATACTCTGTGTTAGGGATTGTTCACATGGGCGGTAGTGCATCTCAATCATGTAAATACGCGTGTTTGCGCAACCGAAAATCGCTTACCCCTGCATTTTTTGACTGCTCCGGCATATTTGGTGTTAAATTCCAAGATTTTCTGCGTATGTCGCCTGAGATGCCGAGACAGGGAACTAACGGCTGGGATCTAGTTTCTACAAAAAGGCACTGTGTAATGCCAATATACACAAACGCATCTCTCTATATGTCTATGGTCAGTGTGATAGTGACTGAAGACTGCAGCTGATGTACTACCGCTACGCTAGTAACGTTCGCTCTAAGATGACTTATACTAATTGAGTCCATATACGTGCCGCACCTGAGAGCCCAAATCCCTGAAGGAAGAAGCTGTTTCTTTACTTTACATGATCCAGCGCTGGTTTTCTTCAACACATGACCATTGTGCTGTGATTACACTCACTGCCACTATTCACTATTGCAATTTGTAACATCAAACAGGCGGAGAACAATGCTTTTCTTTTCTCCAGGTCAGTGAGCTGCCCCTCCCCCGATCCCTCTATATTATTTGGCTCCTGAAAGATCTGTAAACCACATTTCATTACTGGATGTTAGAAGAGTTTCATAAAAATCTGGCTGTTGCTTCTTATTAGTCGTACGTCTCAGTTCAAGCACAATGGAGCTGATGGTGGTAATGTTTTCTTTGGCGCTGTTGAAACTATTTTTATTTATCCAGTTGTTGGCATCAACACCTCTGTTTAAAAATGTCACAACCAACTTACGCACACTGAATATGAAATTGTTACTGTGATAGTGACCCTATATACAAGAATACAACTAATATAATACTGCCCCTATATACAAGAATATAACTACTATAATACTGCCCCCTATGTACAATAATATAACTACTATAATACTGCCCCCTATGTACAAGAATATAACTACTATAATACTGCTCCTATGTACAATAATATAAGTACTATAATACTGCCCCCTATATACAAGAGTATAACTACTATAATACTGCCTCCTATGTACAAGAATATAACTACTATAATACTGCCCTCTATGTACAAGAATATAACTACTATAATACTGCTTCTATGTACAATAATATAACTACTATAATACTGCCCCCTATATACAAGAATATAACTACTATAATACTGCTCCTATGTACACAAATATAACTACTATAATACTGCTCCTATGTACACGAATATAACTAATATAATACTGCCCCTATGTAAAAGAATATACCTACTATAATACTGCCCCCTATATGCAAGAATATAACTACTATAATACTGCCTCCTATGTACAAGAATATAACTAATATAATACTGCCCCCTATGTACAAGAATATAACTACTATAATACTACCCCCTATGTACAAGAATATAACTACTATAATGCTGCCCCTATGTACAAGAATATAACTACTATAATACTGCCCCCTATGTACAAGAATATACCTACTATAATACTGCTCCTATGTACAATAATATAACTACTATAATACTGCCCCCTATATGCAAGAATATAACTACTATAATACTGCCTCCTATGTACAAGAATATAACTAATATAATACTGCCCCTATGTAAAAGATTATAACTACTATAATACTGCCCCCTATGTACAAGAATATAACTACTATAATACTGCCCCCTATGTGCAAGAATATAACTACTATAATACTGCTCCTATGTACAAGAATATAACTACTATAATACTACCTCCTATGTACAAGAATATAACTACTATAATACTGCCTCCTATGTACAAGAATATAACTACTATAATACTGCTCCTATGTACAATAATATAACTACTATAATACTGCCCCCTATGTACAATAATATAACTACTATAATACTGCCCCCTATGTACAATAATATAACTACTATAATACTGCCTCCTATGTACAAAAATATAACTACTATAATACTGTCCCTATGTATAAGAATATAACTACTATAATACTGCTCCGTATGTACTAGAATATAACTACTATAATACTGCTCCGTATGTACTAGAATATAACTACTATAATACTGCTCCCTATGTACAAGAATATAACTACTATAATACTGCTCCTATGTACAAAAATATAACTACTATAATACTGCCCCTATGTACAAGAATATAACTACTATAATACTGCCCCCTATGTACAATAATATAACTACTATAATACTGCCCCCTATGTACAAGAATATAACTACTATAATACTGCCCCCTATGTACAATAATATAACTACTATAATACTGCCTCCTATGTACAAGAATATAACTACTATAATACTGCTCCTATGTACAAAAATATAACTACTATAATACTGCCCTCTATGTACAAGAATATAACCACTATAATACTGTCCCCTATATACAAGAGTATAACTACTATAATACTGCCTCCTATGTACAAGAATATAACTACTATAATACTGCCCCCTATGTACAAGAATATAACTACTATAATACTGCTCCTATGTACAAAAATATAACTACTATAATACTGCCCCCTATGTACAAGAATATAACTACTATAATACTGCCCGCTATGTACAAGAATATAACCACTATAATACTGTCCCCAATATACAAGAGTATAACTACTATAATACTGCCTCCTATGTACAAGAATATAACTACTATAATACTGCCCCCTATGTACAAGAATATAACTACTATAATACTGCCCCCTATGTATAAGAATATAACTACTATAATACTGCCCCCTATGTACAAGAATATAACTACTATAATACTGCCCCCTATGTACGAGAATATACCTACTATAATACTGCTCCTATGTACAATAATATAACTACTATAATACTGCCCCCTATGTACAATAATATAACTACTATAATACTGCCTCCTATGTACAAGAATATAACTACTATATACTGCTCCTATGTACAAAAATATAACTACTATAATACTGCTCCTATGTACAAAAATATAACCACTATAATACTGCCCCTATGTATAAGAATATACCTACTATAATACTACCTCCTATGTACAAGAATATACCTACTATAATACTACCTCCTATGTACAAGAATATAACTACTATAATACTGCTCCTATGTACAAGAATATAACTACTATAATACTGCTCCTATGTACAAGAATATAACTACTATAGTACTTCCCCCTATGTACAAGAGTATAACTACTATAATACTGCCCCCTATGTACAAGAATATACCTACTATAATACTGTTCCTATGTACAATAATATAACTACTATAATACTGCCCCCTATATACAAGAGTATAACTACTATAATACTGCCTCCTATGTACAAGAATATAACTACTATAATACTGCTCCTATATACTAGAATATAACTACTATAATACTGCCCCCTATGTACAAGAATATAACTACTATAATACTACCCCCTATGTACAAGAATATAACTACTATAATGCTGCCCCTATGTACAAGAATATAACTACTATAATACTGCCCCCTATGTACAAGAATATACCTACTATAATACTGCTCCTATGTACAATAATATAACTACTATAATACTGCCCCCTATATGCAAGAATATAACTACTATAATACTGCCTCCTATGTACAAGAATATAACTAATATAATACTGCCCCTATGTAAAAGAATATAACTACTATAATACTGCCCCCTATGTACAAGAATATAACTACTATAATACTGCCCCCTATGTGCAAGAATATAACTACTATAATACTGCTCCTATGTACAAGAATATAACTACTATAATACTACCTCCTATGTACAAGAATATAACTACTATAATACTGCCTCCTATGTACAAGAATATAACTACTATAATACTGCTCCTATGTACAATAATATAACTACTATAATACTGCCCCCTATGTACAATAATATAACTACTATAATACTGCCCCCTATGTACAATAATATAACTACTATAATACTGCCTCCTATGTACAAAAATATAACTACTATAATACTGTCCCTATGTATAAGAATATAACTACTATAATACTGCTCCGTATGTACTAGAATATAACTACTATAATACTGCTCCGTATGTACTAGAATATAACTACTATAATACTGCTCCCTATGTACAAGAATATAACTACTATAATACTGCTCCTATGTACAAAAATATAACTACTATAATACTGCCCCTATGTACAAGAATATAACTACTATAATACTGCCCCCTATGTACAATAATATAACTACTATAATACTGCCCCCTATGTACAAGAATATAACTACTATAATACTGCCCCCTATGTACAATAATATAACTACTATAATACTGCCTCCTATGTACAAGAATATAACTACTATAATACTGCTCCTATGTACAAAAATATAACTACTATAATACTGCCCTCTATGTACAAGAATATAACCACTATAATACTGTCCCCTATATACAAGAGTATAACTACTATAATACTGCCTCCTATGTACAAGAATATAACTACTATAATACTGCCCCCTATGTACAAGAATATAACTACTATAATACTGCCCCCTATGTACAAGAATATAACTACTATAATACTGCCCCCTATGTATAAGAATATAACTACTATAATACTGCCCCCTATGTACAAGAATATAACTACTATAATACTGCTCCTATGTACAAAAATATAACTACTATAATACTGCCCCCTATGTACAAGAATATAACTACTATAATACTGCCCGCTATGTACAAGAATATAACCACTATAATACTGTCCCCAATATACAAGAGTATAACTACTATAATACTGCCTCCTATGTACAAGAATATAACTACTATAATACTGCCCCCTATGTACAAGAATATAACTACTATAATACTGCCCCCTATGTATAAGAATATAACTACTATAATACTGCCCCCTATGTACAAGAATATAACTACTATAATACTGCCCCCTATGTACAAGAATATAACTACTATAATACTGCCCCCTATGTACAACAATATAACTACTATAATACTGCCCCCTATGTATAAGAATATAACTACTATAATACTGCCTCCTATGTACAAGAATATAACTACTATAATACTGCCCCCTATGTACAAGAATATAACTACTATAATACTGCCCCCTATGTACAAGAATATAACTACTATAATACTGCCCCCTATGTACAACAATATAACTACTATAATACTGCCCCCTATGTATAAGAATATAACTACTATAATACTGCCCCCTATGTACAAGAATATAACTACTATAATACTGCCCCCTATGTACAACAATATAACTACTATAATACTGCCCCCTATGTATAAGAATATAACTACTATAATACTGCCTCCTATGTACAAGAATATAACTACTATAATACTGCCCCCTATGTACAAGAATATAACTACTATAATACTGCCCCCTATGTACAAGAATATAACTACTATAATACTGCCCCCTATGTACAACAATATAACTACTATAATACTGCCCCCTATGTATAAGAATATAACTACTATAATACTGCCCCCTATGTATAAGAATATAACTACTATATAAGACTCATTCCTTCCTTACTGCTGGATATATGTCCGTTTCTTTACTGTGTTATGATCCATCTATTGCCTAATACTCGGAATGTGTTATTGTGTCTGCACTCACACAATAGTTGGACTGGTTTGGTGAGACGTTTGTTGAGCTCATATCTCGGCCTTGAGAGTTATCCCACATACAACAGAAGCTGCTGTGACCCAGACAATAGATAATGTGTGCTTGTTCATTCACATTGCCCTTTATCAACAACCTTGAAAACTAGTAATTGGCTGTGGCTGCCTGGATCTTCCTGGATGTCTGTCCTCAGTACGGCTGCACAACCACCTTTTACATCGCAAGGTCACTGGGGAGCAGCCCCCGCTCCTCTATGGGCCCACGCTTGCGTCATATCCCAACAGCCTACCCTTGTGGGAGCTGCCATTGTTAGGCATCAGCAGATTCATTTGATATTGTGTCTATAGATAAAATGTCACATAATACTGATATGCAGTATTTCTTTGGGATGCCAAGTTTTTATGTTCATAATATATGCCTCTTTCCTCACATTACTTTACATGTGGGGCACTTGTATAAAACTGAAATTACAGAACGTTCTTCATTTCCATGTTTTTATTTGGTTCCCACCATGCATCGTCAGGAGCCACCATTTTTGAGTCTTACTAGTAGACCGACACATACTAGTTTAAGAAGGGTCTTATAATAATACCATATAATAATGTAATATTCCATTAGGAGGACAAGGGGTCTTATTGCGGATATTCCAGTGTCGGATTTGTCACTCTTGCCGATCTAGTGGGAGCCTTTTAATCTGTAATAATGCAGTTAGAGCCTTCTGGTGTCTGGTGAGACAGTGTTGATTATCACCTTTGGTGGGTCAGTAGTAGCCTGATGATCTTTAGTCCCCAGTGTTGACCTTGTTGAGTTGGATTAAGTGCCACTTTAATTCGAACCTCTCATTCCTGTCTCCAAGACTTTTCTAGAGCAGTACCAGTACTCTAGCTTCCCCAAACTATCCGGGCAATCCCGGACACACAAAACTTCAGGCGTGCTCTAAAAATGCAGCTCTTCAGAGAGGCATACCCCATCTCCTAAACCAAACTCCTTGCCAGTACTCTGCCTGATAACATGCTCCCTGTCCTTCTGCTGCTAACCATAATCAACCACCCTTTGCAGTCATACCGATTCAGCCACCATACGGCTAAAGTCTGACCATAGCATCCCAGACTCTCTACCTTTCCTTAGCTTGCATATCTCCAGCCCAGCTTGTAGTTTCCAGGTTCACTCTTTGACCCCTTTTTGAATATTAGCACCACATTGGCTATGTGCCAATCCAGTGGAACAGACCCCATTACTATAAAGTCCTTAAATATAAGAAAGAAGGGTCTGTATCACATTTCTTAATTTTCTTACAACCTGGGGGTGTATGCTATTGGGACCTGGCGTTTTGTCGATTTTAATCTTTTTAAGACTGCTCTGCACTGCTTACGGTTAAACTGGTGACATTTGGTGGAGAGTTTACTTTATCACTTTGCATCCCACCTGACATTTCATTTTCCTCTGTGAATACACGGGATAAAAAGCTATTTAATGGTTTTGCTTTCTCCTCATCACCCTCTACAATTTTTCCTACATTTTTTATTCAGGGGCCAACACTTTTAGTATTAATCTTTTCATTATTTATATAGTTGAAGAACAGTTTAGGGTTAGGAGCTCAGCATCGGACCACAAGACCACTTTAAGGCATACACTCCATAGAGTTGGGAGTTTATGGAAGTGTAGCCAGAAATAAAGCTATTTCTTAAATAAAACATGAGAAAATGTGTTTGGAGGTCACCAAACAGCATGGAGCAGACTCTGCAAACTCACGGGAGAAGGTTCTCTTGTCAGAAGAGACCAAAATCAAACTGTTTGGCCATCATGGGAAACAGGCTGCCTGGTGCAAACCCAACACTTCCCAGCACCCCAAGAACACTATTACCACCGGAAAAGTAGTGATGGCTGCATCTTGCTCTGGCGACTGGAAAACTGGTCAGGGTTGAAGGAAAGATGGATGGCAGTAAATAGGGGGTAATTCTTGAGGAAAATGTGTGTCAGTCTGCTAGAGATTTGAGACTCAACGGAGATTCACCTTCCAGCAGAAAGATTTTATTAAACTTTCCACCTTTTTTAGTGTCTCGCCCAATGATTCCTAGTGGGTCCTCCCGGTTGTCTAGCTTTGGGAGCCTCCCATGGAAGGACCATTAAGCACCACCTTCTTCCCTCTTGTCCCATTTAGTCCAGCTCTATATATCCTTATATTTGTAAGATGTGGTTGAGAAAGGAGAAAGCATGAAGAGGGAACAGCTCAAGGGGTTAGGGAAAGGAAGGTGCCCTAGGTCCAAAGACCAAAACCGATCATAGGATTTCTCTGAAATTCTGTACTGAATCACCTGGGGTTATATTGGAGCGGTTTAAGGGAAAACATTTCAATGTCTTGGAACGGCCTCGTCAAATCCCAGACCACAATCTGACTGAGAATCTGTGGCAGGACTGGAAGGCTGCTGGACACCAACGCAAATCCATCTGATCTGAAGGACTTGGAGCAATTTTGATTGGAAGAAGGGACCAAAAAGTATCTAGATGTGCTGAGTTAATAGAGACATACCCCATTGACTTAACACGGCCATGAATCCCACCCCTATATCACGCTCCCCAACCATATTAGTCAAATGATGCAGACTGTCATAAATCCATTTTAATTCCGGATTGTAATACAACAAAGCAGGATAAACACCAGGCGGTGAATCCTTTTGCGCGGCTCCGTACATAGCAGGTAATCATCCCCTAGGAGTACTGCCCTGCATAGTAAGTTAGAGCTGGAAGGTTGCTTTAATGTACAGCGAGCTGCTAGGACAGTTGGGTAACTGGACACCCATGTGCGGTGGAGGGGTTGGGTGAGGGGCTGCTTCAGTGTTATATACACTTCTCTTCACTAGAAAAAACAGCTTTTTACCAATTAAGTTGAATTACCAAGGAAAGCCCCCGCCAGGATGGTATATGAATCAGACTCCTTTGGGGCTTTTTGATGAATCAAACTCCAGAGCTTCCACCCAAGGACAGCTGCACAAGACTTATGTAATAAGTCAAGGCCATGTGTAATCCACTTCCTGTCTACTGAGGGGGTTCATCACAGGGGGTCTCAGATGTCTGCCTTTAGAATTGTTGGCACCATATATAATGAAACTGGTGTGTTTCCTAGAGTGCCAGTCTTTGGGCGAATGTGGAGCTGGTTATTCCAATAGGGATTAATATTATGACGAAGGATGAACATGTGAGTCCCTTCTGCAAATTATCGGGACAGAGTATATGATTTGCCAGCTATGTTGATCTATGGGGTGATGGCTCAGATCTTTCTATAGTTTTTTTTTTGGTGCCCATATATTTTTGGCCCCAGCGCGAATCCAAGTCGGTGGCCCATAGGTGAATATGTAGCAAATGAGTTCTTCACAATTCCACATGTTCATGGGGCTGTACTGTTATGTTATTACACACTACACTGCAACACCCTCTAACAATATACTAAGTGCATCGGCTCGGTGTTCAGGACCCTTTTGGAGTAAAGTGGTATAGCTTGAAAGGCTGGTAAGACCTCTGCCACTGATTTTGCAATTCAAAGCAGTTATCCAGTTTTTAGTTACTGTTTTCAATATCTCTGCTTGCTGTCAATGAATCGTGCAGGCTTTTGTTTACACGTAGAGGATGAAGACCTGACTTGACCTAATTTTATTTCATGTTGCTCTTTGTATTTGTCAGCTTAACAGCCTGCACTTTAGGGCGCATTCACACGGGCGTATGTGTATTTCATGGGCCTAAACACACCGTCGCCTTGCCTTTTCCTGCCTATTGGCAGTCCTTTTTAGGCACATACAAAAACCGCACAAAATCAATGGTCTTTTTAATGCGCCTATAAAAGACTGCCAGTAGTTTCCTGCCTATTGATGCTCGCCCATTTATTACGCTGTGTGATATGCACCACGATGGGACACACTGCGTTGTTTTGTGACACAACCAAAAGTCACGTGGAAAATATGTAGCTGTGAATGAAGTCATTGAATTCAATGGGCTGTATTCTGCGTATTTCACATGCATATACACTTGTATGAGAGAACCCTTAGGCCGGGCTCACACGAACGGTTCAAATTCCGCATTGGGATATTCGCAGTGTAAGACCTGAGATCCATCGCGGTAAGTCATTGCAAATGCTTGCGGGAAACGAGAACACAAAGTAGTAGAACTCTGCCGGTTTCTCTCTGTCCAGCCAGAATTCTGCTTTTCCTATGTATTCTGAGAGCTTGTTCCGAGCGATTCTGCCGCTCACATGCAATTTTATTTGCGTATAGGCTGCGGTTCACACGCTCCCACTGACTTCAATGGAGGCCGTCCACACGGAATCCGTGGTAAAATAGAGCATGCTGCGATTTTTCTTTTGCTCACGAAATACGCAATTCGTACCTGCGAGTGTGAAGGAAAATTCAACAATACACACCTTTCAATGCCCGCGTTTTTCCATGGCTCTTCCGCGTGGACAGTGATTGCAGAGTCCGCAGTTCAAACCAGTTTGTGTGAGATCGGCCTTGGAATGATACAATGTATCAGTGCAGGGAAAATGTCATACACTATCAGGACAAGAGCGAGATCTGTGCTGCTACCTTCAGCTCAGGGATGCTGTCTACATTGGATACAATTGTTGGAATGTTTCAGCCTAGTATTCGATCTATGGAAGTAAGCAAGAATGTCCCCGTTCACTGACAGCAAGCAAAGTTGTTGAAACCCAAAGTACAGTGTTTAAGAAAGTTAGAGAAGTCATGCAGTAATGTTAGAACCTAACCTAGGATGGAGTCCTTCTTACTGTGTGTATAGCGCTCCACGGCTCGGATACCCTCCCTCTATTGGCAGCAGCCAGGCGCTGATGGCTCTTGTAAAACATTTTGTTTTCCCCTTCCTGATAATTCATTTTATTTCCATGGAGAATCTGTTCTGTGACTCAGATATTTTCAGACATCTGCAGATTTGACACAGAGAACTAATCTTGGGGCTTGTCAGCTCATTAGTTTCCCTGTCATGGTCCCCCATCCCAGCGCTCCTGGGCCAGAGGTCTGACTCACCACTTCTATCTCGGACAGTTTACTGGCTCCTCATGTCCCCGGAGGATCAGTTCTTCCAAGTCCTCCATCTCTTTTCTCTCATTCTTTAGGTGTGGTGGAGAATGTTTTGCTTGCGGTTTGCAGCTCACAACACATTTTGGTCCAGGGTTGGGGTGATCCACCCACCTGATTGTCATGGCATTGAATGATTTCTTCTGTTTGTATCAAGATAAGCAATCACATTCAGGCTCTGATAGGTAGATGTTATATTCTGCTCCTCCAAGCAGAGGAGGAGCAGAAGTATAAGCCTGGGTTCACACAGGGCGGATTTGCTGCTTTTTTGCCGCGGTTTGCCGTTGCATATCCGCACTGCGACAAAACCGCTGCGTTTGCAGGGCAATGCAGCACAAATGAGTTTTGCAAAAAAGCTGTTCTCACAGGGCGGATTTTTTCCGCACAGCCGCAGTGCAGAAATGCAACTGCGGCGCGGTTTTAAAAGATGCAGCATGTCTATTCTTCTGTCTTTTCCGCGGCACTTTTTTGTCCATAGACCTCTATGGACGCAGCAAAATCTGCACCAAAATACGCGGCAAAAAGCAAAAAACACTTGCGGATTTTTCCGCAGGAAATTCCGCAAGCCAGAATTAACCTTTGAAGTCGTTTTGCCACAGAAGCATTTCTTCTGCGGCAAAACCGCAGCAAATCCGCCCTATGTGAACCTTACAGATAACATCTATATTAAGCAAACATAGCGAGTGTGCAAGCTGTATTCACCGTGTGCTGTTTCTTAAGTGTGTGACTTGGGATTTAGGATTTAGGGAATTTGGAAGAGTCCCTTGTATCTATTTTCTGGTTATCTATTTGAATTTTTGCATATTTTACTTTTTATCTAATCTATCTGTAGGATGCCCATTTAGAATGTGCTCCATGACTGACAATGCCATTCGGTGTACATCATGTGTCCTGTATGCAGTCCTTGAACATCCAGTTGAGGGCATACTGCTGTATGAGATGTGAGTGTTGCACATTTGGAAGTTCAGATCCTGAATCCAAATAAGCAGCTTGTAATACGGAGATCCATTCATTAAATGGCTGTGATTGGTTCATTGAGCGCTGGCTCTGATTGGCTGAGCTGGTGCTCAAGAACCAATCAGAGTAAACTCTTGCTGGAGACTGAGTTTTCAACCTCCGTTACCAGCAATAGTTGCTCTATGGGCGCTGACAAGTACACGGGAAGCCTGCAGGAGCACCGGAGAGCAGCGGCAGGGACCCGGACGGCTAGGGGAGTATTGCTTTTTTTTCAGCTTATCCTACCTATTTACATATTGTTTATTGTACTTTATTTGTCCATAATTTATATTTCTCTCCCATCTTTTTCTTGCCGCTTCATCTCGATCCCCATCCCTTCTCCTTCCCACTATTCACCCTTGTATTGATTCCAGCCTAAACTGATTAATGGCATTTGTATTTCTGGTAGTTTAATTCACCAATAAAAGAGAAGTCAAATTGTATCAATTATAAAGTAGTTGGATTCTACTTTCTCTGGATTTGGGAAGGTTGTGCCTTTATACCTGGGTTGTTGCTTCTATATTCCCCCATTTTACGCCCACTTTGTGGAAGCAGTAATCTGATTGGCAGCACCTCTACCCATCCTCCATTCACCACATGACTAGGGCGCATAAACTTTAGTGAGTCTTGTCTATTACACAGGTAATAGACTGCTTTCACATTAATCTGTGATTGACATAAAGCCTTAGCCCTCCGTTAAGAGGTTCTGCAGCAGCATGGGTGTGTATCATAAAATATATTGCTGAAGAACCTCAGATGCTGCAGAACCTCATAAAACTTACCAACTATTGCAGAATCTCATAAGAAACGCACCTCTTTTGCCACATAGCATCATAATGCATACCTCAGCTGCTGCAGAACATCATAATCCACACACCTCCAGCCGACGAAGCTAATATTACACAAATTAGCTGAACCTCGTAGTACAGTCCTCCGAACATCACACCATACACCTCAGCTGCTGTAGAACCTCATCATATACTAGCAAGTCTGTTCATACTAATTCAGTAGTTCAGTGATCGTTTTGTCATTTATTAAACAATTAGGCAGATTTAGCATTCTGTATTCGAGGGAAGTTGGTTGTCAAAATCTTTTGTTGCTGTAATGGCGGCCAAGTTAGTTTTCACCCAGTTTTCATAGAAATGCATGGGAAGAACTAGTTGAGTCAAAAAAGAGGTAGATATGGATACAAGACGTGCCTTAAAATAACCGCAAATGCACCAAAATGCACTGAATACACACGCAGTGAAAATTGTGTGATTTTTTCATGCACCGAGATTGCAGATGCCCGTGTGAATGTGCCCTGAGGGTATGTTCACACAGGGTGGATTTTCCAGTGCGGACCATTTGCATGGAAAATCCGCAAAGTCTGCGCTAAAATCCAAACCAAATGGTGCGCTTTTTGATATGGATCTTGGAGTGCAGATACAGGAAATTCCGCCTCGTGAGGACTTACAGTTCCCATAGGGATACTCAGGCTGGTCTCTCACGACCAGATTTGGATTGCGATATCCGTGATCGTCACCCGCGCGGTCAATCGGCGGTATTCCACATCCATTACAAGAATAGAATATTGGCATGTCCGCTCACCTGACCGGACAGCGCTTCTGATTTCCGTTCACGGAAATAAAATCGCAGCATGATCCATTCTTGTGCGGATTCTGCACGGATTGATTACATTCAAGCCGATGAAAGCCGCCCAACCACGGCCTATACGCAATTGACATTGCAGATAGGTTGTGGGTACCGCCGTCATCCCCCTAGTGATGGCACAGTGAAAAATAGATGTGAAAGAAAAATCAGTACTGCGCATGTCTGATGGCGAGCCGTCTGCACCATCCGCAATACAGATTTAACATTTTCGCGCGGAGCCGGATTCCAGTATACTACTGGAGTCCTGAATGGCAGATCTGGGACATCTGAGAGCAGAGGATGGAAGTGTAGGAAAACGAATCATTTAGGACCCGGGGAAAGCTGGGTCAGATGCTGCTTGGAAACTGCCGTATTGGCTGTTAATCTCCAGCCGGCTGCCCTAGCCAAGACAGGAGTATAAGGTCTCTAACTTTCTAGCAATGTGAAGAATTAAGATGTTACTGCGCACATGAAATTTCATCAGCGTGGTTTAAAGCACCGCTGACAAATCGCTTAACCTCTGCACTTGCCACATTGGGGGGATCGGGTACCCCCGCCTTTACCCTGGCAGCTGACTCATTTGCTCCCCTCCGTGAAATGAAACGCATGCTTTTTTTTAATCTGAGAAAGTTTGGTGAAAGCGAAAAAGTTGTGAAAGTTTGCAGCTCAGCTGTGACACGCATGATGAGCTCTGACCACTTTACTGTAGTTATGGGGGATCTGTTTACTGTACCGAGAGGCTTCGGAACTAAACTTTACACGGGCTGATAGTCACCAGAGTAAAGGCATAAATCAGTGACTTCATGTGACTGCCGGCCGGGTACACACTGAGTGAGAGGTCGCATCGTTGTCGCTAGTCCTTCTGTAAATTGAACGGCTGCTGAGCAGCTTCTTGCTTGGTGTGAACCGGAGGCGCTCGGTCTACGAGCACAGGAGCGCTAGTCGCTTATACGTTCGACAATCGTACCGTGTGAAGTTACCTTCATCGTGTCCATATGACTCACTAAGCTTGGAGTCAGATGTACCTTTCCCAGTTCAGCCAAAGATGGAAACATTTCTGATTTAGCAGTCTGTTGTTCAAAAAGTTTGACCATTTCATGTAGATAAAGCTTAATCACGGTATAAAGAGAACTTCTCCAACCTCTTCCATGCTTCTGTATTGATAGGAGTTATCTGGAGCTTAGATGTTGGAGCCCTATCCTTAGGATAAGCCATCAATATCAAATCAGTAGAGGTCTGACATGTAAGTTGTTCATGTAAGTCCATTCAAAAGAATGGAGTTCATATCTATACGAGTTTTGTGCCTTTTGCAACGCACAAAACACGCATAGGATTTCCGCCCCTGTGAATGTAGCCTAAGTCCCGAATAATACCTTTTTAGCGTCTAAGAATTTTCCATACTTACATGGGAGCGAGCTGCACAATGGTCCGACCCCCAACAATCCCAGTCATTACCAGCCATACTTACATGGGTGCGTGCTCCACAGTGGTCCGACCCCCAACAATACCAGTCATTGCCAGCCATACTTACATGGGAGCGAGCTGCACAATGGTCCGACCCCCAACAATGCCAGTCATTGCCAGCCATACTTACATGGGTGCGTGCTCCACAGTGGTCCGACCCCCAACAATGCCAGTCATTGCCAGGCATACTTACATGGGAGCGAGCTGCACAATGGTCTGACCCCCAACAATCCCAGTCATTGCCAGCCATACTTACATGGGAGCGAGCTGCACAATGGTCCGACCCCCAACAATCCCAGTCATTGCCAGCCATACTTACATGGGTGCGTGCTCCACAGTGGTCCGACCCCCAACAATGCCAGTCATTGCCAGGCATACTTACATGGGAGCGAGCTGCACAATGGTCCGACCCCCAACAATCCCAGTCATTGCCAGCCATACTTACATGGGAGCGAGCTGCACAATGGTCCGACCCCCAACAATCCCAGTCATTACCAGCCATACTTACATGGGTGCGTGCTCCACAATGGTCCGACCCCCAACAATCCCAGTCATTACCAGCCATACTTACATGGGAGCAAGCTGCACAATAGTCCGACCCCCAACAATCCCAGTCACTGCCAGCCATACTTACATGGGTGCGTGCTCCACAGTGGTCCGACCCCCAACAATGCCAGTCATTGCCAGGCATACTTACATGGGTGCGTGCTCCACAATGGTCCGACCCCCAACAATCCCAGTCACTGCCAGCCATACTTACATGGGAGTGTGCTGCACAGTGGTCAGACCCCCAACAATCCGAGTCATTGCCTGCCATACTTACATGGGTGTGTGCTGCACAGTGGCCAGATTCCCAACAATCCCAGTCATTGCCAGCCATACTTACATGGGAGCGTGCTGCAAAGTGGTCAGACCCCCAACAATCCCAGTCATTGCCTGCCATACTTACATGGGTGCATGCTGCACAGTGGTCAGACCTCCAACAATCCTAGTCATTCCCTGCCAAACTTACATGGGTGCGTGCTCCACAGTGGCCTGACCCCCAACAATGCCAGTCATTGCCAGGCATACTTACATGGGTGCGTGCTCCACAATGGTCCGACCCCCAACACTCCCAGTCACTGCCAGCCATACTTACATGGGAGCGTGCTGCACAATGGTCCGACCCCCAACAAGCCCCGTCACTGCCTGCCATAATTACATGGGTGCATGCTCCAGAGTGATCCAACCCCCAACAATCCCAGTCATTGCCTGCCATACTTACATGGGTGCGTGCTGCACAGTGGTCCGATCCCCAACAATCCCAGTGACTGCCATACTTACATGGGTGCGTGCTCCACAGTGGTCCGACCCCCAACAATCCCAGCCAGCAATACTTACATGGGTGCGTGCTCCACAATGGTCCGACCCCCAACAATCCCAGTGACTGCCAGCCATACTTACATGGGTGCGTGCTCCACAGAGGTCCGACCACCAACAATCCCTGTCATTGCCAGCCATACTTAAATGGGAGTGTGCTGCACATTGGTCAGACCCCCAACAATCCCAGTCACTGCCAGCCATACTTAAATGGGAGTGTGCTGCATAGTGATCAGACCCCCAACAATCCAGTGATGAGAATGTTATTGCCTCAGCCCTGCATAGTGGCGTACACGGACTCCGTGTGGGGGCTTCGTACTATGAAGAGACCACTGATGGCCACTGCAGGGTTCAGGAGAGTTGAGTAGATTTCTCCTTTACATGACCTCCAGAAACACACAATGTACATCGGACGTAACTGTCAACATGAAGTCTTGTCACTTTTAGAGAGCGTGAAAACTGCCCCAATGTTTAACAGCCTGAAATAAATCTGCGCAAGGTCACATGGAAGTCAGATCCGAAGATGACAGGTCAACAACTTCCTCATATCACTTCTGCATTTTCATCATTCTTATCTATGGGATTCATCTCTGTGCTCCCCGCCTGGGTCCGCATGGCGCCTGCCCCACCCTGCCACTCCTGGACCGAATATATGGCTCTTGTGTATCAACTCAGAAGACGGGTCCAGTTTTTTATAATGACAGCAATAAGCGTCACATAGAACCGCTGCTCACTGCTGGTATACATCCAGAGATCGTTCAGTACATGCTAACATATAATCAACAGCTAGTGTAGTAATAAATCCCTGGTGTCAGCTGATTTATGGTAATATATGGCGGGCAATCTTGGCCGCCTTCACATTTGAGTTTCCCATCGGAGGTATACATTTGTAGGACTTCCCGTTGTATACAGCTATCTTGGCGCACAGTGGCGTATGTTGCCATAAGTTTCCATGTTCGGATGATAGATAGATAGATAGATAGATAGATAGATAGATAGACATGAGATAGATAGATAGATAGATAGATAGATAGATAGATGTATGAGATAGATAGATAGATAGATGTATGTGATAGATAGATAGATGTATGAGATAGATAGATAGATGTATGTGATAGATAGATAGATGTATGAGATAGATAGATAGATAGATAGATAGATAGATAGATAGATAGATAGATGAGATAGATAGATAGATGTATGAGATAGATAGATAGATGTATGAGATAGATAGATAGATGTATGAGATAGATAGATAGATGTATGAGATAGATAGATAGATGTATGAGATAGATAGATAGATATGAGATAGATAGATAGATAGATATGAGATATGAGATAGAGATAGATATGAGATAGAGAGATAGATATGAGATAGATATGAGATAGAGATAGATAGAGATAGATGTATGAGATAGATAGATAGATGTATGAGATAGATAGATAGATGTATGAGATAGATAGATGTATGAGATAGATAGATGTATGTGATAGATAGATAGATGTATGAGATAGATAGATAGATGTATGAGATAGATAGATAGATAGATATGAGATAGAGAGAGATATGAGATAGAGATAGATATGAGATAGAGAGAGATAGATAGAGAGATAGATATGAGATAGATATGAGATAGAGATAGATAGATAGAGAGATAGATGTATGAGATAGAGAGAGAGATGTATGAGATAGAGAGAGAGATAGATAGATAGATATGAGATAGATAAATATGAGAGAGATAGAGAGATAGATATGAGATAGATAGATAGATATGAGATAGATAAATATGAGAGAGATAGAGAGATAGATATGAGATAGATAGATAGATATGAGATAGATATAATATTCTAGTGCCTTGCAGAAGTATTTCCCTTCTTCCAGAGTCTTTCCCGTCTCGCTACATTAACCTGTCATTAAAATGGGCTTCTGGGGAGATTGTACCGGTCTATTTACTAAACATTTCTATCAATTTATCGCCTTGAAGATGCCAAATATTTTTTACTATGATGCAAACGATAATCATATGAAGCCACACACCCCAAAACGTCAATACTTTGTGGAGCCAGCTTTTAGGATTCGTAACGCTGCAGTCACAGCCATGAGGTCTGGCGTCTGTGCTACTATGTGTATGGTGTGTCTAGAACGCTGAAGTTAAGGTTAAAGGGTGTTCCCATCTCAGCTTGTCGTAGCCGGGGTGGGAACACTGCAGTTTTGCTCCCCTTTAGTCTTTGCTACATTTGTAGTTAATCTATCATTAGTAGCCACAGCCTCATCATACCCAAGTAACCAGTTGGCCGATACTAACACGAGGTGATGTGAATTCTTGGAACGGTTTCTTGTGACTGACATCACTCTATTCTCCCGTTTGCAGGATGACGTCATGATGCCACAAAGAATCCAGCTGCAGTATGAGGCGGCACAGCGCCTGCCAGAAAGTGTGAGTGTTCCCATACTGAATAACCCCGTGCCTCTTCTTTGTGTTGGTGTTTGTGATGGTTCAAGTGTTGCAGCACCCGAAGCACCATAATTAATTGTACGTTCTGTGCCAACACCACGTTCTTTAATGCCAATGCCAGCACCATTATAATGGAATATATTGGCCATAATACATAGAATGTAGGTTTTCATTATTGGTTCAGGATCTAAGCTAAGGGCACCTGCCTGTTTACACACCCTACCAGGCAGCTCACTGCGTCAGCGATCCAGCATGATGTAGTGCAGAGTGGGCCTCCGTATTGGCTGGCACAAAGTGCGGAAATACTACATCACATTTCTGACAGAGCGAAAATAATCAGTATGATTGAACACAGATAAGTGCTGAGTTATGCCGTTCATTCACCCAAATGGAGAATGGAGTCGGTGCGGTCAGGGATCATTCTGGCCCGCCTCCATTCACAGTAAACAGGCAGCGGCTTGTAAATGAATGACTGCCTGTTTACACGGGACAATCCGTCCTTGAGTTTTCTGCATGCAGAAACTGAATGACAAACGAGTGAATGAATCCTCATTCCTCATTCAGTCGCTGCCTGCATTTACATTGAACTCTAATCCTTCAGATTCTCGCTGGACACAGGAATCTGAGCGATGTATCGCCCGTGTAAGGGAGCCTCAGGGTAGGCTCACCTGTGGCTGATTATCATGTGGAGCAACACTAAAATCCACCTGTAACACAGATCTTTGGGTGGATCTCAACATGTCGTTCACCCCCTTATTTGGAGAGGAACCTGTGATAATCTGTGGTATAAACTGACATGTGGAGGACTTGAGATCTGCACGGCCGGTCACTCCATACTGCAGATTTGTTTCCGCAGCGTGGATCAGATTTCTTGAAGTGTCACCCACGTCGCTGGTGCTGTAAAATGTTGTGGATACTCCACAGCCAGCGGAAAACCCACAGTATTCCTACTACATGTGAACGGCAAAGCAAAAGCTACAGAGTGCATGGATGTATTCATTACACAACAGTGAAGATTCAGATGCCGTTCAGGGGGGGTGAAAAGCTGGGTGTGCTTTCACTTTACTATTCACCCTAGCTATGAAGGTTTTACCTGTAGTTGGCTTTGCTGGTGCCACTGAGCTGACTGAAAGCTCTTGTGATTGGGTATGTTGTATCACTAGAATGTCACCCTATTGACCCAGTAGAACAGCGGTGACCTTTTATTGAGGGTGACCCCTCCGGGGTCCTCTGTCATCAGGATGAAACAATCCTTCATAATGTACAGCGAGGGCCAGGTCATCCAGCTTCTTATGGGAGATGCAACATCTCATTCATAAAGGTTACATTGTGAACGAACGCCATGTATTGTGCTCTCTTACCCCTCCTTCAGTGCCACCATTGTGCCCTCTGTTACACACGCTCCAGCCTTCCCTCTTCTGCACACTTTATTGCGATATACCATGCAGATGTGGAGTGCGTGCTTGCTTGGACTAAGCATGGGCACTGTGCTCCCCCCTCCTCTCCCGCTAGTGATAGTCCGTCGCGGCCGTGGACAGGCGGCCTAAAACTTTATTCTTCTTTGTTTAAAAGAATTATTTGACTTGCAACAGGAACACAAAATGCTCTCTTGACGCATTTCCAGTGCTGCACAGAGTCCTTAGTCGTAGCTACTGCCAAGGTTACACCGAGGGGCGCCATGTAGCACCAGAAACGCGTCAGCAGAGCTTTTCATGTTGTGGTTGCAAGTCAAATCATTCTTCTCAGTTAAAAAAAATTACATGTTGGCTTTCATTTTCCAAGGCGAGGTTCAATGACTTTTCCTAAAACTTGCGCGCCCTTTATTGCGCGCGCTCCCTCTCTTTATTGCGCGCGCTCCCTCTCTTTATTGCGCGCGCTCCCTCTCTTTATTGCGCGCGCTCCCTCTCTTTATTGCGCGCGCTCCCTCTCTTTATTGCGCGTGCTCCCTCTCTTTATTGCGCGTGCTCCCTCTCTTTATTGCGCGCTCTCCCTCTCTTTATTGCGCGCTCTCTCTCTCTTTATTGCGCGTGCTCCCTCTCTTTATTGCGCGCGCTCCCTCTCTTTATTGCGCGCGCTCCCTCTCTTTATTGCGCGCGCTCCCTCTCTTTATTGCGCGCGCTCCTTCTCTTTATTGCGCGCGCTCCTTCTCTTTATTGTGCGCGCTCCTTCTCTTTATTGTGCGCGCTCCTTCTCTTTATTGCGCGCGCTCCTTCTCTTTATTGCGCGCGCTCCTTCTCTTTATTGCGCGCGCTCCTTCTCTTTATTGCGCGCGCTCCTTCTCTTTATTGCGCGCGCTCCTTCTCTCTTTTGCGCGCGCTCCTTCTCTTTATTGCGCGCGCTCCTTCTCTCTATTGCGCGCGCTCCTTCTCTCTATTGTGCGTGCTGCCCTCTGTACTCTCTTCTTCTATATTCCTTTACTTTTGCTTGCCACTCTTTGCTGCATGCTCTGTATTGCACTCTTTTTTTTTTGCATCAGCTTCTCTTATGCGCTCTTTTTGCATCAGCTTCCCTCTCTCGCGCTCTCTTCTTGCCTCTGCTTTGCTTGCTTCTGCCTACTGCAGCCTCTTCTGCTCCAGCGCTTGCTCTCAGTTAAACTCTCTTGCTCTGTTTTGTCATGCATATTTCTGTGTAGCGCTCTCTCTTTATTGCGTGATGTCTCTCATGCTGTCTCCCTGTACGATGGCGTTCCCCGTGTACCGAAATCTTGTCATGGGAGGCTTATTTCAAGCCCTGAGCGCTTCACAATGCCATTTGGATACAGCACAAAAGTTAATTTGCGTTCGGCCACAATTGTGCCCTTTAATTACACCGTAGGAATCTTGGCAAGTGGAAATTCTGTACGTGGGAATCGGCCCCTAATTGGGATCGCTGCATCTTTAACCATTTACAGGAGACCCCATCATTGAACTGGTATATAGGCATTCGTCAAATGACACTGCTGGAAGATGATATTACAAAATGAATAAAATCATACTGAACCCCACTTTCATGTAACTTTGTGGCACCCAGAAATATTTAAAAAAATGAATTAACAGATATTAAAAACTTACATCAACTTGCTGTAGGAACCTCAACTTACTTTATCTCACGTTGTACTGCTAGAGCTTTGATTTTGGTGTTGCTTTAAAACCAATAATCCTTATTTAAAAAAAAAAAAGACCACAATCAAAACTCTGCAATAGTCCGAGATACAGGCTGTAGATACGCAGTCGGAAGTGAGGACTGCAGTGAAAGCAGTGCAACTCTAACTTGTAACGGCTATACTGAGGCTGAATTGCAGATAGAGCTTTCATTTTGGTCTTGTTTTAAAATTCTTAGCCACAAAGCTCTAGCTCCACTTCTAGATGTTTTGTTGCAGGAAGCAAACCGCTCCATACATTGTTCTGTGGCCTGGGTTGGTACTGCTGGCTCAGCCTTATTGTAGTGAATGGGATTCAGCCTGCAATACCAACCCAGGCCACTGCATAATGTATGGAGCTGTCTTCTTCCTGCAGGAAAAGTGAAAGAAGTGGAACAACCCCTCTAAAAGTTAGAATGTATTTCATGCATCCTTGCATGGATGTATTAAATACATTCTGGGCAGTGAAAAGGTAAAAAGAGGCTGTGCAGCAGCTGCTTTGGTATTGACTTTGCAAACGGATATGTTGCATAGTTAAACGTTGGGCATTGTGAATCGGTCCCATAGGGAGTTTATGGTATAGCCTTCTATACGTGCCCGTCATCCCAGCAGACATTATGAACCGATCTTGCAGTGCTTGCTGGTTGTTGGAACAGATACTGCATATATATCAATGTGGCGGTTAGTTGGTTATAGCGCTGTATATACACTATCCATACATAGCAGGAGTTATGAAGTGCTTCAGCATATAGACGTCTGTGTGCTTTTGCAGTCAAAGTCCAGCGGCTCTTGGGAATTAAATCTTAATGGCCTCCATATTAATAAATGGGAGCATTGAGCAGCTTTTTAACCCTAAACCGGAGAGCCCTCTAACCATCTTGCCTGTGTTCTTGCAGCCTCTCGTATACACCCATTGTCCGCACGCCAGAGAAAACATACCGTCCTTGCACACAGCAGCAGACATAACACAAGCCTGTGTCGCTTGATACACTCTTGCAAATAACCATGAAGTTGGGAAAACAAAAATCCTCACGCCACAGACAAGCGCTGCGGCGCGGCTGGTCACATGACTGCGGTATGTTGTCTGCAATAATACAATGATCCGGTGATGCGCCTGCACCTCTGTTTATACTCCAGTCCTGTCATTTGGGTTTTATTCCCAGTGGTT
Source organism: Eleutherodactylus coqui (assembly GCF_035609145.1). Lineage (NCBI taxonomy): Eukaryota > Metazoa > Chordata > Amphibia > Anura > Eleutherodactylidae > Eleutherodactylus > Eleutherodactylus coqui. The sequence goes on from NC_089849.1 coordinate 94,106,076, forward strand.
TAGGGAGAGTGTTGTGCAAACATCACAAAATAACGCCGATAAGCTCCGCCCTCCATTATTACCCGGATTATACCGACAGGAAGGGACAAGTCCGGCTTATGTCAGCCTAGTGGCGGCATTACATCTCTATTCCCCTAATATGTACTATACAGGGGGTCCAACTCATTTTTTCCATGGACCACATTGCATTATGGCTGCCTACAAAGGACGTTTATAAGGGCTCATTCACATAGCATATTTGCACTCTATATTGCATGTTTATTTTTTACACTCTTGATATGGACAGCTTAATCCCCATTGATTTGCATCGGGGTACTCGGACATGGGTTTTATTAACGTGTATTTTACACACATGAAAAAAAATCACAACCTTTACTATTTTGGTCCGTATTATGGACCGAAATGACCCATTAAAGTCAACGGCATCTCGTAAATATGCATAAGGCTGGCTGCACACGATCGGATTTGCATTGCGGAATCTGGAGTGGGTGTCCGCCTCCGGGTTCCGCCACAAATACCTTCCATAGCATGCTACAGAAAAGCGCTTTTTCCTGCATATGAGCGGAAATCAATTGCGATTTTCCGCTTGTGGAAAAAAAAAATCGCAGCATGCTCTATTTTTGAGCGAACGGCTTCCATTAAAGTCATGGAATCCGTCTGACCTGCGGCCCTTCCGCAATTAACATTGCAGAAAGGTCATGGATTTTGCATCATTGCTAGGCGATGACACAGGAAAAGCAGGGGATTTGAAAAAAAAATCTGTGCTGCGATGTCCGATGGTGAGCCAAGCAGACCATCCGCAGTACAGAAGAGCAAAATGACAGGTACACGCGGATGCCGAATGGAACAGGGTTGGATTCCGCTGCAGGCTTCCGCATGCGGAATCTGACCCGGCCGTGTGCAACCGGCCTAATACAGGTGTAGTCACGTCACGGACCAAAACTACATACACCCGTGTGAATGAGCCCTAAATGTAACTACCCCTTAACATGGCTATGGAGCTCTCTGCACTATGATGGGGTTTCTCCCCTTCCACCTCTTTAGTACTGCGCTTCCTACCTAGTAGGGTGACTAGGGTGCCCGGGTAGGGCTGGAGAGCTGTGCCACCACCTGTGAGTTGCTGAACAGAGCATTGTGAAGGTGTGCCAGAGCTCAGAATCCATGATGGCACCCGCTTTCTGTGCTGGGGTGCCCCATCTGCCAAGCACTGGCTGCATTCTCCGTGGAGAGACGGTCTTTCTGCGTCTGCATCTTGCTGAGGTCCACATAAAATCATATGGTGGGCCGAACTCGACCTGCGGGCCTTGAGTTTGACACGTGTTGTAATGTATCAGATCTTCAAGTACTAAGATAGACCCTTAAAGGAACTCATCAACAGAATGGATTCCCATGCAATTTGGGTATCTGATGCACAGTGGAGGGTGATGTAGTGGGCAGAATGGCATACCCTAAATAGTCCATCAAAGTATGTCAAGACGCCAGGACCAGGGACAGTCGCACCCCTCAGACTCCTCCTGTATTTAAGGAGGCACTCTGCTGAAAGTGTCATGTGGCCTCCCCTGACTTTTCCGAATGGTTGAGGTCACTCACAAAAAGGAGGGACATTAGAGGGCTGTTTAGTGGGTGCACTTTGTAGCTTACTATTACTAGGGCATTGGTGCCATGTCTAATGTGAATGGGCGGTTGCTCTTTAACTTTTGTTCTATTGGTTTATGTGATGCACTTAAGTCAATCACTGCTGTTGAATCCGTCCCATAGGCAATGATCAAATGACTTCTGATATCCGTCCTTGTATTTCTGGGTTATACAATGCACTGCCATACCAGGGAAAATGTGTGATATCTGTGTAATTACAGCTGTAAGGCATGCAGCGTTGTGCAAAGACCCGTGTATGATATGTAACACATGGGGTGGTCCAAGCAAGGCATAATAACCTGCCCATTGTCAGCAACCAGGGGCACAGCAAAGCCTGAGGCTGCACTACTGAGATCCTCTGATGACAACGTCATCTTCCTGTTTCTATCAAGGCAATTGTTCTCATGGAGACACTATGAAGATCCAAATCACGATCTACATCAATACTTACATGATAACTGACACTATTTAGCACCTGACAGAAATTAGAAAATGTTATGTTTTCATCAAGAGCTGTCAGTAGTGCAGCCTCAGGCTTTGGGAGTGGAACTTCAATCGTATATCAAATTTGTTCTGATCTTTTTTTTATTTACCCCTGTGATTGAGGGTCCATGATTGGTCGGACCACACCCAGAATAACATGCATAGTAATGACAGAGGACACCCCAGGACAAAGGTGGGGATGGCTTGTAACCCCCAGGAGTATATAATTTTAGCAACCTGGGAGAACTTGTATACTGTCGCTCAAGAAGATTCCCAGGTGAGCAGCTCAGGCAAGACAAATAAAGGAAAAGAACTAAGGGACCAATGGGCGTTTACAGAAAGAGCTTTGCACATGCATAGGACAGATAAGGAATTGCCATGAAGTTAATCTTATACAGTGCAACAATCTACTAGGAATAGCACCGTGGTTGATGACCGTTATTGCATCCACAACCAATCACTTCTACAAAAACCACTTTATACCAATCCAGAAGCAACTGTGAGAACACAGTTTGGGGACACAGATTGGTTTGGGATTCGGTAAAAGTGTCCGACAGGGCTGCATCCTCTCACCCTTCTTGTTTAACCTATATGTGGAAGTGATCATGTGGAAAATGGACCTAGACGATTTGGAAATCAGGGTGAAAATAGGTGGCAGAAACATCAACAATCTCCATTATGCGGATGACACAACTCTGCTTGCAGAAACAGAAGCCGGTCTGAAGCAGCTGATATGTAAGATTACAACTGAAAAATGGGCCTCTACCTGAATTTAAAGAAGACTAAAATCATGAGAACTGCAAAAAATGGCCAAATTCAAATCAAAATGGACAATTAGGTCATAGAATGCGTGCGAGACTTCATCTACCTTGGTTCAAAAATTGACCAGGCTGGAGAATCTATGCCAGAGATAAAACATAGAATGGCATTCGGGCGAAGCGGGATGCTAAACATGGACAAAATCTGGAAAAGTAGGGATATCGGCATAGCAACTAAACGCAGGATAGTGAAAACCACCATATTCCCCAGAGCCATGTATGGATGTGAAAGCTGGACTGCGAGGGAAGCTGATAGAAGAAGGATTGATGCGTTGGAGCTGCGGTGCTGGCGAAAGCTGCTGCATATACCCTGGACGGCAAGAGTAACAAACCGAGAAGTCCTGAATCGTAGAAGACCCGATATATCACTGGAGGGGAAGATGACCGGACTCAGGCTCACAGATTTTGGCCATGTAATGCGAGCAGAGTCACTAGAAAAATCTATAATGCTTGGACAGATCAGTGGGAAAAGAAGACCTGGCACCAAAGGACACGATGGCTGATAATGTCAGAGCTGATACTCTCATGGATATCACACAACTGAAAGAAGCAGAGCAAAACTGAAAAACGTGGAGGGAGCTCGCCTTTAGGGTCGCCGAGGGTCATGAACAACTAAATGGCTATCAACAACATCCTCAACCAACTTTAGTACAACAGCAGACGTCTTGCCCAGCTCAGGCCTGTTTGAATGAAGATTACTTGTTTTTATGGGATTTCTCTTCCAAGGAATTGTCCCTTCTCCCAGACGGTGTGTTTTTCTTGTCGCAGGTCCAGGTTTTGGCTCATCATTGCACTGACAGGAAAGGTGTTGCAGTTACGCCTTTTGCCACATCCCTCAATCTTCCTTCTTCGAGATCAATCGCTGCCCATCTTCTGTTTATGTTCTTCTAAGATGAAAATATGCCCCTGTGTCTCCCCTTCCTCTTCCTGTGAATGAAGCTACATTCTGGATGCTTCCATAGGAAATTATTCTCTCTTGGGACCAAGGGGTGTCCAACAGACTCAGCATTGTAAAGTAATGTTGGCACGCTCAGAGGAATTTCCACTACCTAGACTCAGTCCCAGTTTCTAAATGTACTTGTATGTGTCACAATATTAAATGGTATTTCCGGGATATAAAAACAGAGCTAAACGGGCTTAAAATAAAATAAAATTGAATACTCACCTATTCCATTACCTCCCTGTCCAGTGCTGCAGGCCCTGTGGGATTCATTAAATAATCCCAGACAGATCTCTGTGCAGCCTCTGTTTGAAGACTTCCATTGAAGGAGAACTTACCACCTCCCGTGTCAACCTGTTACACTCATTGATCACCCTCACTGTCAAAAAGTTTCTAATATCTAATCTGCGTCTCCTCCCATTCAGTTTCATCCCCTTGCATCTGATCTTTCCTTGTGTAAATGAGAATAGGGCTGATCCCTCTGCACTGTGACAGTCCGTCAGATATTTGTAGACCGCTATTACGTCTCCGCTCAGCCTTCCTAAACATTTCTAAATCCTTTAACTGTTCTTCTTGCCGACTGCTCACCATCCTGGTAACTCTTCCCTGAACTTGTTACAGTTTGTCTGTGTTTTTTTTTAAATTTGACACAGTATTCTAGATGAAGTCTGACCAAGGAAGAGTAGTCTATGCCCCCAGTCTTACAAGGGAGTTTCATCAGAAGTATGCAGGAAAGCCCACCCCCTGGGATGTCCAGAGGCCATTCTGAAGGGAGAGGACTACTGTCGGGGCTTGAACTTAGGAGCTCTTGTGTTCCAAGCAGCATCTCCCCCTGCTGAGCCAACTAGCCTTCTAGACCGCTCCCCTGCTGAACCTTAGCCTTGTTCCTTGCTCCTGATCCAGTTCCTGTTTTGACCCCTCCCTGTTTGCTCATTGGACATACTATAAAAGCCTGGTCCTTCCTCCAGTTCCTTCCAAGATTATTGTGCTCTCAGCCTGTAGTCCAGCTCCTCTACCTACCTGCTCCTCCTTCTACAATTGCTACTAACCATGTACTGACCTCTGGCTTCACGCTGACTATGCTACCTGTCTGCTTCTACTGTATCGTAATCAATACTAACTGTTTACTGACCTCTGGCTTAATGCTGACAATGCTACCTGCCTGCTCCATTGTACCGCAACTGATACTAACAGTGTACCGATCTCTGGCTTCACCCTGACTTCGCTACTTGCCTGCTTCATAGTATCAGTTGTGGTACAAACAGTGTACCAATCTCTGGCTTCACCTTGACTACGCTACCTGCCTGCTCCATTGTATTGCAACTGATACTAACAGTGTACCGATCTCTGGCTTCACCCTGACTTCGCTACTTGCCTGCTTCATAGTATCAGTTGTGGTACAAACAGTGTACCAATCTCTGGCTTCACCTTGACTATGCTACCTGTCTACTCCTTTGTACCGCAACCGATACTAACAGTGTACCGATCTCTGGCTTCACCCTGACTATGCTACCTGTCTGCTCCCTTGTACCGAAACTGATACTAACCATGTACCGACCTCTGGCTTCCCCTGACCATTCTTTTGATACCGTTTGTCTGACTAAACCAGGAGTTATTCCCCATGATGTAAGAGAAAAAGTTCTTCAGTATACCCTCTAGGAGGGTGGGGTAATTCAGAGTAGAATTTAGAATGGTCCGATGTACACCTACCGGTAGCTATTAAACTCTTTGTTAGAAAAAATCAAACACTTAGAAGAAGTTGTCATTTTGCTGCAAAACTCCGAATGCCGTTACATCTCAGGCAGATTTGTAACTGATTAGATGAACGGTCTTGCCAACTGAGGCTCTAAAAGTGGTTCCCCTCTTGACCTATAAAAGGCTCTCGGAGGCTCCTTGTGTGTAGTGACCTCTTCTTCCGCTTGTGTAAAGCTTGTTGACCACTAGACGCCTCTACGACGCAGAGAAGAGATTTCACCCCGTTACCAGAGTCTGAGAGGGGGCGCATTATTGGAATGTAAAGAGCTGGATGGTTGTGTTGCCGAATTGACCACCGCCTGGGCCATTCTGACCAGACTGTTGGGAGGTGTTGGGACCAGTGAATGCGTGAAGGCACATAGGACTCAGGACGCCCTCTGCAGACCACTAGTACAGAAGATTGGCTGACAAGCACAAGCCGCTCCAACTGTTTCATTGTCCACCATCCAGAGACAGATGGCACCATCATTACAGACCCCTGAGTCTGTCAGAACCATTTACAGGCACTTGGCTAAAGGTCATTTGGTCTCGTGGCGCCCATTAGGAGTGCTGCCTTAAAACCCACCCACCATTGCCTCTGTTTGCAGTAGTGTCGTGAACAACAAAACTGGACTGCTGTGGAGTGGAACTGGGTTTTCCTCAGTGATGAATGCAGGTTTAGTTTGGGCACTGATGACAATATGTTTGTGTCTGGAGACCTCGGAGTGAGTGCCTCAATCCTACCTGTAGAGTGGCACACTGCCCCCTGCTGATATGATGATCTGGGGGGCAATCGCATATGACAGTTGGTCACCCCTAGTAGTGGTATGATAATGCTCAGCCGCACACACAAGGGGGTCACAGGAATGTCTCGACAACATTGTCACACTTTCATGGCTGCCGGTCACCAAATTTATCACCAATAGAACATGTATAGGACCATCTGGGACGCCAACTTCGACTGCCTAGGAGTCGATCTAGAGGCTCATTTTTAAGCAGATATGGAGTGATATGCTGCAAGATACCATACAGCACCTGTATGCCTCCATGTCTGCACGTATCACATTTTGTATCCAAGCTAGAGGTGGTACAACAGGGTACTAGAGCCTCCAAGGCCGCTTGTATCACATTCTGTATCCAAGCTAAAGGTGGTACAACAGGGTACTAGAACCTCTACGCTGGCCCGTATCACATCTTGTATTCAAACTAGAGGCAGTATAACAGGGTACTAGAGCCTCCATGGCGGTACAATAGGGTACCAGAACTTCCACCCCCCCGTATTACATCTTGTATGCAAGCTAGAGGCAGTACAACAGGGTACTAGAGCCTCCATGCCCACCTGTATTGCATCTTGTATCCAAGCTAGAGGCAGTAAAACAGGGTACTAGAGCCTCCATGCCGGCCCGTATCACATCTTGCATCCAAGCTAGAGGTGGTACCACAGGGTACTAGAGCCTCCATGCCTGCCCGTATCACATCTTGCATCCAAGCTAGAGGTGGTACCACAGGGTACTAGAGCCTCCATGCCCGCCCGTATCACATCTGGTATCCAAGCTAGAGGCGGTACAACGGGGTTTTGGAGCCTCCATGCCCACCCGTATCACATTTTGTATCCAAGCTAATGGCGGTACAACAGAGTACTAGAGCCTCCATGCCTGGCCATATCACATCTTGTATCCAAGCCAGAGGCAGTACAGCAGAGTATTAGAGCCTCTATGTCCACCTGTATGACATATTGCATCCAAACTAGAGGCGGCTCAACAGGATACTAGAGCCTCCATGCCGGCCTGTATCACATATTGTACCCAAGCTAGAGGCGGTACAACAGGATACTAGAGCCTCCATGCCCCCCATATCACATATTGTATCCAAGCTAGAAGCGGTACAACAGAATACTAGAGCCTCCATGCCACCCGTATCACATCTTGTATCCAAGCTAGAGGCGGTACAACAGGATACTAGAGCCTCCATGCCACCCGTATCACATCTTGTATCCAAGCTAGAGGCGGTACAACAGGGTACTAGAGCCTCCCTACAAGGGGTCAGTTTTCTGCAATATAATGCTTTTGCTCTGATATTGTAATCACTCATATCAACGTTACGATCACAGAGAAAGTTTCATCAGACAACTTCTTCTCGGGGAGGGATTGATTTTGGCAACAAGTGTATTTTCCATTTTAAAAGGGAAGTGTTTCAGTCATTTGTCTAATGTCTGCTGATGGGAGGGATACAATTAGTCTTAGTATAATTAACTTGCATTTCTAAAATGACCATTGATTTTGAATTCCTGCATTAACAAGGTAAGAGATTTGTGAGGTTGTGAGATACATATAGTATTCCGTCATCCACATATACAGCAGGCTTATAAGGAGTCCTCCCCTCCTGAAGCCCCTGTATATTTACATTTTTCCTGATGGTGATTGAGAGATGTTCCATAACTAATGCATAAAGTAAGAGCAAGAGGAGGTTACCTGTGCCTAATACTACTCTGTATGTGTATAGGACCAAAGTACATCATTTACCCAGACCCTGGTGGTGGAAAAAGAATACAGAGCAAGAATTCTGTCAAGAAATCCAAGAAAAAGCTCAATTTTGTCAGGTTTTAAATCCCATATGAACCTGTGAAAAGGCCTTTTCCGCATATCCTGATACAAGGTGCAGTGGTCTAGAGAAGGTTTGGGCTCAATATGTAAATAGCAGTGCTTCATTAATATTGTCCCAGGTCTCATGATCCTTAACCAAGCCCACCTGGTCTATGTGCACCACTGCAGGGAGGACAGGAGCCAGTCTATTGGCCAACAGTTTAGAAAATAGCTTTCCATCCAGATTGATTAACGAAATAGACCTCAATTAGTAGTAGATCATCTCGATGTAATTAGAGCACATAGAGATAGAATGGAGTAACGACGAGCACACAAGTCATTTCTTCAATGACGAGGAGATAAAATGGTTAATGACATCCTTCACCCTCACAGAATTGTATTTGATAGAAAGCTTAGAAGGCACCCCGGGTAGATTACCGATATCTCGCCTTCTGAATGTGCCATAACATCCTAAGTCGCTAGGTTAATGTTGCCAAGTTCTACGTGCAGTTGACCGTCTCTGTATGGAATGTGGGTTTTCCTCCTGTTTATGGTACTGAGTGCCCTATTTTTCTCAATGTGTTCTGTTACTCTGTCTGATGGGAAGTTAATTCATTTGTTTTATATGTCTTCAGTTATAAAAACTTTTTTTAAACGCATCTGTAAAGCCTGCCTGGACCTCGGGGACTGGACTTTTCCCAGCAGGCTTGATTTAATCACCTTACCAATTTCAGTATCTGAGAAGTCTTCTTCTACCTCTTCCCTGGAGTCAACATCCAAAGTGGGAAGAGCAGTGTCCTATGTACGAGGGGTGTTGATTAAAGATTTTCCCTCACCCACTTCCTGTGGACTAAGAGCAATGAAACTTGGCCCAGTTATTAGTCCTTCTCTACATAGGTGCCACTGAGGGACACACTTCTCCCATCTCTTTATGCCACTGTAAACACCTCTCTTGTAGAAGTCATCAGGATGCTCCAAAAGCCACGTTCTGACCTCAGAAATTAGAATCTCATCATCTGGATAATGCTTGCCCTTCAAAGATGACTTCATTGGTGGAAAGAGGTGGAAGTGCGATGTTGCGAGGTCGTGTGACTAAGGGGGATGTGGTAGAATTTCATACCCGCAGCAACGTGCTTTCATCTGGGCAACATGTGAGTTGCAAAGTAGGGCATTGTCTTGCAGAAGGCGGGCACCTTTGGTGAGCAGGCCACGTCTCTTGGTTTTTATGGCCTCCTGCAATTTCCGCAGCAGTGAAGCATAGTACGCCCCAGTAATCATGGAACCCTTTGCTAGGAAATCTATCAGGACTACTCCATGCTGGTCCCAAAAGACTGTGAGCATGACCTTGCCTACCGAGGGTTGAGCACCTGCCTTCTCTGGAGACGGTTAGTCCAGATGCTTCCATTGCATCGACTGGACTTTAGTCTCTGGATCATAGTGATGGACTAGCTTTCATCCTGTGTGATAAGTCTGTTGAAAAAGACCTTCTGGTTTCCATGGCACATCGTCAAAAGAGCCTGGAGCATTCAACTCATTCCTGTTTCTAGAAAGGTGTGAGCAGCCGGGAACCCAGCGAGCGAATACTTATGCATATGAAGGAGGTGTTGGGTGATTATTTCCACGAACCCCACACTCATCTTGACATTTTATGCTAGGTCGTGAATGGTTACGCTGTGGTTTTACAAAATGGCAGCCTCCACTTGTTGGATGGTGTGTTCATCAATAGCGGAGTGGGGTCGCTCTGGAGTTGGAGCCGTTTCCACCAAAGTCTGACCACATTTGAATTGACGATGCCAGTTCTGGAATCCTCCCCATAAACCTCTTTCATCTCATCGAATGTCTCCCTTGCTGTGCGGCCTTTTGAGTAAAGGAACTTGATGACTGCCCTGTATTCCACTGGGTCCATTATCAGACCTCGCCCCACTTCAGCACCTGTAAAAGAAAGACCGTTATCAGTTCAGAGTTGCAAATTGGCTCGTGACCTACAGAGACTTATATCATTACAGATGTGCGGTTTCAGCATCCTGCGATAAACAGAAGCGGGTCAGGGGAAAACTTTAATGAACGCCCCTTACATATTTGGTTGTGCAATCTGATAAAATAGATGGGCACATATCAGCAAATTGACCTTTAATATGGGAAAGCTGAGCTTAATAAGAACGGAAGACCTAAAGGATCTCTATAGGGTTGTGTGTATCTGTACCATCAGCTTTTTTATTAGGAGGAATGCAGATATGTATAATGTGTGGATGTAAGAGAGGGCTGCCACATTTGTTTGACTATATATATAGAATTGAATGTCTGTCTGTCTGTTTGTCCTTTATGCGCTACTACACCATTCATCCGATCGCCATGAAACTTTGGGAAGTTGTTGAGTACACTCCTGGGAAGATTATAGGCATAGTACAACTATCCTATGATAAATGGCGCACGTACGAGCGTCGCCAGTTACGCCCCCCCCACCCACGTAGATCGTTCAATTTCCATCATTGCCACCAATTCTCTCACTTCCCGATATCATAAAAACTTGAAATTTGGCACGAGCATTGATTATGTCATAAATAGGAAAAGCTAATGGGTCCCAAGTCGATTATTCAATTCTAAGCGCAAAAGAATTAGCGTCCAAATTTTACGTACGGAATCTAAATCTCTCACTTCCCAATGTCGTAGAAATTTGAAATTTGGCACGAGCATTGATTATGTCATAAATAGGAAAAGTTAATGGGTCCCAACTCGATTATTCAATTCTAAGCACAAAAGAATTAGCGTCCAAATTTTACGTACGGAACCTATTTCTCTCACTTCCCGATGTAATTTGGCCCGAGCATTGATTATGTCATAAATAGGAAAAGGTAATGGGTCCCAACTCGATTATTCAATTCTAAGCGCAAAAATGTTAGCGTCCAAATTTTACGTACGGAATCTGATTCCATCACTTCCCAATGTCATAGAAACTTGAAATTTTACACGAGCATTGATTATATCATAAATAGGAAAAGTTAATGGGTCCCAACTCAATTATTCAATTTTAAGCGCAAAAGAATTAGCGTCCAAATTTTACGTACGGAATCTAAATCTCTCACTTCCCAATGTCGTAGAAACTTGAAATTTGGCACGAGCATTGATTGTCATAAATAGGAAAAGCTAATGGGTCCCATCTCGATTATTCAATTCTTAGTGCCAAAAAATTAGCGTCCAAATTTTACGTACAGAATTTAATTCTCTCACTTTCCAATGTCATAGAAACTTGAAATTTGGCACGAGCATTGATTATGTCATAAATAGGTAAAGCTAATGGGTCCCAACTCGATTATTCAATTCTAAGCGCAAAAGAATTAGCGTCCAAATTTTACATACGGAATCTAATTCTGTCACTTCCTGATGTCATAAAAACTTGAAATTTGGCACGAGCATTGATTATGTCATAAATAGGAAAAGTTTATAGGTCCCAACTCAATTATTCAATTCTAAGCACAAAAGAATTAGCGTCCAAATTTTACGTACAGAATCTATTTCTCTCACTTCCCGATGTAATTTGGCACGAGCATTGATTATGTAATAAATAGGAAAAGGTAATGGGTCCCAACTCGATTATTCAATTCTAAGCGCAAAAATATTAGCGTCCAAATTTTACGTACGGAATCTAATTCTCACTTCCCAATGTCATAGAAACTTGAAATTTGGCACGAGCATTGATTATATCATAAATAGGAAAAGTTAATGGGTCCCAACTCGATTATTCAATTCTAAGCGCAAAAGAATTAGCGTCCAAATTTTACGTACGGAATGTAATTCTCTCACTTCGTGATGTCATCTATATATATATAACTGAATGTATGTCTGTCTGTCTGTCGGTCCTTTATGCATTACTACAGCATTCATCCAATCGCCGTGAAACTTTGGGAAGTTGCTGAGTACACTCCTGGGAAGATTACTGGCATAGTACAACCATCCTACGATAGGTGGCGTGCGTGCGAGTATCGTCGACAGTTATACCCCCCAGACAAAGATCGTTTGATTTCCATCTCAAGCACGAAAGCAAAAGGCATTAGGAGCAGCGGGATGTGTGTTCAACCAGAAAATGATGCATCCGCCGAACGTTTCGCAAGACAATTGCTGGATATTGAGAATGCTGAGGTAAAATGAAAGCTGTGCTGTGATTGGTTGCTATATATTATACTGCTGAGGCAACATGAAAGCTGTGCTGTGATTGGTTGCTATTTCTTATACTGCTGAGGCAACATAAAAGCTGTGCTGTGATTGGTTGCTATATATTATACCGCTGAGGTAACTTGAAAGCTGTGCTGTGATTGGTTGCTATATATTATACTGCTGAGGTAACATGAAAGCTGTGCTGTGATTGGTTGATACTTCTTATATTACTGAGGTTACATGAAAGCTGTGCTGTGATTGGTTGCTACTTCTTATATTACTGAGGTTACATGAAAGCTGTGCTGTGATTGGTTGCTACATATTATACCGCTGAGGTAAAATGAATGCTGCGCTGTGATTGGTTGCTTTTTTTTATATTGCTGAGGCAGAATAAAAGTTGAGCTGTGATTGGTTGTTATTTCTCTTTCTGCTGAGGTAACATAAAGGCTGCGCTGTGATTGGTTGTTATATTTTATACTGCTGAGGTAACATGAAAGCTGCGCTGTGATTGGGCGTTATATATTATAAAGCTGAGGTAACATGTAAGCTGTGCTGCGATTGGTTGTTATTTATTATACCACTGAGGTAACATGAAAGCTGCGCTGTGATTGGTTGTTATCTAGATATATAAAAACTAATGAATGTATGTCTGTCTGTCTTCGCAGCAACGCGCTACGGGTAAGCTAGTTCTTAATAAAATCGTTTGTATGGACCCCTAAATCTAAGTGAACCTTTAAGGCTGATTAAGACACAATGATTTTCGCTCAAAAATCGCTCAAAGCCGTCTTTTGAGCGATAATCGTTGTGTATAACTGCACTGACATCATGCAGTTTTCGTTAAGCCGTCGCTCATTATTGTCTTTCAGCATACTGAAAGATCAGCGATCAGTTATCAGAAATTCACAGCGGGATACAGCTGGTACTAGTGTTTCAGCTGTATGCTACTCCCTGAAGACAGGCAGGGTATGAAGAACAGAGCGGTCCAGCTGTGTTCTTCATCCCCCACTCAGAGCGCTCAGTTGTATAACAGCCGGGCGCACCAAGCACAGAACAGTTGTATGCAGAAGACAAGCGGTCCAGCTGCGTTCTTCAATCCCTGCTCGGAGTGTTCAGCTGTATAACAGCCGGGAGCTCCGCGCAGAAAACAGCTGGGTACAGAAGACAAGCTTCCGCTTGTCTTTTGCATCCTCTGCTCAGAGCACAAGGTGATCATTCAACGTTTGAAAGCACACAATGATTATCGCTCAAAAGATTTTTTGAGCCGGGAGCAGGAGCCGCCGCTGAATCTGCGCCGGTCAGCCCTATCTGATAGATAGGCTGGCCACAGAGAATCGGGACAATTCGCAGCATGCTGCGAATTGCCCGCCGCGAGCAGAGAATCGCAATGATTCTCCGCTCGTGGACAGGGGCCGTCGCTTTCCATAGCAATGCTATGGAAAGCGTCGGCCGGTGTGATTCGCCGGCGGTTTACTGCCGTGGACCGGGGGCCTTAGGTAATTTTAGTCCAAAATTGATCTCTAATGTTGACTTGGTCAGCTCATGTGGAGGTGGCGGAGTCTGCTTACGCAAGGCTTCCAATATATGAATCTGTTCGAGGCGTTTTGAAATGGTAAATACTAGAGATGAGCGAACGTACTCGTCCGAGCTTGATACTCGTTCGAGTATTAGCGTGTTCGAGATGCTCGTTACTAGAGGCGAGCACCACGCGATGTTCGAGTTACTTTCACTTTCATCTCTGAGACGTTAGCGCGCTTTTCTGGCCAATAGAAAGACAGGGAAGGCATTACAACTTCCCCCTGCGACGTTCAAGCCCTATACCACCCCCCTGCAGTGAGTGGCTGGGGCGATCAGATGTCACCCGAGTATATAAATCGGCCCCTCCCGCGGCTCGCCACAGATGCGTTCTGACATAGAGGAGGGAAAGTGGTATCTTGGTGGAGCTGCTATAAGGAGAGTGTTAGGAGTATTTTAGGCTTCAAGAACCCCAACGGTCCTTCTTAGGGCCACATCTAACCGTGTGCAGTACTGTGGAGGCTGCTTTTTGCAGTGTTGCACTTTTTTTTTTTTTTGTATATCGGCCGTGCAGAGCATTGCGCCCTGCAGTAATTATACATACTCCAGGGCCAGTAGTGGTGGTGAGGCAGGGACAGAAGACATATATTTATTGAATATAGGCAGTGGGCCTTTCCAAAAACATTTGGGGAAAAAAATCTATTTGGGCTGCCTGTGACTGTCCTCAGTGTACTGGGTCTGTGCTGGGTGTAGTTGTCCTCCTAATTCATACGCAGCCAGCTAAGTGTTACAGCAGGCTTGCGCAAAATTATTTCCTGGCTCTGCTGTGCGTTCGGTAAGCGAAGTGAGCCTCCAACCACAGGCCAATAAGCGGCACATTTAATTACAGCGTTCTGTTTCTGCACTACTGGTAATACACCATGCTGAGGGGTAGGGGTAGGCCTATAGGACGTGGACGCGGGCGAGGACGCGGAGGCCCAAGTCAGGGTGTGGGCATAGGCCGAGCCAGTGCGGTGGCCAGGGGTAGAGGCAGGACCAGACCGAATAATCCACCAACTGTTTCCCAAAGCGCCCCCTCGCGCCATGCCACCCTGCAGAGGTCAAGGTGCTCTACAGTGTGGCAGTTTTTCACAGAGACGCCTGACGACCGACGAACAGTGGTGTGCAACCTTTGTCGCGCCAAGATCAGCTGGGGAGCCACCACCACCAGCATGCGCAGGCATATGATGGCCAAGCACCCCACAAGGTGGGACGAAGGCCGTTCACCGCCTCCGGTTTGCACCACTGCCTCTCCCCCTGTGCCCCAACCTGCCACTGAGATCCAACCCCCCTCTCAGGACACAGGCACTACCGTCTCCTGGCCTGCACCCACACCCTCACCTCCGCTGTCCTCGGCCCCATCCAGCAATGTCTCTCAGCGCAGCGTCCAGACGTCGCTAGCGCCACTGTTTGAGCGCAAGCGCAAGTACGCCGCCACGCACCCGCACGCTCAAGCGTTAAACGTGCACATTGCCAAATTGATCAGCCTGGAGATGCTGCCGTATAGGCTTGTGGAAACGGAGGCTTTCAAAAGCATGATGGCGGCGGCGGCCCCGCGCTACTCGGTTCCCAGTTGCCACTACTTTTCCCGATGTGCCGTCCCAGCCATGCACGACCACGTCTCCCGCAACATTGTACGCGCCCTCACCAACGCGGTTACTGCCAAGGTCCACTTAACAACGGACACGTGGACAAGCACAGGCGGGCAGGGCCACTATATCTCCCTAACAACACATTGGGTGAATTTAGTGGAGGCTGGGACAGAGTCAGAGCCTGGGACCGCTCACGTCCTACCCACCCCCAGAATTGCGGGCCCCAGCTCGGTGCTGGTATCTGCGGCGGTGTATGCTTCCTCCACTAAACCACCCTCCTCCTCCTCCTCCTCCAACGCAACCTCTGTCTCGCAATCAAGATGTGTCAGCAGCAGCACGTCGCCAGCAGTCGGTGTCGCGCGGCGTGGCAGCACAGCGGTGGGCAAGCGTCAGCAGGCCGTGCTGAAACTACTCAGCTTAGGAGAGAAGAGGCACACGGCCCACGAACTGCTGCAGGGTCTGACAGAGCAGACCGACCGCTGGATTGCGCCACTGAGCCTCCAACCGGGCATGGTCGTGTGTGACAACGGCCGTAACCTGGTGGCGGCTCTGCAGCTCGGCAGCCTCACGCACGTGCCATGCCTGGCCCATGTCTTTAATTTGGTGGTGCAGCGCTTTCTGAAAAGCTACCCACGCTTGTCATACCTGCTCGGAAAGGTGCGCCGGGTCAGCGCACATTTCCGCAACTCCAAGACGGATGCTGCCACCCTGCGGACCCTGCAACATCGGTTTAATCTGCCAGTACACCGACTGCTCTGCGACGTGCCCACACGGTGGAACTCTACGCTCCACATGTTGGCCAGGCTCTATGAGCAGCGTAGACCTATTGTGGAATACCAACTCCAACATGGGCGGCGTAGTGGGAGTCAGCCTCCTCAATTCTTTACAGAAGAGTGGGCCTGGTTGGCAGACATCTGCCAGGTCCTTGGAAACTTTGAGGAGTCTACCCAGATGGTGAGCGGGGATGCTGCAATCATTAGCGTCACCATTCCTCTGCTATGCCTCTTGAGAAGTTCCCTGCAAAGCATAAAGGCAGACGCTTTGCACTCGGAAACGGAGGCGTGGGAAGACAGTATGTCGCTGGATAGTCAGAGCACCCTCATGTCTATATCTCAGCGCGTTGAGGAGGAGGAGGAGGAGGAGCATGAGGGGGAAGAGACAGCTTGGCCCACTGCTGAGGGTACACATGCTGCTTTCCTGTCATCCTTTCAGCGTGTATGGCCGGAGCAGGAGGAGGAGGATCCTGAAAGTGATCTTCCTAGTGAGGACAGCCATGTGTTGCGTACAGGTACCCTGGCACACATGGCTGACTTCATGTTAGGATGCCTTTCTCGTGACCCTCGCGTTACACGCATTCTGGCCACTACGGATTACTGGGTGTACACACTGCTCGACCCACGGTATAAGGAGAACCTTTCCACTCTCATACCCGAAGAGGAAAGGGGTTCGAGAATGATGCTATACCACAGGGCGCTGGTGGACAAACTGATGGTAAACTTCCCATCCGACAGCGCTAGTGGCAGAAGGCGCAGTTCCGAGGGCCAGGTAGCAGGGGAGGCGCGGAGATCAGGCAGCATGTACAGCGCAGGCAGGGGAACATTCTCCAAGGCCTTTGCCAGCTTTATGGCTCCTCAGCAAGACACTGTCAACGCTCCCCAGTCAAGGCTGAGTTGGCGGGAGCACTGTAAAAGGATGGTGAGGGAGTACGTAGCCGATCGCACGACCGTCCTCGGTGACGCCTCTGCCCCCTACAACTACTGGGTGTCGAAGCTGGACACGTGCCCTGAACTCGCGCTGTATGCCCTGGAGGTGCTTGCTTGTCCTGCGGCTAGCGTCTTGTCAGAGAGGGTGTTTAGTGCGGCTGGGGGAATCATCACGGATAAGCGTACCCGCCTGTCAACCGACAGTGCCGACAGGCTTACACTCATGAAGATGAACAAAGCCTGGATTTCCCCAGACTTCTCTTCTCCACCAGCGGACAGCAGCGATACCTAAGCAATACGTAGGCTGCACCCGCGGATGGAAGCATCGTTCTCTATCACCATCAAAAACGGGGACATTTTTGCTTCATCAATCTGTGTATAATATTCCTCCTCCTCCTTCTGCTCCTCCTCCTGAAACCTGACGTAATCACGCCGAACGGGCAATTTTTCGTAGGCCCCCAAGGCTTAGTCATATAATTTTTCTAAACAATTTTTATACGTTTCAATGCTCATTAAAGCGTTGAAACTTTCACCTCAACCAATTTTTATTTTAACTGGGCTGCCTCCAGGCCTAGTTACCAATTAAGCCACATTAACCAATTCACCAATTTTTTGGGGCCCTCGCCTACAGTGTAATCCAATTAATTTTTTGCCCACCTGCATTACAGCTGACGTTACATCCGCTGTGTTGGGCACTGCAATGGGATATATTTATGTACCGCCGGTGGGTTCCAGGGAGCCACCCATGCTGTCGGTCCACACGGAGTTGTAACTACATGTGTAAGCTTCTAAAGAACCCCAGTCTGACTGGGGCATGCAGTGTGGGCCGAAGCCCACCTGCATTAAGCACGACATTACCTCAGCTGTGATGGGCAATGCAATGGGATATATTTATGTACCGCCGGTGGCTTCCTGGCACCCACCCATGCTGTGGGTCCTCAGGGACTTCACAATAGAGAGTTGTACCTGCCTGTGTCTATGAATTAAAAAGCCCGGTCAGGTTGGGGCATGCAGTGTGGGCTGAAGCCCACCTGCATTTAATCGGACGTTACCTCAGCTGTGATGGGCACTGCAATGGGATACATTAATGTACAGCCGGTGGGTTCCAGGGAGCCAGCCATGCTGTGGGTGCACACGGAATTCCCATTGCGGAGTTGTACCTGCCTGTGACTATTTATAAAAAACCGCGGTCTGACTGGGGCATGCAGACACCTTGACAGAATGAATAGTGTGTGGCACATAGGTTCCCCATTGCTATGCCCAGGTGTGCAGCTCCTGATGGCGGTGGCACAGGAGTATATTTCTCATTGCTTCTGTACAGCATTGTGGGCTATCGCCCCGCCCCTTTTAAAGAGGGTCGCTGCCTAGCCGTGCCAACCCTCTGCAGTGTGTGCCTGCGGTTCCTCCTCATGGCAGACGCACTTATAAATAGACATGAGGGTGGCGTGACATGAGGGCAGCTGAAGGCTGCGCAGGGACACTTTGGTGTGCGCTGTGGACACTGCGTCGTGCGGGGGGGGGGGGTTGGGCAGCATGTAACCCAGGAGAAGTGGCAGCGGAATGTCATGCAGGCAGTGATGGTGCTTTGTTGTAGGTAGTGTGGTGCTTAGCTAAGGTATGCCATGCTAATGAGGGCTTTTCAGAAGTAAAAGTTGTTGGGGGGGGGGCCCACTCTTGCCGGTATTGTGGCTTAATA
The DNA here is from genome assembly GCF_035609145.1 of Eleutherodactylus coqui. Lineage (NCBI taxonomy): Eukaryota > Metazoa > Chordata > Amphibia > Anura > Eleutherodactylidae > Eleutherodactylus > Eleutherodactylus coqui. Next base: position 94,124,962 of record NC_089849.1, read on the forward strand.
GTGGGACCTGGGAACTTGAGATGCAGCCCAACATGTAGCCCCTCGCCTGCCCTATCCGTTGCTGTGTCGTTCCCATCACTTTCTTGAATTGCTCCGATTTTCACAAATGGAAACCTTAGCGAGCATCGGCGATATACAAAAATGCTCGGGTCGCCCATTGACTTCAATGGGGTTCGTTACTCGAAACGAACCCTTGAGCATCGCGATAATTTCGTCCCGAGTAACGAGCACCCGAGCATTTTGGTGCTCGCTCATCTCTAGTAAATACCTTCTTTTAAGTCTAGGCCATGTTTGCTTGAGGTCCTCCTGAGGATGCACTTTAATGCTTCCTATTATGTCGGTAGGGCAATAGGATTAGAGATATGTGTTATCAAAAATGACCCAATGGGGTCCCTCAATTCAGAAACACATATTGCATCTTTCAGAAGTTTAGCATATAATCTCCCGGTAGAGCACTGACAGCTGTCCCTTTTTTGAAATGTGAGAAATTTGATAGCAGCGAGATCCTGCAGCCTTGGTTTTGGCTCACACACGGTTTTCATTATTGCCTCCTTTTATCTGGTAGTGGTGAACCCTGGAAATAATATCCTTAGGGCGGTCTAGATCTGTGGGCTTAGGGTCCAGAGACTGATGTACATGATCCAACTCCCAGGACCGCTAAAATAGTGATAAAGGTGAGGCGAAGAGTTTCTGCCAGGTTCTGCTGCTCCACTATTTCAGGAAGACCCCATACTGTTATGTTATTTTGCCTCCTTCTATTCTTTGTGATGTCTAAAGAATCTGCAAAGTATTGCTATTGATAGGTATAAGCCACAATAAGTTGTTGGGAGTCCACTCTGTCTGATAAGGCAGTCAGCAACATTTCCAGAGAAGCGACTCGCTCATTCACCCATTGCGTCTTAGACCTAATGGTAGACCACTCGCTCTTAGAAGTTCTTCAGCGGTGGGATATAGTTTTACATATCTTCTCTCATAGGTATACCTTGTGTCAGGCAGACCTATGTGGATCTGCCATTACATACACAGATAGTCGCAATGGTGTGACTGCTGACGCTGTACTGGGCCAAGTCGCTGTACCTAAAGATCTACACAGGAGCTTAGTAGAAAACCAGGCTGAAGTCAGGCTTGGCGTCATGGGTGTAGTAATGGTGCCGAAGCTGAGAGTCAGGGCAAGAGCAGATAATAAAAAAGTCCAGAGTACAAAGCCAAGGCCAGAATAGTCTAAACAAGGCAAGGGCCAGAACAAACAGAGGCTTTGTCACAAATGGCTGTATGAGACCAATTGCTTAGGCATCCACCCTAGGGTTTGGGCGCCTAGTATAGCAGATGCTGGCTGGTCATTGGTAGGAGACAGAATTAGGAAGTCGGCGCTGTCGTTATAAGACAGTGGACGGGAACACGCGCCCTATAGGCAGATGCCAACCACAGGTCCCAGAGCAGGTGAACGGTGGTGGAGCATCGTGACGGTATGCCCCCCCCCCCCCCCCTCCTCTAGGCCACCACCTCTTTGCAGAAAGAAATATCTTGATTAAATCAGAAGCCTAGGTGGGAGAGTCTCTGGTCTGAGTCCAGATCTTAAGAAATGCCAGGTGATACTGATTTGCTGCTGGTAGTAACCGAGTTGGAACAGAAACTAGTACTACTGGAAGTAAATTCGGAACTCCGGATGCCTCTGAAAGCCGAGTAAGAATTGTATACACCTCTGAAAGCTATCTCTGAACTGCAGACACCACTGGCTGAAGACTCAGAGCTGCAGGCACCTCTGGCAGCAGACTTGGCACTGGAGCAGATATCACTGGCAACAGACCTGGAATCGAAACAGGCACCTCTGGAAAATGACTCTGCACAAGAGTAAATGACACTTCTGGCTGCCGACTTGGCATAGCAACAGATGACACTGCAAGCTGCAGCGTAGACCAGCCGCAGGCACCATAGCAGGCACTAGCACAGCAGTTGGAGGCATAGATGGCTTGAGTCTCTGGAGAAACAGCACGCTGAACTCCAATTTGTAAATCAAGTGGAACAGTGACAAACCCGATGACATCAACCAGGAGTTCCCCATCAGCAGAAGTGACAAGAATGGGCTTCTTCAAGTATAGCGTAGCTATCCTGTTCTTGACCACTAAGGCCTGGTGGATAAAGTTCTTGTCAGTGTTGGAATTAAGAAATGCCTCTTTAGAAAACTGAGAGTTGCCTCAGGTAAGAGATGCAGGAAGCAGAAACTGTGGAGAGGTCTTGGTGTCAACCAGGGCAACTTCTCCCACTTGGCCTAGGTGGTGAAAACTCTCAGGCTTCACTGAGTAAAATTTTAAGACGTGTCCTTTGTCACCACAGTATACGTGGTGTTTTTGCATTTGCCTCCTCAGGTGTTCTTCAGATGAGTGCTTAGTTCTGTCTACCTCCATAGGTTCCTCGGCAGACAGAACAGAAGAAGGCTGAAGTGGTCTAGAGAAACCAGGAGCCAAACCCATTTTTCTCCTCATGAGAGATTTCACATAGGCGTTTTCTGGACTGAATACCAATTCTTGAGTCCAAAGAGATTTTCCAAGGAAGAGGGTAAATCTCTGCCAGCTAGCTCATCTTTTAGTCTGCCAGAAAGTTGCCTGGAGTGTCTGGTCATTCCATTCTAGTTTAGTGGCTAGTGTGCGAAGCTATATGGCATACTGGCCAACTATTATGGACCCTTGGTGTAAGCACAGGAGAGCAGACCCAGCAGATGCTCCTCAAGTACGGTACAAAATGTGGGCAGGAAGGTCTGAAGATCACAGGACTCTTATCGGTGTAGCCCAGGCTAAAGCATTGCCAGACAGTAAAGCAATGATAATTTTACTGCCATCAGCATGGAACTGTACAGATTTGAGCTCAAAATAAATCTGTCATTAATCCAAAAATCCTTGGCAAGATTTAGGCTCTCCATCATATTGTGATGGCAAATGCAACTGAGGCCCAGTGGAAGGAACAGAAACAAAGAGCGGAGACTTAAGCCCATTTACACGCAAAGATGATCGCTCAAAATTCCTTCAAAAGATAGGATGATTGACAGTTTGAGCGATCATTTTGCATAAGCTGCTAATGGGCACTAATGTTCATTAGCTTTATTTGCATGTAAATGAGCTTCCCTGAGCTGTATGCCGAGAATAGCAGTTGATCTGTTATCTGCATACAGTCCCTTTGTTCTGCCACAGGACTGCAGCTGAATACAATGTTATCAGCGCTCCCATGGAGAATCACAATGCAGTGCCATGCAGGGAAACATTGCAAGTGTGAATGAACCCATTCAAAAGAATAGGTTTCATATCTGTGCGTCTCGTAATGCAGAAATCTCGCATGATTTTCTCGCCAATGTGAAGGAGCCCTAAGGGCGATGCGAGAGAGTCAAAAAATGCTGAATTATGAAACACATACTTTTCAATGCTTTCCTTCAAATTTGCAATATTTTTACTCATGTGATGTTGCGAGAGAAAAAAAAAAGCACGGCATGCCCTATCTTTCTGCATTTTGCGTTTTTTTTTATCTCCCATGTTTCACTATGTAGCCTCCTTTTTGTCGCATCTCAAAGCTCGATGCAATAGTGTGAGAAAATCACAAGTGGCAGTGATGTTTTTGCGAGAAAAAGCAGTGCTGGCGCTCAAAAATTGCAAGAAAAAGCCGCGATTTTCTCGCGGCGATATCATGATCGCAAATGTGAAGGAGCCCCAAGACCGATTTCGCATCTGCGTCACTAATCCCGCTCAAAATGCCAGCGCTTTTTCTTCTGCCCAGAAGTGGGCAGCTGGACGGACCCCATTATAGTAATTTGGGTTCTACCGGCGCTGTTCGGTTTCATCCAGAGTCGGAGCAGGAAAGCGGAACCCCAGGCCAGATGTGAAACCACAAGAACAGTTGCACAACTAATAATAATGCAGCTGATGAGCTACAAAATGTTGTTTGTACAGTTCTGTCTTGGAAGTCGGAGAATTCTAGATGTAGTTTGTAGGGAAAGGAGATGTTTGAATACTTCAGAAATGATATTTTCTGCCATGGAGTAGGAGGAGTTCAGAGCTTTATCGTTTGATCACTGAGCAAGGGGGGAAGAAAAGTCTGGGGATGGATACAGGAAAGAGAGCAGTAACATGATTTTATATGGTTGGTATCCATATAGTTAATTCTGTAAAGCCCATAAACCCTTTGAACTAGCCAGGAACTTTTATTGCAAGTTGAACCATGCTGGTAGCAGGAATCGGAGCTTAGGGGATTTACTCTTGAAGAAGGAAAAAGTGTTATAGTTGACACCTAAACCTGGTTTGCACAGGCTTCAAAAGATGGTCTGATGGGCATCGGTTTACCCCAACCGACCAGCCCCCATTCCTCATAGCGAGGGGGATTTCAGGAAAATGAACAGTTTACTTCCTCTCACCACCCTGCTGTCCAATCAGAAGCATCGCCTAATAAGTTGCTGGGTGGCCTTATAACTCCGAGCCCAGGACGAAGAGTAGCATATCAGTGGTACAACAATGGTTGGTTGACAATGCGGGGGTCAGTCTGGGACCTCTTTTACACAGGCCAATCAATCGGGAATCCGGGAAGCTGGACGATGACCGTTTAGTGTAAATGCATATCCCGACTGAACTGCGAACGAGAATTTGTTAGTTTCTCATTCAGTTTTCTAAATACAGAGAACTGAACTAGAGTATGGCGCATGTAAAGGGCAGTATCCCATATGAACAACTGCCTGCTTCCTGTGAATGGAAGCTGGTGGGTCGGAACACTAGTTCAGCCAACAGCTCTCTTTCTCAATTTCTGCCAATGTACTTGCGCGCTGGGACAAGCATACATGTGTTCTGAATGTAGTAAGGGGAGCAAGCTACTGCCAGGTTTCCCTGGTGGCAACTATTCCCCCAAAAACAAGGGATTGGGCATGTCAAAATCCAGGTGCGCGATCCTTAGCTCCTGCCACATCAAAATCTGCATGTTCTGATATACATCTAAAGTGTATGACCATTTTAAATATGAACTGTGCTCCCCTTGTCAGGGGACTTGTCAGCTCAGAAACTTGATTAGATGTGTCAGCGAGATGTATAGACTGTGATGGAGTCATTTATGCTTGATTTATAACTTGAGTGAGTGGAAATACACTCATTGTCAGTAACATCCCTCCCCTAGACGTTGTCAGGAAAATTTCTCTGTGATTGTACCATTGGTATAAGTAAGTGATTACAATATCAGAGCAAAAGAATCATTTATTGTGAAGAACTGACCCCTTATAGGGAGGCTCTAGTACCCTGTTGTACTACGGTACCTCTAGCTTGGATACAAGATGTGATATGGGCGGACATAGAGGCTCTAGTACCCTGTTGTACTGCCTCTAGCTTGGATACAAGATGTGATACAGGCGGGCATGGAGGCTCTAGTACCCTGTTGTACTGCCTCTAGCTTGGATACAAGATGTGATACAGGCAGGCATGGAGGCTCTAGTACCCTGTTGTACCGCCTCTAGCTTGGATACAAGATGTGATATGGGCAGGCATGGAGGCTCTAGTACCCTGTTGTACCGCCTCTAGCTTGTATACAAGATGTGATATGGGCAGGCATGGAGGCTCTAGTACCCTGTTGTACTGCCTCTAGCTTGGGTACAAGATGTGATATATACAGAGGGTATGGAGGCTCTACTCTGCTGTTGTACTGCCTCTAGCTTGGATACAAGATGTGATACAGGTGGGCATGGAGGCTCCAGTACCCTGTTGTACCACCTCTAGCTTGGGTACAAGATATGATATATACGGAGGGCATGGAGGCTCTAGTCCCCTTTTGGGTTGCCTCAAGCTTGGATAAAAGATGAGATATAGGCGCACATGGAGGCTCTAGTTCCCTGTTGTACCGCCTCTAGCTTGGATACAAGATATTATACGGGCGGGCATGGAGGCTCTAGTACCATGTTGTACCTCCTCTAGCTTAGACACAACATGTGATCTGGACGGGCATGAAGGTTCTAGTACCCTGTTAGACCACCTCTAGCTTGGATACAAGATATCATACAGGTGGGCATGGAGGCTCTAGTATCCAGTTGGGTGCCTGTAGTTTTGATACAAGATGTGATACGGGTGGGCATGGAGGCATACAGGTTCCGTATTGCAACCTGTGGCATATTGCTCCCCATTTGCTGGAACTGACCTCTAGATTGTACAAACTCATAGGCTGTTAATGTTGGTGTCCCAGATGGTCCCATACATGTTCTATTGGTGATTAATCTGGCTACCAGGCAGCCATGGATGTGTGACAATGTTGTGGGGGCTTCCTGTGACCCCCTTGTGTGTGCAGCCGAGCATTATCCTGCTGCCCTTTAGAAGCCACCATGAGAGGAACACTTGTGGCTGCAGGATGTCCTGAACATATCGCTGAGCTGTCATTGTCCCTCGTACCACTACTAGGGGGGGACCAACTGTCATATGTGATGGCCCCCAGACCATGAGGTGCTCAATCCTAGGTCTCCAGGCACAAACACGGCTGCTGTCAGCGCCCAAACTAAACAAGGATTCGTTACCGAAGACAACCCGGTTCCACTCCGTAGCGTCCAGTTTCATTATTTACAACACCACTTCAAACAGAGGCAACAGTGGGTGTCAAAGACAGAACACGTAATTAGCGCCATGAGACCAAATGCCCTTTGATAGGACCATCCAGCTTCTCACATCCCAATAATGCGCCCCTCTCAGACTCTGGTAATGGGGTTAAATCTCTTCTCCGGAAGAAGAGGCCACTACACACAAGGAGCCTCCGAGAGTATTTTATAGACCAAGGGGGAACCACTTCTAGGACTTCCGGTGACAAGCCCGTTCATCTAATCACCACAACTCTCATCATTTACAGATCTGCCTGAGATGGAACTGCATGCCGGGTTTTGCAGCAAAACAACAACTTCTCAGGGCTGGAATGCTTTTGACAACGGGTGTAGATTAATCACTGGCAGCCACAGAAGTGCTGGGACGGTGCGGGAGACGTTCTTCCTGGGGGCTGTGCGCCCCTCTTAGCTGCGCTCCGTGTAACTGGGGATATTCTTGTCAGTAAGATCCTTGGCATCCAGCATCTTTTGGGTTGCCGTATGGGACGTGATCCTTAGGGATAATCCTGGGTGAACCCCCCCACCTCTTCGCCCAAACATCAATGTGTAAATTATGCGCTCGTCAAAGCAGATCTCGCTATTACGACAACGGCGCAGCTGTTGCTTTACAGCAAGCTCTTATCCGGAGAAAATCGTTAAGAAAAGTGACCATTTGCTCGGTTCACAGGCCACTCCACTTAATTTATTAATCACCTTCCCTTCTCGCAGAAGTCGTTGTCTCCTCTGTGAAAGAGTCCGTGCTTGGCACTGCGTCTGATCCTGGCAGAGGTCCATGCCAGCAGCTTAGTGGGGTCTGTTCCACACGATCGGCTCTGAAACCCCATCCGCCTGGTGGATGGCTCAAAAAGTCGGCTTCGTCACTGGTAATCAGAGCGGAATCCTCCCTAATTAAATAATTATAATGCTGGGTAGCTCCCCCCTAGTCTTTAATTAAAGCCACTTAACATTCAGGAGCGTTTGTCGCCAGCCTGAGCCGCCATTTGTTGGCGTGACATAACAATGCCTGTTCATTCTCATTCAGGCCAAATCTGTCACAACAGCGACTATTGTTCACAGCCCCAGTGCATGATGTCATCTGCTGCCATGTCTGGCCCACTGTAGAATGACACATACCTACACAGGTACCACCCAAAAACCCTACCGGGATATGGGATTCAGGGCTTTGCATCCAGCAAAACGCATGTTGGGGTATAATATTGGCTTGGGGGTCCCATTGCAGAAGTCTATGCGCCTCACAAAAACAACATTGGTGTGATGCATGATTTTTTGGGGGGTTCGGGGTTTTGCAAAAGTTACTGCACTACTACTGCCAACATATCCATCGATATATCCGCCGCTTTCATATTTGGCTGTCGCCCAGCTTTCCAAGGAACAGATATTGCTGTGAATTTATCTTTCTTCCTCGCTGCACATCGGTAGACAAGGTTTTGTTTGTATCTCTATTTGACCTGTTGCAAGATATAGGAGACTGATAATCACTCCTCTTTCCCAGCACCCAGAATGACACATTTGCCTATTTTTGCCATTCGAGTGCCTAGGAAAGTTCCCAACTTGAATGGCAAAATAGGGTCTGGATGATGGGTGTTTCTTCTGTATTGTTCCTGGGATATCTTGCCCATCCTTGGAGTCAAGCGTAATGCTGATGTGGCCCTCAAGGACAATGAGTTTGACCGCCCTGCAATAAGGTTATGGGCTCATATGATAGGGGTTGTTTAGTCTGCTGATGTGACTTTCATACTCGCCAGCCTCTCCGTCCCTCGCTGTTTGCCCACAACGCCGCTGCTCAATCCATGGACGTTATGGGCCTAGACTATGTCCATAATTAGAGGACAGTGTGTACATGCTCACACAGCACAGGGGAGAGGAGTCCGCTCTATGGGTAACGAGGGAACGGGGGGTCCGGTGAGTACGTAAATCACTGCCCCTGTCCAATGAGCGTATGACCTTCGTGTATGCTTGATCACACAGCACAGAAGAGTCCGCTATATGAGTAGTGAGGGAACGGGGAGTCCGGTAAGTACGTAAATCACTGCCCCTGTCCAATGAGCGTATGACCTCAGTGTATGCACGCTCACACAGCGCAGAGGAGTCCACTCTATGGGTGGCGAGGGAACAGGGAGTCCGGTGGGTATGTAAATCACTGCCCCTGCCCAATGAGCCTATGACCTCAGTGTATGCACGCTCACACAGCGCAGAGGAGTCCGCTCTATGGGTGGCGAGGGAACAGGGAGTCCGGTGGGTATGTAAATCACTGCCCCTGTCCATTGAGCGTATGACCTCAGTGTATCAGGCTCACACAGCGCAGAGGAGTCCGCTCTATGGGTAACGAGGGAACGGGGGGTCCGGTGAGTACGTAAATCACTGCCCCTGTCCAATGAGCACATGACCTCTGTGTACCGGGCTCACACAGCGCAGAGGAGTCCACTCTATGGGTAATGAGGGAACGGGGAGTCCGGTGAGTATGTAAATCACTGCCCCTGTCCAATGAGTGTATGACCTCAGTGTACCGGGCTCACACAGCGCAGAGGAGTCCGCTCTATGGGTAGCGAGGGAACAGGGAGTCCGGTGAGTACGTAAATCACTGCCCGTCCAATGAGCGTATGACCTCAGTGTATCGGGCTCACACAGCGCAGAGGAGTCCGCTCTATGGGTAACCAGGGAACGGGGAGTCCGGTGAGTATGTAAATCTCTGCCCCTGTCCAATGAGTGTATGACCTCAGTGTATCAGGCTCACACAGCGCAGAGAAGTCCGCTCTATGGGTAGCGAGGGAACAGGGAGTCCGGTGAGTATGTAAATCACTGCCCGTCCAATGAGCGTATGACCTCAGTGTATCGGGCTCACACAGCGCAGAGGAGTCCGCTCTATGGGTAACCAGGGAACGGGGAGTCCGGTGAGTACGTAAATCACTGCCCCTGTCCAATGAGCGTATGACCTCTGTGTATGCACGATCACACAGCACAGAGGAGTCCGCTCTATGGGTAACGAGGGAACGGGGGTCCGGTGAGTACATAAATCACTGCCCCTGTCCAATGAGCAAAAATGACCTCCGTGTATCGGGCTCACACAGCACAGAGGAGTCCGCTCTATGAGTAACAGGGGTCCGGTGAGTATGTAAATCACTGCCCCTGTCCAATGAGCATATGACCTCAGTGTACCGGGCTCACACAGCGCAGAGGAGTCCGCTCTATGGGTAACCAGGGAACGGGGAGTCCGGTGAGTACATAAATCACTGCCCCTGTCCAATGAGCAAAAATGACCTCCGTGTATCGGGCTCACACAGCACAGAGGAGTCCGCTCTATGAGTAACAGGGGTCCGGTGAGTATGTAAATCACTGCCCCTGTCCAATGAGCATATGACCTCAGTGTACCGGGCTCACACAGCGCAGAGGAGTCCACTCTATGGGTAATGAGGGAACAGGGAGTCCTGTGAGTACGTAAATTACTGCCCATGTCCAATGAGCGTATGACCTCTGTATATGCATGCTCACACAGCGCAGAGGAGTCCGCTGTATGGGTAACGAGGGAACGGGGAGTCCTGTGATTAGTAAATCACTGCCCCTGTCTAATGAGTGTATGACCTCAGTGTATGCACGCTCACACAGCGCAGAGCAGTCCGCTCTATGGGTAACGAGGGAACGGGAAGTCCAATGAGTATGTAAATCACTGCTCCTGTCCAATGAGTGTATGACCTTAGTGTATGCACGCTCACACAGCACAGAGGAGTCCGCTCTATGGGTAACAAGGGAACGGGGGTCCGGTGAGCATGTAAATCACTGCCCCTGTCCAATGAGCGTATGACCTCTGTGTATCGGGCTCACACAGTGCAGAGGAGTCCGCTCTATAGGTGGCGAGGGAACGGGGGTCCGGTGAGTATGTAAATCACTGCCCCTGTCCAATGAGCGTATAACCTCAGTGTACCGGGCTCGCACAGCGCAGAGGAGTCCGCTCTATGGGTAACGAGGGAACGGGGGTCCGGTAAGTACGTAAATCACTGCCCCTGTCCAATGAGCACATGACCTCTGTGTACCGGGCTCACACAGCACAGAGGAGTCCGCTCTATGGGTAATGAGGGAACGGGGAGTCCTGTGAGTACGTAAATTACTGCCCATGTCCAATGAGCGTATGACCTCTGTGTATGCACGCTCACACAGCGCAGAGGAGTCTGCTCTATGGGTAGCGAGGGAACGGGGAGTCCGGTGAGCATGTAAATCACTGCCCCTGTCCAATGAGCGTATGACCTCTGTTTATCGGGCTCACACAGCGCAGAGGAGTCCGCTCTATGGGTAACGAGGGAACGGGGAGTCCTGTGATTTATAAATCACTGCCCCTGTCTAATGAACATATGACCTCAGTGTATGTACGCTCACACAGCGCAGAGGAGGCCGCTCTATGGGTAACGAGGGAACGGGGAGTCCGGTGAGTACGTAAATTACTGCCCCTGTCCAATGAGCGTATGACCTCAGTGTATCAGGCTCACACAGCGCAGAGGAGTCCGCTCTATGGGTAACGAGGGAACGGGGGGTCCGGTGAGTACGTAAATCACTCCCCCTGTCCAATGAGCGTATGATGTCAGTGTAGCGGGCTCACACAGCGCAGAGGAGTCCGCTCTATGGGTAACCAGGGAACGGGGAGTCCGGTGAGCATGTAAATTACTGCCCCTGTCCAATGAGCGTATGACCTCAGTGTACCGGGCTCACACAGCGCAGAGGAGTCCGCTCTATGGGTAGCGAGGGAACGGGGGGTCCGGTGAGTACGTAAATCACTCCCCCTGTCCAATGAGCGTATGATGTCAGTGTAGCGGGCTCACACAGCGCAGAGGAGTCCGCTCTATGGGTAACCAGGGAACGGGGAGTCCGGTGAGTACGTAAATCACTGCCCCTGTCGAATGAGTGTATGACCTCAGTGTATGCACGCTCACACAGCGCAGAGTAGTCCGCTCTATGGCTAGCGAGGGAACGGGGGTCCGGTGAGTACGTAAATCACTGCCCCTGTCCAATGAGTGTATGACCTCAGTGTACCGGGCTCACAGGACGCGACAGGTTCCCTTTACATTTCTCAAACTTGGTAGAAAACCAGTAAGTGGTGGTCCCTGTTGGTATGGGGGGTCTGACGGCGATGGTGCATCCTGCGTACTGCGCTGGCATATATAACGGCGATATAATCTAATCACAGATAATTCATCTCTGGAGACGTGCAGACTTCAGAAAGAGGAAATCTATTACCCAGAAATAGGAAGGAAGCGCTTGCAGATATTTAGTAAGTGCTGCTTTATTTGTAATGTTCTGTATGGGAGGTGAGCGCCCATGTGCTGCATTCACCCACTCCATGCTTACATCCTATACTCAAATACTATACACTGCACATGTACATACTCATACTGCACACATACATATGTATACTCATACTATACACTGCACATATACATACTCCTACTGCACACATACATATGTATACTCATACTATACACTGCACATATACATACTCATACTGCACACATATATACTATACACTGCACATGTACATACTCCTACTGCACACATACATATGTATACTCATACTATACACTGCACATATACATACTCATACTGCATACACACACACATATATATATACACTCATACTATACACTGCACATGTACATACTCATACTGCACACATACATATGTATACTCATACTATACACTGCACATATACATACTCATACTGCACACATACATATGTATACTCATACTATACACTGCACATGTACATACTCATACTGCACACATACATATGTATACTCATACTATACACTGCACATATACATACTCATACTGCACACATACACACATATATGTATACACACTCATATATTGTACACTGCACATATACATACTTATACTGCATACACACATATATATACTCATACTATACACTGCACATGTACATACTCATACTGCACACATACATATGTATACTCATACTATACACTGCACATATACATACTTATACTGCATACACACACATATATATACTCATACTATACACTGCACATGTACATACTCATACTGCACACATACATATGTATACTCATACTATACACTGCACATATACATACTCATACTGCACACATACACACATATATGTATACACATCTATTTTCACACCTGCAAAATGATCCGAAAACACGGCCGTCCGAAGAAGCCCTGACTGTGCACATTACACATGCAACCGTGCACAGCCCTGTTGTACACACGCAGACTATATATATATATATATATATATATATATATATATATATATATACACACGCGCGCACACCATGTACACGCATGGTATGCAAATAAGGGAGATGGAATAAATCCTCCACAGTGCCACCTACTGAAAGGCAGCATTCCTTCGAGTCAAAGTGGGACTTTTTATACAAGTCTTGCTACAATGACTGGGAATCAAAAGCAAAGCCAGACCCCATGTACATATAGCTGTTTCCGGGTTATTGCCCATCATCAGTGTACAGTAGGAGTCTGGCTTTTGCTAGTGAGAGGCCTGGGACAGGGGTCAGAAACGCTCTTTTCTCCTTAGGGAGAGCAACTATATACTATAAATAAGTGAGGAGACTCAAATGGCATGGGGTCTGGCTTTGCTTTTGATTCCCAGTCATTGTAGCAAGACTTGTATAAAAAGTCCCACTTTGACTCGAAGGAATGCTGCCTTTCAGTAGGTGGCACTGTGGAGGATTTATTCCATCTCCCTTATTTGCATATTACCCAGAGGAGCGTGCGTGGCCATTTGAGTCTCCTCACTTATTTATAGTATATAGTTGCTCTCCCTAAGGAGAAAAGAGCGTTTCTGACCCACGCATGGTATGTATTAGTGGAGGTCTGCGGTGGTGCTGTAGAGCATGCTCACAGGCCGCCCGCGCAGTTCCTCGCCTCGCTCAGGCTTGTCTCCTCCTGGACACGTGGTGGCTGCCCCCGTAGAGGTTCTCCTGTGTTCCCCACATTTAATTACGATTTCATTAGCAGTGTGTCTTGTAGGGCTGGCGGCTCGGAGGAGGAAGCGACTATCATCAAGATTTAATGACAAATAAAAATTCCTGGGGTTTCGGGCCGTGTGTTTTCTGCAGCACTTCACTAACCGACACCACAGCCATCCCAGTAATGTCACTTTGGGCATTTTACGCTGCCGTCACAACAGCTTTTAAAAGCTCATATTAAAAAAAAAATGTTTTGTTAACCCCTTAGTGACCGCCAATACGCCTTTTTACTGACCTCACTAATGGGCTTTAAATCTGTACATACGTCATTTTAAGGCTGCGGCTTGTCTGACTACTCACAGCCAGGCTCCTGCACTAACCACCAGGAGAAGAGAAAACACAAATTCTGGCAGTTTCACATATTACATGGCACAATCAATAGCAACTGCAGCATGGAAGCAGATGACAGGGGATATGGACTTTTTCTGTCACCCATCAGCACCCTGCAATGTGATTGCAAAGTACTAATGGGTACCCATGATAGGTGGAAGCCTGAAAACGTTCTCTATGCCCCCCTCCCCCCCCCCCCCACACACACACACACACAAGTAAAGCTGCATGTCCACGGGCGTGATTCTGCCGGCAATTTATCACTCTGTCTGAAGCTTTACATAGTATTGCTGTGGAAAGCGCAGCCATGACGTTCACAAGCGGAAAACCGCTCGCAGGATTCAAGTCGCAGCATGCTGCGATTTGCCGCGATTCTCTGTTGTGAGCCTATCTGTCAGATAGGCTCAGTGCGAAGAACCGCCAGCTGTCTCCTGCTCCCCAGCGGCAGAGATCTGCCGTGGGATATCGCTACGCCCGTGGACAGGCGGCCTGACTCAGCCTATTAGGCCACGCCTCCAGCAGAGTCTAATAGGCTGCTGTCATCTGCTTAGTAGAATGCACTACATAAGTAATGCAGTGTACTATCCTAGCAATCGAACAATTACCTCTTCAGGCCACACCTAATAGGTATTCCTGTGGTCACACTGACCAGACAATGATAATATTGTGTTATTTATTATGCTTGGTAAAGTCTGATAATCCAGCCCAGAACTCCCATGTAATGCGGATGCAGCAGAGAGGATGAGGTGGGAACTACCTACAAATAAAGCTGGTAATGCTCTAATTTGGGCTTTCTTCTGAAGTTTCTCTATACTTCCAAGTGACCATCTGATAGTCCAGATGTTCTCAATAATCCTGCACATATAAAGTCCAATTGATATCAGATTAAAGGCCACTAAGGATACTCTGACTTAGAGCGGAAATGTTGCGTATTTTCCGCAGCAGAAAAACCGTTGCAAGATACGCATAATTTCCACATCAAGAACCAAACCCCGCACTGGTAGGGATTGTGGTGCCGATCTACAGTGGACTTCAGCCCTTCTATTGGCTGCAGATCCGCGTTAAAACCCACAACGATGGTGCGAATGTTGATGCAGATTTCGCTACAGATACCCCGCTGCATCTCCACTACGGGGGATCACACCCTGATAGGGAATGGCGTTCCATTCTCCGTTCAACTAGGAAATGATTCCCCATTAGGCGTCATATGCGTTCCCAGTCTCGGTGTGCCTCCCTGCAGTATTACACAGGACCCCCCACCCTCAGCACAGCTGGGGGGCTGCTGTTTGGGTTTTGATGTGTTTATGTGACACAGTTCCCTCTATGGCCGCCTGCACACGGGCGGAAATCCCGCGGCGGTATTTCCCGTGGGATTTCCGCCACTGAAAGTTTGCATAGGAGTGCATTACAATACGCACTCCTATGCAGACGGCCGCGGTTTGGCCGCGCAAAATCTCACGCGGCAAACAAACCGCGGCATGTCCTATTTTTGTGCGGGGCACGCACTTACCCGGCCGCCGGCTACGGTCTGCGCATGCGCCGGCTGCGCCGCAGCTGGCACATGAAAGAGCCGGGGCCGCCAGGCGCGGGTGAGTACGCGCTCGTCCCTGCAGGCTCTCGGGTCGGGTCCCGCGGCGAGAATTCTCGCTGCCGGATCCGACCCGCTCGTCTGCAGGCGGCCTATATCAGTGTTATGGGAGCCACAGGTTAAGGCCGCCTGTCCACGGCCGTGACGGACTATCACCAGCGATATTCTGCCACAGAGGAGGAGGGAGCACTGAAAGGTCTCCGCGATGAGCTTATTAATGATAGGCCCCCCGTGGAGAATCGCAGCATGCCGTGATTTTAATCTCACGAGCGTAAGATCGCTATGATTCTACACTCGTGTGCAGTAGTTTGCGCTTTCCATGGTTATCCTATGTAAAGCGTGTCGTGTGAGCTCCGTGTGCGATTTATCGTCTGTGGACAGCCAGCCTAAGACAGAAGAGCCCTTATGTAGCCTTCATTCGTTAGTCCTTATCCTGCTCCTGACTCCATTATTAGAAGTCTTACAGCAGGTTACTCCCCATCTGTGTATGGATTCTGGCTTGGCTTTCAATTCCCAGTCATTGTATAAGACCTGTATAAAGAGTCTGACATTGACTTGCAGGATTGCTGCCTTCCAATAGGTGGCACTGCAGAGGTATTGTTCCATCTCCCTTATTTGCATATTACCCAGAGGAGCACGAATGGCCTTGTAAGTCCCCTCACTTACCTTCTAGGTGTCTCCCTAAGGAGAAAAGATAGCGTTCTTGACCCCGAGAGGGTTGGCCATTTCCCCCCTTAGTATGAGAGAGGATGTCAGTTCATCCTCCATGTAGTAACATTTCTGGAACATCTTCTATCTTAACTCTGTCTTGTGCCGTTCCTCTGTTATTCCTCCTAGAAATGTAAGAAGGAATTGATGACTGGGCGTTTATGTACCGGTAGTTTAATATTCATACATTTATTCAGTATTTTGGAAATAATGCTTAATCATGATGTAATGAATTGTTCAGCATATTCTTAATGTACTGTTGGGTTTCAGTTCCTTAACTTCTTCAGAAACTCTGCTTGCTGTCCGTGAATAGATATACCGTGACCCTCGGATAATTACTGAAGATATTTTTTCAGTTTTTTTTTTCCTTTTTCCCTATAGATAATTGGATGTCGGGTGATACGGGAACCCCCCAATGCTACAGAACGTTACACCCGATGGATCAACAGTTTGACGCCCGATCAGCTCCTCACACAGGTGATCATGTCAGACACCCCAATGCGGTTCTTATATGATAGTCTACATTAAAGTCCAACTTCAGAAATATCCTGGAAATTCCGCTTTAGTTCTATAGCTTTCTTATATACTTTGTGTCTCAGTTCTTCATGGGACCTACAGGGTAAGGAAGGGCTGACCTAAAATTCTAGGACCTGCTTCTGAACCTCCAGACACCAGTACATAATCTTCTTCTTAGTCCTTCCCCTCCTGCGGGAGACTGGTGGAGGGGTCAGATGATGCTCGGAGTACTCTGGCCAGCGGGGTGACTGTGTGACTATGAGGAAGATTGTTTTACTGGTGGCTGGAGGTTCTGCGCTGGGACGGGGACACTTACTGGGGGGGGGGGGGGGGGGGGGGCAACAAAGGGGGACATGATGACTAAGAAACCTGTCCTGACCTAATACTTCTCACAGCTGAGAGTTTGTTACAATGTATCAGTCTATAGACAATCTTTATGCATCAGGAGAACAAATCCATCTCCTGTCTCTTTAGTCTGTTTCCGGGAAAGCTGGGTCACTACTGATTCGGCTGCCACTTTCATTCCCACAGTGCTTTTCTGTACTTTTGCCGTGTTATGGAGTTGGGTTTATAGCGGCCCGATGTCCTACCCCCATTGTGTTCCAGGCATCCCCGGTACAGAGAAGGGTGTTAGGGCATTCCGTGGAATTCCTGTAATCTGGAATCCAGACGTTCTGATAATCTGGCAGTCAAGTCCCTTCTTTGTCAGTTTACCATATTTTGTTATTCCCTTGGCATCCGTTGTGTGTTAGGTGTGGAGCTCATGTGTGTTCGGTTAGCTGCACATCATAAACCCCCCCATGAATGGTATCAGAATTCTTCCGTGAAAATCCTATTTTTCCCACCATCCTCAACCCATGGGAAATAAGTGCCTGGCCGTGCAACCCTAGCTCCCTTGCCTTCACCACTAGCGGGCCTTCCCAATCCCCTGTAAATGTCCCCTGGATTAAGAGTTACAGGTTAGGGACAGGTGCAGCGTTTGCAGTCGGGCTCTTGGTCTTTGAAGCCGGTCCTGTCCCTCCTGTGGGGGTCCGAGCCCCCTCCTCCTCAGTCCATCTGTCCACATGTTGCTGTCTGTCTAGCACAAGCATTTGTAAGGCAGTGGGGCTCCTTGGTAATACTTGTATCGGGGGCTGCGTTGCATTTGCAAAAGGGAGAGGGGGATACATTTAATGCATAGAAATGTATACATTGTCTAGATTAGTGGACTGGCGGATGATTACAGGTCTGTCAGGACAAACCAGGACACTGCATGTTGTTGGGCTGTAGGCACAATTGGGGTCCTAAGATGCATCTTGATATCTAATGACACTTTATATCACCATATGTGATATGCTTTTTAATGGAAGAAATGAAAAAAAAAAGATGTCATTGGTATTGCCACATTCGTTAACAACCTGAACTGCTACATTATTGCGTTATTTCTGCCACATGCTGAATTTCATAAGAAAGAATAATAAAAAAAAAATAGCTAATTTCTGTTCATAACAAAAGCAGTATAAAAGACATGAAATGTTGTATGCACCCCCGAGTGGTACCAATCAAATCTAACACGTCACACCCCAAAAAACTAGCCCCCACGCAGCATTGTTGTCAGAAAATTAAAAATTCTGTCGTGCTTGGAATGCAGCGAAACAAAAACAAATATTTACTTACGTTTTAC
Organism: Eleutherodactylus coqui; assembly: GCF_035609145.1. NCBI lineage: Eukaryota > Metazoa > Chordata > Amphibia > Anura > Eleutherodactylidae > Eleutherodactylus > Eleutherodactylus coqui. Next base: position 94,143,381 of record NC_089849.1, read on the forward strand.
TACTCTTGCGCAAAATAAAAACGTAATTCTACTAATTCGAAATAAAGTTCTAATGATATTTATTGCCCAAGGTGAACACCGCAAACACAAAACCCTAAAAAATTTAACAAAATTGCTGTTTGTTTTTTTTCTGACCTCCCTCCTCCAGAAAAAAAAACTAAGTTGTTAAATGATGTCATTAAGAAGTATAACTTGTCCTACGGCTGCTGTATGTTGACAGAGACATAAACATATGGCTTCTTGAATATGTTGGTAAAAAAAAAAAATGCTCGGTCGTTCAGGCCCAAATAGTTGTTATGGACTCAAAGGGGTTTTCCAGGCAGCGCTGGCTTTCAATGTTGGGATACAACGGGGTCGGAGCAGAAGCCGTTTCTCCAACCGCTATGCAGTGGCAAGCGCAGAACCCATTGGTTTTAATGAGAGCTGCGTTGCAATTACAAGTGACGGCCACTACACAGAGGTCGGAGCTAGGGCTTCTGCTCTGACCTGGTGTAACCCATACTGCGCTGCTTGGAAAACCCCTTTAACACTTGCAGTACTATTTACTCCCACCTTAACATTGTTAGGGCATCTTCTAGATCTTTTCCTGTTCTGCTTCTCTATCTCATAAGTTCATAGCTGCCTAACTTGTCTGAATGTGAGAAGTTTGGAACATGACTTTATCTATGACTAATACCGAAACCCTCAGTTCCAGTAAGTGTGCCAGGAACAGCAGTATTTCTGAAGAAGGCATCCTTCATGGTATCACTGAGAGATAAGACGAGGTTCTGACCTAAAACCAGATGAAATGCAAATGTTAGGAAAGGAAATGGGGAGGAGGATTCTTCCGATATATATTATCAGATATTCTTAAAAGGGCCCCTCCCCACCAACACATCACTGAAAAGTGGAATGTAGTCCGCACTGTATGGGCCTTAGGCACCGCTTCACCTGACGTGTTGTAGAGGAATTCTGCGGCTGGAGTAAACCTATGGAGCGGAGTAGTCTCACTGTCCTCCCCAACAATATCATGGGCAGGTCCCTGCAATCAGAAGGGTGTAAAACCTGCCCATAGACAAGATAGAGCTTCCCAACGGACATCAGGGATACAAGATCTCAGGTACCTTCACCTGTATCACAGCTGGTTGAAGTTGACTTGGGTTTCCTCATTTCCTCAATATAGTTGACAGGCCTCAAGCCATGCGTGTTTATAAGGCTCCGCTCAGTAGTGGGGAGCCAAGGGTGCAGGAGTGCCCCAGGAGGGGTGTCCTTGGGAAGCCAGAAATGGCTGTACATGGGATCATACTGACTGAAGGTACATTTGCATGTACTTCACTTTCACTCTATTGAGCGCACTCATCTCTATGTTTTAGGCCTTCTGGCTAACAAATAGCGAAGGATCTTTCTAATTCTGGCTGGATGTCTGGGCCGCCACAACACGGCACACTTTCTAATTTATTTAATTTGTGTCATGGAATTTTTCAGATGAGGTGTCTCTATGGGCGTCCCTTCTGGAGGTATGAAAGGATAGCAAGGAGCTCAGATTCCACTTTACCTTCTTGGGAAGACAAACCTTTCGACTTATGGTTCCTGGCCGGTCCTGGGTTGGCAGCCTAGACAGATAACAAGCAGCAGGATGGGTTCCGTGAAGGGAGGTCAACAACTCCTAAATTTTACAGGGTTGTCTGCTCTGGAGAGTCATGGTAAAGGTTTACGGGTGGCCTGTCCCTTTTGGGAGCCTCGTGTGGCCCAGAGTGTTAAGGCAGCAGAAATGCAGTCCGAAGCTCTCGCTCACGACCTGAAGGTAGCCGGCTCAAGGTTGACTCAGCCTTCCATCCTTCTGTGGTCGGTAAAAAAAGGACTTGAAAGGCAATGGCACACCACCCCACAAAAATAGTCTGCCAAGAAAACGTCATGATGTGACGTCACCCGAGGAGTCGGTCATGACTTGGTGCTTGACCAGGGGACTTTACCAGGGTCTTGCATTTTGTTGTGAGGCACGCCGCACCTCTTTTAGTTGTACTTGGACGAGAGAAAGAGCGACCTCAAGGTTTTTATAATAAAATAAAAAGTTCCTGTTATGTTGTTGCTGCCAAACTGGAATAATACTTTCCCTGTATCTGTACGTTGCAGCACAAGAATAAATGAATGATGCTTCTTGGTGGTTCTGAAGTCAGTACAAATAGGAAACGCTGAGGATTTCCTGTTATTCTGCTAGTGGAATTTACTGCGCTAGATCAACATCAGACAGACTTTCACTGCGGGTTTGTGTATGGGGGGACGACTAATATCTGTAATTTTAGATGGAAGTGCAACATTGTCCTTCAGGGCCTATAGTCAGTTACAGAGGGGAAAGCAATGGAAGCCCTGGACTGAAAGAACACTCCGGGTATGACTGATGCACTGGGGATGCAGAACAGAGAACACTGCCCCCTCAGGTCAGAACAGTGCATCAGTCTGAAGTGTTCCTTTAATATAATCAGAGTCCACATGAGCTGACAATCTAGTGGCCGCTACAGTAGTAGTGTTACTATAGCATTGGGGGATGTTTTACAACCAGCTCTATGTTGGGCTGAGCCACCCACCGTATCAAGGACTGTACACATTTGTACCCTAGTGCGTCCTCATCGTGCCCTTTCCTACACTTCCCTGGTTCCAGAGCGCAGGCACAGCTCATCCCTCTATATTGCAGATCCAGGAGAGGACTCCTCAGTCGGCACGGCGCCAGGGGTGAGCTGGAGAAGATTTTGGCAAAAACAAATCTTGCTTCAGATGGCACCGGGCCAGTAAGAGGATTAACTAGTTCACTGCTGACAGGCTGGACACTCAATTCAGAGGAAATGTCAGTCAGCGCTTCACTGGATATACGGGGCAACAGTATTGACTGCACCCCTTTAATTACCAAATAAATAGGGAGCGTTCCTGCCAAGCATTTCTGAGTCACTGCGGAATGAGTTCATCTGTCCATTCCACAGCTAGGAATTCTTGAAAGATGCAAAAATGCAGATGTTCATGAGTCGTCATGTGGAAAGCTTTCCGTCACTGTCCGGCTGTGGATCACAAAGGTTTCACTAGTCAGTGATGACTTTTCTTAGACTTTGGTACAACTCTTGAACTTTCGGTTAGGAGACTGTACGAAAGGCTAAAGTGCTGTGGCTCAGGTAAGGTTAGGCTGGAGGGGTCCCTGAGGATATAGCATTCAGTCCAACAGGCTGGAGCAAAGTAGTTTCAGGCTCTTGGAGGAATGTCATTTCTATTGAGTTCAATAGAATATGGCTGTGATACAGGGGCCAACACAGCGGGGGGGCGCTTGACTTTGGCTCAACAGGCTAGATAGCTTGCTCATAATAACTATTGCTATTTGGCAGGAATATTAATAGTGGGGCCCAACAGGCTGAATCCACTGGCATAACTATAGGGGATGCTGTTGCACCCGGGCCAGGAGCCTTTCGGGGCCCATAAGGCCTCTCTTCTCCATATACAGAGCCCACTACTATGACTAAAGCATTATAGTTGGAGGCTCTGTTACAGGCTTTGCATTGGTGCCCAGGAGCTTTAAGTTACGCCTTTGCATTAAGGGGTTAAGAGAAGTTGGTGGGCTCCAAGATAAACTTTTGCACCTGGGCCCATGAGCCTTTAGCTGCGCTCCTGGCTGAATCGCTGAAGGTTGTGACCAATGGCCTCTAGTCGTTCGTTACTAGGCCCAACAGCCTGGAGCGCTTTGGTGATTGAGCCAGCAGGCTGGAGTACATTGATAATAAGGTTAGCAGGCTGAAGCGCCTTACCAATGGGGCAGCAGGCTGGAGTACAATGGTAATAAGGGTAGCAGGCTAGAGCTCCTTACCAATGGGGCAGCAGGCTGGAGTATACTGGTAAAGAGGCTAGCAGGCTAGAGCGCCTTACCAATGGGGCAGCAGGCTGGAGTATACTGGTAATAAGGCTAGCAGGATAGAGCGCCTTACCAATAGGGCAGCAGGCTGGAGTATATTGGTAATAAGGATAGCAGGCTAGAGCGCCTTACCAATGGGGCAGCAGGCTGGAGTATATTGGTAATAAGGATAGCAGGCTAGAGCGCCTTACCAATGGGGCAGCAGGCTGGAGTATATTGGTAATAAGGATAGCAGGCTAGAGCTCCTTACCAATGGGGCAGCAGGCTGGAGCTCATTGGTAATAAGGATAGCAGGCTAGAGCGCCTTACCAATGGGGCAGCAGGCTGGAGTATACTAGTAATAAGGCTAGCAGGCTAGAGCTCCTTACCAATGGGGCAGCAGGCTGGAGTATACTGGTAATGAGGCTAACAGGATAGAGCGCCTTACCAATAGGGCAGCAGGCTGGAGTATATTGGTAATAAGGCTAGCAGGCTAGAGCTCCTTACCAATGGGGCAGCAGGCTGGAGCTCATTGGTAATAAGGATAGCAGGCTAGAGCGCCTTACCAATGGGGCAGCAGGCTGGAGTATATTGGTAATAAGGCTAGCAGGCTAGAGCTCCTTACCAATGGGGCAGCAGGCTGGAGTATACTGGTAATAAGGCTAGCAGGCTAGAGCTCCTTACCATTGGGGCAGCAGGCTGGAGTATACTAGTAATAAGGCTAGCAGGCTAGAGCTCCTTACCATTGGGGCAGCAGGCTGGAGTATATTGGTAATAAGGATAGCAGGCTAGAGCTCCTTACCATTGGGGCAGCAGGCTGGAGTATATTGGTAATAAGGATAGCAGGCTAGAGCTCCTTACCAATGGGGCAGCTGGCTGGAGTATACTGGTAATAAGGCTAGCAGGATAGAGCGCCTTACCAATGGGGCAGCAGGCTGGAGTATATTGGTAATAAGGCTAGCAGGATAGAGCGCCTTACCAATGGGGCAGCAGGCTGGAGTATATTGGTAATAAGGATAGCAGGCTAGAGCTCCTTACCAATGGGGCAGCAGGCTGGAGTATATTGGTAATAAGGATAGCAGGCTAGAGCGCCTTACCAATGGGGCAGCAGGCTGGAGTATATTGGTAATAAGGATAGCAGGCTAGAGCGCCTTACCAATGGGGCAGCAGGCTGGAGTATATTGGTAATAAGGCTAGCAGGATAGAGCGCCTTACCAATGGGGCAGCAGGCTGGAGTATACTGGTAATAAGGCTAGCAGGATAGAGCGCCTTACCAATGGGGCAGCAGGCTGGAGCTCAATGGTAATGGGGCCAGGTAGGTATGTACCAGCAAGCCTGGGCACAGTAGAGAAGGATTGCTCCCCTTTAAAGCTGCAATAGAAAATCTTTCTGGATGTAAAGTAACGGAAAGAGCATATACGTTTGAGGGCCCTGAATCCTTGCTTCACTTGTATATCTAGGACACACTATACAAGGTAAGCCTATGATATTACTACCCACCACTTTGTATTGATGCTTTTCCGTCCTCTTTTGTGTCTATTGGAGAATCTCATCTTAAGATTGTACACTGCTTAGACTCGGGCCACACAGCGACTTTAGTCATGCAACGCTCAGTCTTAAGGCCCTTTTACACGGAATGCTGATCATTCAATAAAAATCGTTCAATGAGCGAAAATGAACAATAATCGTTTAGCGTAAACACAGAAAAGCGATTGAACATCAAGCGATGTTGTTCATCATTCATTTCATGCCACATAAATCTCTGAGACTGTTATATCAGGAGTCACATCCAACTTGTCACCCGCAACCAGAACTCCGTCAGGTTTGGATGTTTGCCGACAGCTGTGTCACGTTGCGTGCCACAACCTTGTTGTCTTAATGATGCCTGACCCAAGTGGCCGTGTGGCCCGAGCCTAACCCTTGTTACATAAAGTTCTCTCCCCGCCCCTCTGCTCCTACAATTGTTTCCACTTGTGGATACTTCCTTCCTACCTAAATCTGCCACCGTTCATTATGGGGTTAACCTATATTAACATCCTCAGTAAAATCCAGCGGCCGGCCAGCCCAAAGTGGAGCTACTTAATACATCCTCCTCCTAAGACCAGACATTAAGTACCAGCTCTGGGAAGCCAGGGATCAGGAAATGAAACATTTTGTCTGAGGGTCGGCAATTACAAATCAAACCCACCAAAGGCTTCAAGACCCCAGATAAGCTAAACAGTCTTACTGGAATGGTCGCCATGCTAAGACGAGACAAGGAGATGAAAGAAACTGCTTTATCCTCTTTCTGTAGAGCTTCTAGTAGGGGGGGTGCGCTATCTTGGCCCAAGTTCACTTCTCGAGTCCATTGACCTTCAGAGCTCAACTCTGGTGAACATCACAAGTCTCCGCTTCTCCTATGTACTGTATAACCTATGTAACCTAACTCCCATCACTGTCACAGCTTTGTTACTGAGAGGTTTAATAAACTTTGTGTATCAAGTGCTCGGCATTTTCAATGTCTCTGCTTGCTGTCAGTGAATGACAACTCTGTCGTGCCCTGATAGTTTGCTATATTGTAACTGCCCTGATGAAGTTTTATCAGCCTGAAGTCCAGACTATCCGCTAGCAGAGGATTATGTAGATTGGATGCAATGGGAGCAAAGCATCAGCTGAGAGAAGCATTTACAGACCTGTACTGCAGACCCATGTACCACTGAATGCTGTTTCCCATTAAGCTCCATATTCTATCCTAAATCCAATATCTCTCTATATGTGAGATAAAAGTGTGTGCTGCCATATCAAATCAGAGGCACAGTATGGCGGCATTACACAGATTCTAATCCTAAATGAGAATGTTTCCAGTCACTGACAGCAAATAGAGATCTGGAAAAGGTTGACAAGTTAAAACATCTGTAAACTTCACGGGCCATTTATGTAACTTTGATAACCGCCAATTCGGCTGAGGGGTCTTGGGGCATTAAGTCCAGTGGTTGGTTCACCGCCTGGTTGAGAACTCGTCTGGTTTCTTGGTGTTGCAGCGCTTGATGTTCTGCATCCACCATACTGCACCCACTTGGGACAGTTGTAATAATGTACAAGGAAACCAGCACCCCAAACCTATAGAAATCTGACTCTGCCATCCATGAAGCCCATCGTGATCTCGACTCTCCCGTCTCATCCCATTAAGCAAGCAGAGGTATTTCAGCTCTCAAGGGCAAATGAGGCATATTGCTTGTCATCATCTTTGGGGAACTGTGCCAAGCTGGGGTAAGCGAGGAGCACATATGTGCCATGGAGAGCGGGGGACTATGTCAAAAAAAGTCCTAAGAGACCAAAGACATTCCTGTAAATACGCCTGATGCCCCCCTAATGATCAGTGCCATGACTGGTCAGCCTATCACTGTAGGGCACGATTATTCATGTCAGCATTATGTCATTACTGTATGGTGGCATTAGTTTTATGTAGGTACGGTATGGCATTATTATTCATGTCCGTATTCTATATGCTCTAGAGCCTCGTGTGGTGCAGAGTGTCTTAGCAGCAGAAATGCAGTCCTAAGCTCTCGCTCACGACCTGAAGGTTGCAGGTTCAATCCCCATGTGGTTGAGGTAGCCGGCTCAAGGTTGGCTCGGTAAAATGATTACCCAGCTTACTGGGGGGGTAAAGGGCGACTTGGAAAGGCAATGGCAAACCACCCCGCAAAAACAGTCTGCCAAGAAAGCGTCACGATGTGACGTCACCCTAGGAGTCGGTCATGACTCGGTGCCTTTACCTTTCTATAGGCACTATGTGGTATTATTTGGGCTCTCTATGGCACTATTATGCGAGCAGATGGGGCTGCTCACCCGTATGGCCAGGATCCTCCATAGATTTGCTCTTGTAGTCCAGAATATTTGGGAAGCAGAAGTTGACAGGTAGCGGCCGGGTTGAAGGATTGAGCTGACCCTTTCATCGCGGTCAGTCATGGTCCAGGGTGCAGTTTTGCGAATGTGTGTGATTCTTGCGGCTCCCTCTGAGAAGAGGGGCTCTATGTATATTTAGTTTTATTCTAACCCATCTGATCTCTGCAGAGCAGATGTTGACAATTACGAGGGGAACAGAGGCTGCTCTGTGGTCGGCCGGCGGAGCCTGCTGCACGTGGGTCGATTGAGACTCAAGGCGGTAACTGCTTCCTGTCAGCACGGCTGAGTGACAGCGCTACAAGAGGGGGCTGCAGCCCCGCACACTTTAACAAAGTCACTTTTGTGATCCTTTCCTCCCCACACACTTTCTTAAAAATAAATAAAAGAGGTGGATGAATTAACCCCTTCTGGGTCTCCAAAGCTTCGTAGACTTTGATTTGATAACAGTATTACACTATAGGGAACATGCACCCGAGTATAACTGATCTCCACCAAGTCCAACATGCAATAAAGTCGAAGGCAACGCCAAAGTGAACTGTTCAAAACTTTTCGGAGCACAAACGCACAAAACATTGACATTTCAGGCCACAGGTAATCTACAAGTCGCTGGCTTCTGTCAGGATTCTGCAAACTAGGTTTTACTGCTGGGATAGAAGAGTAGTCGGCTGCATGGGGTTTATCACCTAACTTGTTCCAGTCTCCTTTAAAAACATTCTAGCGACCACCCAGCTTTCCACTGACCCAGAATGACATATGGTGCTCTTCAAGGTTACACGCCTCATGCTTTGTACTACTGCTCTGCCTGTGTAACCCATTCATTTCACACGTTCAGGCATATACTCCTGAAACAGGGGCCTAGGATGAGCAAGATTCCCCTACTGATACATGAGCTGCTTGATAATTGGTAAGGGGGGCTTCCCGCCTGCATTGGGGGTTCCTTCATAGAGCTGGCTGCAAATTTTGGAAGAAAAAGTGCTGCATGCAGCACTTTTTATTCCTTCCCAAAACAGGGCAGCTGGGCAGAAAGTGGGCGACCCCATTAGAGTCAATGAGGTCCGCCCAGCACTGTTTGATTCCATCCAGAGACGGAGCCGTTCGGCCGCGGGGTCCTCCTTTCCTGCTCCCCGAATGTAGCTGGAAAGTGGAATTCCAAGTGCAAGTGTGAAAGCAGCCAATTTTTGTAGAATAGCAAATGATTAACAAAAGGCCCATTGATTTGCATCTGTTTATGAGTGGCCGTTGGGTGGTCTTTCGTAGCTGTCAGAAGAAGTCTTAGATGAAGCCACTTGACTTGTAAAGGGCAAAGGTCGACTATGAGCCTGAGGTTAAATGATGGTGGTCACTGGTGCTGCGCGCTCCACATTTACATGATGAGTATCCAATGCTGAGCAGTTAGTAACGATGTGGTCAGGGATTGTCATAACTCACATCCTTAGTAACATTTACATTGAAGTGTGGGGTCACCTTTTGTATAATCCTACCCAAAATAAACTTTTTCGGAGACCTGAAGCCTTGAGTCATTCTCTTGTGAGTCAACGATTCAGCGGCCTCTTGGTCTCCCACATCCATTGGGTGATAGCAGCTCATTCCAGACATTACAGTAACTCCCGCTATATTCATATTTGTGTAATCCTTGGGGTACCGCGCTTTCCTCCGCCCCTTTGTGTGCGGTAAACTAAATAAATACATTTGGCTTTCCTATGTACAGAGTTGCCCCATCGTTCTTTATTGGTAATGGGAAGTATTCTGCAGCTGCTTGGCCTGAAAGGGGAAGAAACGGACTGTACTGCGGTTTGGCAATCAACTTGCATGATGATGGAAAGTCCCCCGATGATTAGTCCATGATAAATAAATGAGAAGAGCATGACTTCACTTCAGAGGCCAGCAGCTGGAGTCAGAGATGGACCTGTCAGAGATAGCATTCTCGCATCAGGGTTTAACATGATTGTTTAATTAGGGGTTATTTGGAGATATTGATTGCTCGGACCGTCACAGATCTAGAGAATGGGGAGCCTGTACCATCATAGTGCAATCATAGATCCCATGATGCATGGCCTCCTGTTGGAGCGGGCACTGCCATCGCTGGTGCCCTCAGGTGGGGCTTTCATTACCTATTGATTGTACATACAGTACTCTGCAAAGGGTTTAGGCAGGTGTGGGAAAAATGCTGCAAAGTAAGAATACTTCCAAAACTAGAAGTGCTAATAGTTTATGTTTGTCAGTTAACAAAATGGAAAGGGAAGGAATAACAGAGAAATCTGAATCACATCCATATTTGGTGGGACCGCCCTGCTGGACAACTGATTTGGAAGGGAAGTAAGCCTCCTTGGCCGACTCAACATTGCTCATTTCTTTCTGCTTCTTCAAAACTGCACTGCCAGCAGCCATACCTACTGATCCAAAACAGAAGGGCGGCTGTAGAACCACATGCCTCAGCATGCAGGCAGCCAAATCGCTGTATGGAGGAGCATTGCATAGGTACAAGATACTGATGCTCCTCCATATAGCAGTGGCTGTCTGCATGCTGAGGGATGTGGTTCTGCACCCGCCCTTGTGTTTTGGGTCAGTAAGTATGGACGCTGGCAGTGATTTTTTAATTGATATGTTCTTATTCAAAAGCACCTGAACAGCACATCTAGAAACCTCAGTCTGCTTTGAAATCTTGGCCTGGGAGAGACCATGCCAATGCAGTATAAGAACCTTGTGTCTTGTTGCCGTTCTCAGTCTCGCCATGGTGTATGACATGAAACTGTCTTCCACAACCTCACCTTTGTAGCAGAGTTTGGCAGTTCCTCACATGGCTCTGAGCCTCCTACACAGCTGTTTGTTTCAGTTAATGACTGTGTTTCAACCTACATATGACCATAATGATCCGTATCACCTGCTTGGTATAATTGTGTAATCATACACCCGGCTATAATCTTACAAAAGCCCTGACTTTCTGCAAGTGTACCTAGAAAAAATGATGATGTTTTGAAGGCAAAGGGCGGTCCCACTAGATAACTTCATTTAGATTTCTCTTTTTGTTATTTGCCAAAAACACTTCTATTTTGGAAAGTATCCTTACTTTGCAGCATTTTTTCTGCACCTGCCTAAAACTTTTGCACAGTACTTGTGTGTATGTATGTGTGTCTGTATACATATATATATATTTATCCTTTGACTATCCTATATAGCACAAATGAATTTTTAGAATTGACCTGCAGGGTGACCATGACCCAGTAAGACTTAGCATGCAGAACAATAACGTACTAACTCTTGGGGTGACAGGACAATGCCACCCTGACACAAGGGGTACAGGGCACCGCACACTGGCACTTTGGGTATAGTTATGATACACAATGACACTTGGAGTACAGATGTATCATATAGTTTTTCTGTATCCTCTCCACTGTTACCATCTTTCATTGTCAGCTGTGAAGTCTCTTTTATGTTATACTCCTGTCAGAGCTAATAACATCCTAAGTATTTAAGGTCTTTTGAAGTATCTGCCCCCTCTTAGACCGGTGACCCCGCTAATCTCCTGTCTCTGGGTCACTGGGTGAATCTTGGCTGCATAGTAAGACTACAACACAAGTTGGCCTAGTTGTGGAGCTCGATAAGAGAGGAGCAAACCTGCGCTGCTCTCATCTACACTATCTCACTATTTAAAGGGTTTGGCCCCTATGGACAACCGCAGCTTATATTGTGCACCCCCTCACTGAACATGCTATCCCCCGATCTTCGCGCTACATTCTGCTGTTTCATAGTCATATCGGTTTATAGGAAAATCTGGGCGACAACCAGCAGCCAGGTCACAATCATTATAGCCTCCGTTGTAAAGCCTACAGCGAGTTCACCCAACTCTTCCTAAAGGTACAACTCTCGGGCGTATAAGTGCCTGACAGCCGTCCATGCACTACCGCCCGACTATCGCTCCTGTGCCTTATGGCCCTTTTACACGGGCCGACAGTCAGGTAAAGGACTACACCAGCTAAGGTAAATTACCCTTCGGTTTCTGACTTGCAGCTCTTTCTCGTTGGGTCCTGATGAAGCATATACTTCTATATATTACATATACTACTAATGAAATAAGCAGATTTGCAATTTAGCAGCTCAAGAAAGTTGAGGAACAGCTTCTATGGTGCTCGTCCTCCAGGTTTCTGACCCACAGCGCTGCCTAGTTACTTAGTGATACTGGAGCCGGGAACAAAGCGCTGCCTTAGAATAGCTGCCTCACATATGAAGTCCAGATGCTGAGGATACAAGGGGGGTCACATCTAAAGGGGCGGCAAAACACAAGTAAATAATCTCTACTCCCCCTGTGGAGCGACAACGTGCGGAAATGTTTATTGAGAGATGAGTGTGGTGTCTGTGCGCCACGTGTCTGCGCAGACGGAGACCGTCCGCACTACACCCCCCATCATGTCCTCTTAGAATGCCTTCCAGCAGCGTGAGACAATGTATCCAAGCTGGTATGTCTGCTAAGCTGATCTATCTAAAGGACCTTTATCACGGAACGATTGTTGCGCAAAATTAGTGTAAACGAACGAAAATGCACGATAATCGTTACATTAAATGCAAACTGCCGCTCGCGATTCATTTACTTTTCGCTTATCGCTCAGTCTCAAACAGCGTAAAAATCCTCGCTAGTCCGCTGACTTTTCACTGCGTGTAAACGCTCCCCGCTCAGGGTTTCACGTAGAATGTGCAGCGATGAGCGAGAAGTGGGCGATTGTCTGCGGTGATCTGTCTGTCTAACCGCTCTGCATGAACAACTAGCGGTGAGGTCAGCCGTACGTACAGTCGCTTAGCTGACAGTCGTTCCATGTAAATGGAGCATTAGGGTATCATGTCTGCTGAACCATCATATGTAACGTGTCGTGTGTGGAACTTCGTGCTGAGCTGTAGCCAAGTCTGCCGTGTGGTGTGTGTTGTGACAGTGTATCTAAGCCTCTCGTGTGTGATACTACGTGCTGAGCTGTAGCCACGTCTGTTGTGTGGTGTGTGCTTTGACAGTGTATCTAAGCCTCTCGTGTGTGATACTATGTGCTGAGCTGTAGCCACGTCTGTCGTGTGGTGTGTGCTGTGACAGTGTATCTAAGCCTCTCGTGCGTGATCCTATTTGCTGAGCTGCAGTCAAGTCTGTTGTGTGGTGTGTGTTGTGGCAGTGTATCTAAGCATTTCCTGTGTGATACTATGAGCTTAGCTGTGGCCAAGTCTGTTGTGTGGTGTGTGCTGTGACAGTGTATCTAAGCCTCTTGTGTGTGATACTATGTGCTGAACTGTGGCCAAGTCTGTGGGGTGGTGTGTACTGTGACAGTGTATCTAAGCCTCTCGTGTATGATACTACGTACTGAGCTGTGGCCAAGTCTGTCGTGTGGTGTGTGCTGTGACAGTGTATCTAAGCCTCTCCTATGTGATACTCCGTGGTGAGCTGTGGCCAAGTCTGTGGTGTGGTGTTTGCTGTGACAGTGTATCTAAGCCTCTTGTGTGTGATACTACATGCAGAGCTGTGGCCAAGCCTGATGTGTGGTGTGTACTGTGACAGTGTATCTAAGCCTCTTGTGTGTGATACACCATGGTGAGCTGTGGCCAAGTCTGTGGTGTGGTGTGTGCTGTGACAGTGTAGCTAAGCCTCTCGTGTGTGATACTATGAGCTTTGCTGTGGCCATGTCTGTGGTGTGTGCTGTGATAGTGTATCTAAGTCTCTTGTGTGTGATACACCATGGTGAGCTGTGGCCAAGTCTGTGGTGTGGTGTGTGCTGTGACAGTGTATCTAAGCCTCTCGTGTGTGATACTACGTGCAGAGCTGTGGCCAAGCCTGACATGCGGTGTGTGCTGTGACAGTGTATCTAAGCCTCTTATGTGTGTTACTACGAGCTTTGCTGTGACCAAGTCTGTGGTGTGTGACAGTGTATCTAAGCCTCTTGTGTGTGATACACCATGGTGAGCTGTGGCCAAGTCTGTGATGTGTGCTGTGACAGTGTATCTAAGCCTCTTGTGTGTGATACTCCGTGGTGAGCTGTGGCCAAGTCTGTGGTGTGGTGTTTGCTGTGACAGTGTATCTAAGCCTCTTGTGTGTGATACTACATGCAGAGCTGTGGCCAAGCCTGATGTGTGGTGTGTACTGTGACAGTGTATCTAAGCCTCTTGTGTGTGATACACCATGGTGAGCTGTGGCCAAGTCTGTGGTGTGGTGTGTGCTGTGACAGTGTAGCTAAGCCTCTCGTGTGTGATACTATGAGCTTTGCTGTGGCCATGTCTGTGGTGTGTGCTGTGATAGTGTATCTAAGTCTCTTGTGTGTGATACACCATGGTGAGCTGTGGCCAAGTCTGTGGTGTGGTGTGTGCTGTGACAGTGTATCTAAGCCTCTCGTGTGTGATACTACGTGCAGAGCTGTGGCCAAGCCTGACATGCGGTGTGTGCTGTGACAGTGTATCTAAGCCTCTTATGTGTGTTACTACGAGCTTTGCTGTGACCAAGTCTGTGGTGTGTGACAGTGTATCTAAGCCTCTTGTGTGTGATACACCATGGTGAGCTGTGGCCAAGTCTGTGATGTGTGCTGTGACAGTGTATCTAAGCCTCTTGTGTGTGATACTCCGTGGTGAGCTGTGGCTAAGTCTGTGGTGTGGTGTGTGCTGAGCCTCTTATGTGTGATACTCTCCCATGGGTATTGGATCTAATCCTGTCATGTGTGATACTGTCTGCTGATCTTCTGTATCTAAGCATGGCCGCATGCACACGGGCGGTTGGATTCCCCATGCTGAATCTGTCACTGGCGTCCGCATGTATCTGCTTACTGAATCTTGAATTTTGAATTGGTCCACACGGCTCGCCATCGGACATGCACAGTACTTTTTTTTTTAAACTCTTGCTTTTCCCGTGGAATCCGCGGCCCCGTCTGCACCTGATAGACTTCGGGGGGCTGCAGTCCTGCCCTGAGTGGCAGGCAGGTGAAGGAAGGTGGAGGTAAGTTTGTATAACACTTGGTCTGTCGTTCAGTGTCTGTGGAAAGCTGAGTGACGGGCTTATGGACACAGTAACGGCTTCTACTTGTATGGGGGGCCAGAATCTGTAATATCTAGAGATCACTACGTTTTTGCTTATTTGACTCGTAGGGGTCTTATTATCTTTAAGACAAAAGCTCTGTTGTGGAGGAGCGCTGCCCCCCCGCTGCAGAGAGGACTCCTTGTAGGATCTGCTAATAATGCTGTTTTATAGGAAGCAGATCTTGTAAAATCTTAATGAATGAGGAAATTACTTGTTATGTAAAGAATGAAATGTGGAAATGAAGAACAAATGGGCGGAACTTTACAAAGGACTCTGAGGCACCCGCAGTGCGGCACGAGGCACCCGTATCCTCCTAATACTTAGACCACCTACACCTTAGGGAGGCTCCGAGATCGTATTGGGATGGGACTTTGTATGTCCAGATGGTCCCAGTTGTTTGCCAGGCTTGTGGGGGAGCTGCTGGAGGTCTTCTGGGATGCCTCATCTGTGCGGCAGCACCAGTGTTACAGGAGGTCCTGCCAAGGAGACCTGAACACTTATTTATATAGTGCATACATAGTCCACAGCGCTGCACACACAGTCCACAGCTGCTGCACACAAAGTCCACAGCGCTGCACACACAGTCCACAGCGCTGCACACACAGTCCACAGCGCTGCACACACAGTCCACAGCGCTGCACACACAGTCCACAGCGCTGCACACACAGTCCACAGCTGCTGCACACACAGTCCACAGCTGCTGCACACACAGTCCACAGCTGCTGCACACACAGTCCACAGCTGCTGCACACACAGTCCACAGCTGCTGCACACACAGTCCACAGCGCTGCACACACAGTCCACAGCTGCTGCACACACAGTCCACAGCTGCTGCACACACAGTCCACAGCTGCTGCACACACAGTCCACAGCTGCTGCACACACAGTCCACAGCTGCTGCACACACAGTCCACAGCTGCTGCACACACAGTCCACAGCTGCTGCACACACAGTCCACAGCTGCTGCACACACAGTCCACAGCTGCTGCACACACAGTCCACAGCTGCTGCACACACAGTCCACAGCTGCTGCACACACAGTCCACAGCTGCTGCACACACAGTCCACAGCTGCTGCACACACAGTCCACAGCTGCTGCACACACAGTCCACAGCTGCTGCACACACAGTCCACAGCGCTGCACACACCCTATAGACCTGGTGGGACTGAAGTCCACCTTTGAGTTTACCTGTTTGGAAACCTGTTGAAGTTCCACAACTCACTTAAGACCCATTTTGACCCAACGATTCTCGCTCAAAATCCACTCAAAGCTGTCTTTTGAGCGATAACCGTTGCATCTAAATGCATGGACATCATGTGGTTTTCGTGTACGAGTCGTTCGTTTTCTTGAATTGAGCGATGAGCTCTTATCAGCCGTGCAGGCTGTTATTACAGTCGGCAGCGCTGATAAGATTCTTTCAGCTCGTGTCCCGCTGGTAGTTCACAGCTGGGCGCGAGCTGTAATTGTGGAGAACAATACAGCTTTTTGCTTATGCAGAACAGGTGTATTGTTCGCTGAGCGATAGCGGCGGTGTCCCACTCCGCCTGCATAGCTCTTAAGTAGCTACTTAGCTACTATAGACTATGCAAGGATGTCACTCAAAACTGTCACTCACACTGTCATTTGAGCGACTTTTGAGCGATCATCTGTCACTGTAAATATGGCCTTAGAGAGGCCATAGGGGTTGTACCAGAATTACAAGATATCAAAAGGGTAGGGGATAACTTCTCACTGCTGAGACCCCCATCGATCCTGAGGATGGGGGTCCTGTGTCCGCCGTTCTACTCACTGCGGGCTTACTGCACCCCCTGCAGTGAGGAGGCAAATGAACGGAGCGGCGGTAGAACAAGCATGCTGACACTCCACTGACTTTCAGTGGGTCTGCAGAAATAGTTGAGTGGCAAGTGCTTGGTCAGCCCCATCGAAATGAATGTTAAGAGACTACATGACGTGGTGCACCAAGGAGCACAGTGTCTTTTGAATGACAGATATCTAGCCCCAGATTATATTGTGTAGACCAGGGACGCACAACCTCCTATGGTACAATGGCCACATTGTCAGATTGAACCAATCCTGAGGGCCACAACAGAACTTACATGGCAGTCAGAATAATCCCTGGATCAACATTTGAAAGTTCCTACCTGACTGTAAGACCCGGATCAACAACCCCGCTGGTCACCTAATGTCTATATCCTACAATATCATAGCACTCTAGAAGGACATCTAGTCCCTCTTAAACTCCTCTATGGAATTTGCCATCACCACATACTCAGGCAGAGAGTTCCACAGTCTCACTGCTCTTACAGTAAAGAACCTTTTCTGTATTTGTGATGAAACCTGCTTTCTTCTAGACGTAGCGAATGCCGTTACACTTGCAGTCCTTGGTATAAACAGATGATGGGAGAGATCCTTGTATTGTCCCCTCATGTATTTATACATAGTAATTTGGTCGCCCCTTAGCCCATTTTTGATGCCTCTCTGGGTATTCCAGTCCTCTCTATCGGATGCATCTCCCTCCATTGTAGTTTATCTGAAATGCTGAAGCAGCCAAGTGTTTCCCTACCTCCATACATGGCAGCGAGGATGACTACATGCATGACTACCTCTCTGCTGACTCCTCCGAGCAGTGCCACACAGTGGTCAGAACACCTCTATTATGCCCGTACGTGAGATGGGCACACCGTGCAGCCGTTCCTGCTCCTCTGCCAGGCGTCTCTCTGGTATGATAAATACATATGAGCCTCCATCATGATCTGATGGTTGGGGGCACCCAGAACAGTATTGTTGGCCACTTGTGGCGCACCTCTGCCACAGAGCAATCCGATGATCGGTAGCATGCCTGCCTTCATCAGTCATGTTGGCTGCAGCATTTCTTCTATATACACTGGCATATGTTCATATAGGGTAGCTGGCGGGTGGTAGTTTCTCCGTACACGGGCAGTGGGACATGAGAGGGGAAGCTGCAGCAGAAATGACTCACAGCTCTATAAATACATCCGACCATTTCCTCCGCTCAACCAAAAATATCAAGTCTAACCTCTTAACAGAACGCCGCTTGTTCTGCGGACGGTGATGCGTGGCAGACGTGCGCAGGGCGTAACTGCCCCCAGCTCTGCTCACAGATGGCCATTCTACCTCTGTATTAGGAAAGACGCACATGCAGATTGTCTCTTCCATGTCATATAGTGGGCATGACATGTATGTACAGTATGCACAGGTCTATACGGGGGCAGTTAAAAAGGCTTTGTATTAGAAAACTGGCATTGAAAAGTTGCAAAATTCGGCGCAAGGGCCACATGCATAAAAATGTGGGTTTATTTTAGCTTCTGCACCAGCCTTGCCACTTTCTAGAAGAGTGAGTGGAGCTTGTTGGGAGGCATGGCCGCCCCAGACTGACCCATTTATCTAGTATTTACACCAGAACCTGTCATCTATTATTCCAGAAATCCACGTCTTGTCCGGATCGGGCGTGCATTTCTGTCAAGGTGCACAAAGCTGCCGGGGAGGCGCTTGATGCATGAAGAGGCCCATCTTAAGCACACTGTGCGCTGAGGGAAACTGTACTACACCTGGCGTCGGAAATGCCGGGTTTACTAAGCTACCCCCTATATGTGTAATTTGAGTACTACCGATGTATCTAAGCCTATCCTGTATGATGCTGCCAATGCATCTAAACTTATCATGTGTGATATAGTCTGCTGAGTGAGTGTATCTAATCCTATTATGTATGATATAGTCTGCTGAGCCAGTGTATCTAATCCTATTATGTATGATATAGTCTGCTTAGCCAGTCTATCTAAGCCTATCATGTGTGATATAGTCTGCTGAGCCAGTGTATCTAATCCTATTATGTATGATATAGTCTGCTGAGTGAGTGTATCTAATCCTATTATGTATGATATAGTCTGCTGAGCCAGTGTATCTAATCCTATTATGTATGATATAGTCTGCTTAGCCAGTCTATCTAAGCCTATCATGTGTGATATAGTCTGCTGAGCAAGTGTATCTAATCCTATCATGTTTGATATAATCTGCTGAGCGAGTGTATCTAAGCCTATCATGTGTGATATAATCTGCTGAGCGAGTGTATCTAATCCTATCATGTTTGATATAATCTGCTGAGCGAGTGTATCTAAGCCTATCATGTGTGATATAGTCTGCTGAGTCAGTGTATCTAAGCATGTCATGTGTGATATAGTCTGCTGAACCAGTGTATCTAATCCTATTATGTATGATATAGTCTGCTGAGCCAGTGTATCTAATCCTATTATGTATGATATAGTCTGCTGAGCCAGTGTATCTAAGCCTATCCTGTGTGATATAGTCTGCTGAGCAAGTGTATCTAATCATGTCATGTGTGATATAGTCTGCTGAGCCAGTGTATCTAATCCTATCATGTTGATATAGTCTGCTGAGCGAGTGTATCTAATCATGTCATGTGTGATATAGTCTGCTGAGCGAGTGTATCTAATCCTATCATGTGTGATATAGTCTTCTGAGTTGTGTATCTAAGCTTATCACGTGTGATGCTGCCTGCTAGAATTACATGCGTGGGCTTATTATGCAGGACCTTGTCTTCTGAGGCAGTGTATCTAATCCTATCATGTGAGATACTAGGGA
This sequence comes from Eleutherodactylus coqui, assembly GCF_035609145.1. Taxonomy (NCBI): domain Eukaryota; kingdom Metazoa; phylum Chordata; class Amphibia; order Anura; family Eleutherodactylidae; genus Eleutherodactylus; species Eleutherodactylus coqui. The sequence continues at coordinate 94,162,767 of NC_089849.1, forward strand.
TGCTCTGTTCGGGGAGCAGGAAAGGGGAATCCCCTGGCTGACCGTCTCCCAGCGGACCCCTAGTGACTATAATGGGGTCCGTTCTGTTTTCGCTCAGCCGCCTGGCTTTTAGCTGGAAGTAAAAGCGCCTCATGCTATATCTTCCAGTATTTTGTGCCAGATCTGTGGCGGAGCCGCCGCCCGGACGTTCCAGCGCAGATGTCAAACCGCCCGTGGTAATGTCTGCTGTGGCATGAAAGGGTCACCGGTCATCTGCACCTCTTGTTTCCTGTAGTCAGAGCCCCATGTACGCAAACTGTTGTCAGTAGGTGGGCAGAGAGGATTCTGGGAGGACCCCAAATCCTGTAATGTTTGTCTGCCGGTGTGCACTGACTCTCTGGAGTTTGCTTCGTGATTACACATTGTGAAAGTGAAAGCTGAGGGTCAGCAGGATGTGAGGGGGACCTTATATCTGCCAGTATCACAAGGAAAGCTTCCTGCACTCCAGACAATGGGGTCCGAGGCTGGCGGCTGCTGCGGCTTTAACCCTCTAGATGCTGCACCTCATGTTGGCGCTCTCAAAATATGCTCTCATTGAGAAAGAAAAACTACGCATCAAGAAGGACTTATTGGAATGTAACAAAACTGTGTGAATGTAATGATGATGTGAGCTAGGGATTACAGTACTAGAGTGAAAGGATACGTTTATGGGGGAAACTGTGCAATTCATAGGAGGCTCTGCTACCCTGTTGTACCGCATTTAGCTTAGATACAAGATGTGGTACGGGTGGGCATGAATGCTCTAGTACCCTGTTGTACCACCTCTAGCTTGGATACAAGATGTGATACAGGTGGGCATGGGGGGCTCTAGTACCATGTTGTACCACCTCTAGCTTGGATACAAGATGTGGTACGGGCGGTACTAGTACCCTGTTGGGCTGGCTCTAGCTTGGATACATAATGAAATGCGGTCAGGCATGGAGGCTCTAGTAAGCTGATGGGCCACCTCTAGCATACATGAGATGCGGTCAGGCATGGAGGCTTTAATACCTTCTTAGGTCTAGCTTGGATACTAGATATCATATGGGGTGGCATGGAGGCTCTGCTACCCTATTTTACTACCTCTAGCCTGAATACATGATGTGATACGGGCAGGCATGGAGGCTCTAGTACCCTGTTGTATTGCCTCTAGCTTGGATACAAGATGTGATACAGGTGGGCATGGGGGGCTCTAGTACCATGTTGTACCACCTCTAGCTTGGATACAAGATGTGGTACGGGCGGTACTAGTACCCTGTTGGGCTGGCTCTAGCTTGGATACATAATGAAATGCGGTCAGGCATGGAGGCTCTAGTAAGCTGATGGGCCACCTCTAGCATACATGAGATGCGGTCAGGCATGGAGGCTTTAATACCTTCTTAGGTCTAGCTTGGATACTAGATATCATATGGGGTGGCATGGAGGCTCTGCTACCCTATTTTACTACCTCTAGCCTGAATACATGATGTGATACGGGCAGGCATGGAGGCTCTAGTACCCTGTTGTATTGCCTCTAGCTTGGATACAAGATGTGATACAGGCGGGCATGGAGGCTCTAGTACCCTGTTGTACCACCTCTAGCTTGGATACAAGATGTGATACGGGCGGTACTAGTACCCTGTTGGGCCGGTTCTAGCTTGGATACATAATGAAATGCGGTCAGGCATGGACGCTCTAGTAAGCTGATGGGCCACCTCTAGCCTGCATACGTGACATGCGGTCGGGCACGGAGGCTCTAGTACCTTGTTCGGTCTAGCTTGGATACAAGGTATCATACGGGGCAGCATGGAGGCTCCAGTACCCTATTTTACTATCTCTAGCCTGAATACATGATGTGATACGGGCAGGCATGGAAGCTCTAGTACCCTGTTGGGTCACCTCTAGCTTGGATACATGATGAGATGCGGTCGGGCATGGAGGCATACAGGTTCCGTACGGTATCCTGTGGCACATTTGCCCACAGATATTGTAACTGAGCCTCTAGATCATTCACACTTATAGGCTACAAAAGCTGATGTCCCGGCGGATCCCATAAGAGCTTGATTGTCGATAAATCTACCGATTGGGCAGAGGCCTTCCTGCAAAATCCTTGTTGTGTGTTGGCAAGCCTTATCCTGCTGGGTAATGAGAGGAACACATGTGGCTGTAGGACGTCCTGAACATATCACTGAGCTGTCATTGTCCCTCGTACCACTACTAGGGGGGACCGACTGTCATATGCTATGGCCCTCAGACCATCACACCAGCAGGGGGCAGTGTGCCGCTCTACAGCAAAGGCAGGATTTAAGCTCTCCATACCCAAACAGAACTTGGATTCATCACCAAAGACAATATGGTTCCAGTCCTTAGCAGTCTAGGTTTGCCAATCACAACACCACTGCAAACGAAGGCGACGATGTTGGGATGTTAACCCTTTCCAATCCACTGTCTAACATCTGAAGGCATTATGATTTAAAGTTGTACAGCTCCAATGTTGGAAGACCGTCCGTCGGGGTTCTCTTACTGTATATTGCCAGCCTCTCTGCTGTCGGAGCCTATCCAACATGTCACCTCATGCAGTTATATAACGGCAGCAAAAGAGTAAGCCCCCTAGGAAAACCAGGATACAAATTGGATTGGAAAGGGTTAATGGCAGGACACTTCATGGGCGCCGTAACACCAAATTTCCTTCTGCTAAGAGCCTGGAAATGATCCGGAAGAGACATGCGAAAAATGGACAGTGCTCCCAAAATCAAACCAAAAAGAACAATGCAAAACAGACTCACGTAATGTGGTGGGGTCGCAGCCTGGTGGGTCTTGATTATACACTTCACTAGACCAGGGCAAATCCGCCGTCCAGCATGGACATCCACAATGGAGAGTGCCAGTCACAACCGCCCGATCCAACAGTCTGGGGTCAGCAAATATCAGGGACAAGAAAAGCAGAGAGTGCTTAGGGACTATTCTAAATGAACATATAGTGCAACGAAAGGAGATGGGTCACTTACTTTACCAGGGAGGTACGTAGGCCGAGACAGACCTCTGTCAACTCCCTGTTATCTGGAAGAGCAGCTATACCAAGTACCAGTGGTCCAGAGGAATCTACGGTTTGCTGAAGTTTGTCAAGGTTTATTAAAGTCAACAAGTAAAAAAAAAAAATTTCTTCAACACATTTCGGGAGTTACAAAGTAATACTCCCCCTTTCTCAAGTGACCAACTTCCCTTTGTTGCACTTTTATATAGATCTTCATTTAGGGTAGTCCTGTATCCTGGCATAGACAGGGTCCAATGGTGAAGGTGGCACCTATGTCTGGATGGATCTTCTTATCAGCATATCAAACGATCCTCTCTACTGGTGGACTGTGCCCTCATGTAACCACTGGTCCCAACATGTCCAAACACCTTAATCAGAATGGCCTAGATGGCGGGCAGCTTGTCTCATTCCAATAACGTGCCCCCTCTCAGGGTCTGTTAGCTAGGCAAAATGTGTTTGACTGTGATGTAAAGGCATCTAGTGGTCAATGACCTCTCAACAAGAGGTACACTACACAAAAGTAGCCTCTGAGAGCCTCTTATAAGGCAACGGGGAAAGTGCTTTTGTGGCAAACTGTAAGAATACATAAATACTACTTTCACATCTTGACCATTCTCCTGTAACGATTCTAGTTAGTGCCCTAATAACAGCACCAGTGGGTATGCTAGTCGGTGTGACTGTGCATGAACAGTGCCAGCCAAAGACTGCCCTGCATGAATAGTTTCAGTCAAAGGGTGCTCTGCACGTACCTGAGACTGACCTACCTGTGTGACTTCTAGCAAAGATTGCATCCAGGAATAGTCAGATAGGCTTTTCATGTCAATAGTAAAAGTCAGTGTGGCCCACGTGACTAGTTTAAACCATGATGTACCCATAAATAATGCCAGTCTGCTCCCATGAGACCAGTATCTCCCTGTCCCAGGGCAGGGGTAACATGAAGTTTTGTTCATGTTATCATTTCCACCATCAATAAGAAACTATATTTACTCTCTTATTGTCACATTTGGGTTTTTTTCCCAGAAAAGAAGGGACTTGATGAGAACTTGCTCATTTATTTAATCCTCTGCAATGTTTAACCCCACAGATGCTGCAGTCATTGCTGACCGGGGGCATCTAAACATTTTACAGAAAAAAAGAACGAAAACTTTTTTCCCCTTACATAAGGCTTTAATTATTTGAAAAATTAAAAGAACAAAAAAGAAACTGGCATAACCATGGCAACCCATACCATAAAATAGTGCATTATTTATCAAGAACGGAAAATTCCATTAAAAAAATAGCAGTTTTCTGATCCTCTTACTTCTCTAAAACAGGAATAAAAAATAATGTTAATCGTACATACCTCAAAATAGTACCAATAAAAGTACAAGTTGTCCCACAAAACCGGGCCTGATGCCGCTCTGTCAGCTGGAAAATGAAAATGCTCCTGTCCTGGAACATGGCAATATACAAAAAGTGTACAAGTGGTAAAACCTAATAAAACCTCTATAAACGTGTGCTGTCATAATCTATATGACTCTCAGAATGAAGGTAACGTAACCTTAATACTGTGAGCGCCATAAATATAAATCACAAAAAAAACAATAATGAAATTGCCATTGCCCACAGCAAAAAAATAAAAGGTATTCAATACATTATATGTATCCAGAATTGGTTCCCTTTAAAAAGTAGAAGTTGTGCCACAAATGCCCAGGTGTCATACAGCTACATTGATGGAAAAATAAAAGTTGTGACCGCTGGAACACAAAAGGGGAAATGATTTCGCCTGGGTTCTCACATGGAAATTACGCGGTTTGGCCGCAGGTTTTGAAGCGGCCTGGCCGCTTGCTCTTCCGCTGTGGCCGGCGCTCCCATAGAGGAGAGCGTGGCCGCAGCGGAGGAGGAGAAAAAATGAACATGCTGCGGCCGGCGAATCTCGTCCACATGGCTGGCTAAGCCCGGGATTAGCAGCCGCAGGCGGATTTGCAGCGGCAAAATTCCGGACGGAATTTCCGCGGCAAATCCGCCCCGTGTGAACCCAGCCTTACTGTCTCTTAGGGCTAAAATCAGAGTTGTGTGTCAAATACATCTACATGAGCGTCCAGGCAGAAGATGGATGCAGCCAGAACTCAGAGCAAAGGGGCTGTGGAGCTCGAAGAAGAGATGGAAGAGCGGTCCCAGAAAAAGAAAACACTTGTGGGAGGGGGGCGCTTTTGGATCACAGCTAGTGCTGCCATTAGAATACTCAAAGGTTTGTTTAGAAAAGTGTTATCTGCCCCTAACTAGCACTGTCAGCAGCATGAGAAGTACTGACAAACTCCCTTTAAGGCCACTTTCACACGGCCGTGAAAATCGCACGAGATTTGTGCGATATGAGACGCACAACTCTCACATGTATATGAACCCATTTCTTTTTGAACGGGGTCATATACACGAGTGATTTATTTTTCTTTCATCGCATTGTGGTGCTTGAAAAAATCGCAGCGTGTCAAAAACACCTGTCATCAGAGGGAACATCACGTGAGCGCGATATCGGGCTGCGTTTCGCGGACCGATATCACGTTCGTCCGCGTGAAATTAGCCTAAGTCTGTAGCTTTTGAACCATTTGTATAGAAGAGTGTGTGCACAGGACTCTGAAAAGGTCCCCCTGTAGAATTATTATGGGCCTTTGGTGTGCAAATGTGCACTAAAATAGGAAGCCGCCCTAACGTCCTAAACACATGGACAGTCAGCTGAGCCAAGCATTTATTTTATGGGACAACCAGGGGAACGTCTATTGGACCAACACCCAACCGTTGCTGAAGGTGTGTTGGCAGCTTTACCCCCCACCAGGCCTGGTAACCCGCTACCACAAGCACAGCCACTGCACATTATCTGGTGACCAGAGCAGACACTGGTATTCTCTCTCCACCCAAAAACATCTCCTTACACAATTGTGTGTTTTTCCCATTTTTGCTGATTCGGCAGTGACTCAGTTGTGTTTGCTAACAGCTGATCATTTCATTTCTTGCAAGGTGGCATGACTGAAAAACAAAAAAAAGCCTGTCTTGTCAAAGTGGGAAGTTCTTTACAGCTAAAAATGCTATCAAGGGGTTCTCATCCAGAATTATGTAAATGTGGCAATGAAAACTTTCACAACTTATTAAAATCCATCATTTCAATAATGTAGCATTTTCACGATCTCGGTTTGTAGCTAAGAACATTCTAGCTTACAACCACGGGCCGAACACTCACCTCGAGGTAAGTCCGCTTTCACATCTGCTCTGGAACCCCCATTCTGAGGTTCCAGAGCCGATTCCACGCAAAAAAAAACAGAAGAAAAGGTGCATGCAGCACTTTTTCGTCCGGTAAAACGCCGGACCGCTGAGTGGAAATCAAACTGACTCTATGTGGTCAATGGGGTTCGTTCGACGCTGTTCAAGGCCATTATAAGACAGATCCGTTCAACCCGGGGATACCCCTTCCCTGCCCCCATAACAGAGCAGGAAAACAGAACCTCCAACGGAGATGTGGAAGCAGCCTAAGGCCGCCTGCACATGGGCGGGTCGGATCCTTTGACCCGGTGACCACAGTTTACCCGTCTGCTGGTCTACTCCTCTGCTGCGAATGTGTCATCCAGAGAGGCGGCGCACAGTACAGAGGATGCGGCTCCCGCAACCATTCTGCAATGATGATTGCAGGATGGCCACGGCACGGACAGCTTCCATTGACTTCAATGGAAACCAACCATGCGCAGCTCACACAATATTACCAGATTCTGGATTAGGGGTCTCATATGGAAGCCGGCCGTGCGTAGCCCCACAGCATTACCAGATTCTGGATTAGGGGTCTCATATGGAAGCCGGCCGTGCGTAGCCCCACAACATTACCAGATTCTGGATTAGGGGTCTCATATGGAAGCCGGCCGTGCGTAGCCCCACAACATTACCAGATTCTGGATTAGGGGTCTCATATGGAAGCCGGCCGTGCGTAGCCCCACAACATTACCAGATTCTGGATTAGGGGTCTCATATGGAAGCCGGCCGTGCGTAGCCCCACAACATTACCAGATTCTGGATTAGGGGTCTCATATGGAAGCCGGCCGTGCGTAGCCTCATAACATTACCAGATTCTGGATTAGGGGTCTCATATGGAAGCCGGCCGTGCGTAGCCCCACAACATTACCAGATTCTGGATTAGGGGTCTCATATGGAAGCCGGCCGTGCGTAGCCCCACAACATTACCAGATTCTGGATTAGGGGTCTCATATGGAAGCCGGCCGTGCGTAGCCCCACAACATTACCAGATTCTGGATTAGGGGTCTCATATGGAAGCCGGCCGTGCGTAGCCCCATTACATTACCAGATTCTGGATTAGGGGTCTCATATGGAAGCCGGCCGTGCGTAGCCCCACAACATTACCAGATTCTGGATTAGGGGTCTCATATGGAAACCGGCCGTGCGTAGCCCCACAACATTACCAGATTCTGGATTAGGGGTCTCATATGGAAGCCGGCCGTGCGTAGCCCCACAACATTACCAGATTCTGGATTAGGGGTCTCGTAATTGTTCATGAATGCTCAATCTCCCCTTTTCCTCCTGGGATTATTTTGCAGTCCTGTGCCGGATTATGAGAGGTTCTCGAACACTGCGTGCCAGATTAATAGGATTGTTGTATGTTGAAATGCATATCCTGCCATAGACGGATGTGTAGAGTCTGGTTATAGTGAAACCAGCATTAGTACGTAGGATATGTGATTGGGTGACACAGGAAGGATATGGGTCAACCTTGAGGTACAGGAAGAGCAGAAATGGCTGCACGCAGACGCACCAAACCGTGACCCTGGTGTTCTACAATGTCAGCCACACGCAGCCAATTTGTGGTCACCAGGACTTACTCCGGCGGAAACGTATAATACCTAAACCTTGTTAAAGGGATATTCCAACTCATCATACATGCAGACGTGTGCAGGAGTCTCTGAACCCTATCACATGGTGGAATGAGTCGCTGTCCTTGTATGCTGCTCCTCTGTGTGATCGTATGTGCCTGATAAGTAGGACATGACCTATAACCATGGGGCCCCATACCAAAGCATGTTCTGGGGCCCCAATACACTATGACACCTGTCAGCAGTAGATGGAAGAAGTGTGATGTTAGCGGATGAGGGACATGGCTTTTGTTGACCAGGAGCATATAGTCTCAGCTCTTGTGCATGATGATGATGATGATGACGACGATGACGAAGATGAAGATGAAGCTTATAAACTTTTTTTCTTCTTGGGTTTTCTTAACATTGTTTTTGGGACTTGCTTCTCATATATAGGTCTTTGCAGAGAGCCACCCCAGATAGTTCTTGTTAGACCCATGATCTTGCAGGTCACTTCCAGACAGTCCAAGTTAAAGGGATTTTCCAAAATAGAAAAAAAAATCCATGGCCAGGGAATGGTTGACAATAGAAAAATAATGGGCATATGTCTGAAGCGTCTTCCGGGGTTGGAGTGGCTGCGCTGGCATGTGAGGGCACCTTGGAGTATAGTGTGTTTTTCTATTTTCAGCCATTCCCTACCCGTAGAATATTTTTCTCACTCCTGGAAAACCCCTTTAACTGCAGAGTGTGAATGACATGTTCTTAGACCAATGTTGAAGTTGTAATCTAGCCAGGAGTATTTATCGTCTATCCACTGGCTAGATGATCAATGTTAGATTGGTAGGGGTCTGATCGCTGAGAACCCCACCAGAATACACGACCTCTGTTCCCCCCAGCCACATGACCACCGCTATGAGGAGTATGAATGGGGTGGTAGTTGAGCATGCGCCCAACCTTTCCATTCATAGCCTAGGATTTATCTCCCGTCTAGTGTAGATGTGATAAATGCTTCTTACTGGAATTCTCCTTTAAGTGATGATGATAAATGGGGAAAATTGGCTTTTATCTCATTGTTGCTTTTGTCCTTCCTCTGGATCAACATGGGGGGGGGGGGGGGGTGTAATAGGCCGAACTGGATGTCTTTTTTCAGCCTTACATACTATGTTAGTTCACTGTTGTCATTTTAGATCATGGAAAGGTGGCATCTGAGGACAGTGGCCTCCCATACCCAGTAGATTGGCCGATGCAGCTTTTGAGCACGTGGGCTGTAGCCTTGTGATGGCATCCGTAGCACTTGAAGACGTGCAGGATTTGTCACGTTCACATTGATCCCCAGCTTAGAAGTGGTCTAACTTCATGCACTCTTCTAGACTTATCTTTTGTTTTGCCGGCCACATGAAAGCCTTACCCCCGGGCATGCCGCTGCAGTACAGCAGGATATGTGACTTGGGTCTACCTGATGAAACAGCTGTGACTGGTAATAATTTGGTAAAGTTTCCATTCCTTATGTTGGCAATTAAATATGATTGTCGCCAGTCAAGATTTTCTAATGTTGGACTCCCTAACATCTCCCTGGGTTGTCCGCTGTCTCCCCTCAGACATCACAGATTTAGCTATAGAAAATTAAGTGAATGACTCCCCGGGCCTGAAATTGTCTCCGGACATCAGAAAAACACTTAATTGGTTCAAACGGCGTCTAATGTGACATTTGTGTCACTCGTCTTAGCACAACATCCTGTGGCGGCTGCGAAGCGATCTACAGGGTGGGTTTCGAGCGGGGAATGGTCTGCAATCAATTTCAAGTTCCTTGGACTTCAGATTTGGCAGCAAGCACTGAACACTGTCATGTTGGGGAGGGGGTCCTGCTTGTTCAGAACACATTGGAAGACTTCATGAAAGGTTTGAAGATTGGAGTTTAATGAGGAGGAACGCTTCATCTACTAAAAACTAGAGTTACGTTATAAATGTGACTGTGTGTTACCTTTTCATGACTAAACCGCTGAAGTGATTTTGATGAAATTTGGCAGGGAGATAGCTTGCATCTTGGGGAAGGACATGGGCTACATTGTATCCCGTTTTATCTCTAGGGAGCGCGTAAAGACAGATTTATTTGATGATGCACTGGCGCACCTATGCTTCGCTGCATCGTCATGTGGCGAGGTGAAGGGGAAGGGGGTGCGTATCATAAGCCATGCCTACAAAAACGGGCAGACACGTGAGGGCAGACGTCGTTGCCACATGTATGCGATTATTAACCCTTTCCAATCCAATTTGTATCCTGGCTTTTCTAGGGGGCTTACTCTTTTTCTGCCATTACACAACGGCGTTTTATTTTGGCTAAAGCCAGTACTGCATGAGGTGACACGTTGGATAGGCTCCGACAGCACAGAGGCTGGCAATATACAGTAAAAGTACCCCAACGGACGTCTTCCAACATCAGAGCTGTACAGACTTAAATCATAATGTCTGCAGAGGTCAGACAGTGGATTGGAAAGGGTTAAGTGCAATGGAAGGGAAGGGGGTGCACATCATGAGCTAGGCCTCCTCAAATGGGCAGACACGTGAGGGTTGCCATACATATGTAGTTATTAAGCTACCAGGGATACCCAGCATTGCCCATGATTAAAACTTGAACGAAAGACACATTAACATGGATTGAGATTTTAAAGAAAATCTGTGTTGCCCCCAGCAACCAATCACAGCACAGCTTTAATTTTTACCTCAGCAGTATAAGAACTGCCAATCAAAGCACTTTCCTCTACAAAAAGCATTTGCGATGACGAGCAATATGGCTGAAGGGCAAACACTTGAGGTAGCAGGTGTACACTATTGTTTTTCTCATGGACAGCAGTATGTGGCGGCTCACGTGTATACAGTTCACAAAACCTTTATATCCTAGCAAAAGATGACACGATCAAAAACTTACAGAACAGCACTGACAGCAGATTGCAGTTACATGCCTTTCACTATTTCAACTTTTTACGATTCAATATACAGCAAAACACAGATCAGATTAAAAAAATGCAAATGCCACATGGACGAAGTCACAGTTAACGAGCTAGTTGTATTATATATTACAGCACACATGGATCAAGCCCAGTGGAAGCCTGCAGCACAACATTGTCTGGGGGGCAGCTTCCTTTCTTGTGTGGAGAGACACAGGATTGCTCCAATAGTGTATCCAATATTTGTTCCATACCTTCCTAAAATAATATCACCATACAGTGCCCGTGCCAAGCACAAATAATAGTATCACACTGTGTTCAAATAATGCCACCATACTGTGGCCCTGTAATACACTGTGCATGGCCTAAAACCTAGTGCACAAATAATAGGCTTTGCAGTCTCTATCATGCCGTGTCTAAATAATAGTGCCAGATACTGCTGGAATCATCATGTCCAAGTCACTGTCCGGTACCATGTGGCCACATAATGGTATCATACTATGCCAAAACAATACCACCATGAGGTTTCCAAGTAGTGCTAATGAGATACTGAGATACTTCAGTATAATGCCAAATAATACTGACAGTGTTACCCTATGCCCTCTGTGCCAGCTATCTTGGCATGGCATTGTGGCACCAGCTTTTTAAACTACAGACAATTTACTTTATAAGTAGAATATTTACAAAATTATCTTGTTCACATTCACTTTGGATATTCTCTCCGAAATCCCACGCCTGCGCCTTGAGCTCGGATACCGGCGCATGCGCAGATAAACTCTCCCTTCTGTGGGCAGCGGTTATTTCTCCATGGATGGGTATCCGAAATTCCACACCTGTGCCATGAGCTCAGAGAGCTGCATGGATGGCATATTAGGTGTCTGAGGAGAATGGCAGGGTGGGATTTCCGGTTTTATATGGAGCTAGCAGACACAATCTGGCTCGCTCTGCATTATTTACATGCCGCTTGGGAAAAGTTTTTCAAAGTTTCAAAACTCACATATGCTTTTGGCCGCGGTCATAACGCATACAGAGTTGTAAAGAGGGATGCGTCATACTTAGTTCATATGGAAAAAAAACTGCTGACAAGTTCCCTTTAAATTATAGATGTTAGAGAAGTTTTCCAAAGAGTTTCTAAGAATGAGTGAAGCGTTGCTGATTGAGACAGGACTGGGGGACTCAGGATGGCGAAGCAGTGAAGGTGGATGAACCTTCTGAATGTCCCGTAGGGCAGTTCCTGTATGCTCCAGTAGACCTCAGGCTATGGAGCGCCGGGCGCTGTGCTGGAGAGGGTGGAGAGCCGTGAATACACCAGTGAAAGATGCCAAATAATATAAGAAAATGACTGTTTTCTTAACCTCGGGAGGGAAAAAATTGAAACAACAGCCTCCTTATCGTGAGCCCTGGGATAATATACCTCATGTAGCGCCACAGCGGCAGGGGAGACCCCCAGACAAATGGGGCAATGTGCAGATTGGGATGTGCTCACAGGCGTCCCATAAACCAGCTCTCCTTCCAGACTCTGTTATGTGAGAGATCTGGAGCAGAACCCCTCTCATTAACCACTTCACTGCCAGTGAGGCACCACACAGAATTACTGCATTAGCAAGATAAAAAGTGGGAAGGTGGGAAAGTTTAAGGGCATCTAGAATTTTCCATCTCACCTGTTTGCCAGTTAGGAGTCCCTGTACCTGTACCCGTATCTAAATCACGAAGCTGCAAAACAAATATACATACATAATCTAGCCCCTTGGCATAAACTCTCCAAACATGTTTACAGCCCCTTAGGCCGGGCTCACAAATGCGTATGATTACCACGTATTACGCGTGCATTGTGCATACATTTGATACGCGATAATTGGCAGGCAACCCAATACATTGCCATACGCAGTTCCGCTCACATCTGCGAGGTGGAATTGCATAACATGCGAGCGCAAAAAAAGAACGCAGCCTGTTCTATTTTGCGGTGTATTACTCACGAATCGCTATGATTCTCTGCTCATGGGGGGGGGGCTGTGCATTCCATAGCAACACTATGGAAAGCGTTCACTGCGTTCCCCGCTGCCGGATTATCGCCGCGGGGAACGCAGTGAAAATTTGCCCGTGGACAGGAGCCCTAAAGACAAAAGATTGTACAACCCCAATTTCAAAACAGTTGAGACGCTGTGCAAAATACGAATAAAAGGTAAAGAGAAAAAGAATGCAATCATTTGTAAATCTGATATAACCCCATGTTATCCACAATAGAGCATATTATATACTGTAGGTGGAGGGACATTCAAAGTCTTTGCAATTGTACGTCGAGGAACATTGCTCTGAAGTTGTTCCACAATTTGTAGACGCAGTTTTTCACAGATTGGGGAACCTCGGACCATCTTTGCTTCTGAGAGACCCGGCCTCTCTAACATGCTCTTTTTATACACAGCCATGTGACTTAAGGCTGGTTTACGCGGGCCGATGATCACTCAAACGACAGTCTGAGTGGCGGCTTTGAGCGATCATTTTGCATAAAGTATTAAGTAGCTGCTCAGCTACTTAAAGGGGTTGTCTCGCGGCAGCAAGTGGGGTTATACACTTCTGTATGGCCATATTAATGCACTTTGTAATGTACATCGTGCATTAAATATGAGCCATACAGAAGTTATTCACTTACCTGCTCCCTTGCTAGCGTCCCCGTCGCCATGGTTCCGTCTAATTTCGGTGTCTTCTTGCCTTTTTAGACGCGCTTGCGCAGATCCGTCTTCTCCCTTCTTCTCCGCTCGGCAGCATCGGCATTTTGGCTCCGCCCCTCGTACGCGTCATCGCGTAGCTCCGCCCCATGATGTGTGCCGGTTCCAGCCTCCTGATTGGCTGGAATCGGCACGTGACGGGGGCGGAGCTACGCGATGATGCGTACAAGGGGCGGAGCCAAAATGCCGATGCTGCCGAGCGGAGCCGAAGGGAGAAGAAGGGAGAAGACGGATCTGCGCAAGCGCGTCTAAAAAGGCAAGAAGACACTGAAATTAGACGGAACCATGGCGACGGGGACGCTAGCAACGGAGCAGGTAAGTGAATAACTTCTGTATGGCTCATATTTAATGCACAATGTATATTACAAAGTGCATTAATATGGCCATACAGAAGTGTATAACCCCACTTGATTTCGCGAGACAACCCCTTTAAATACCAATCAGGTATGCAAATGAGGCCTTCACTGAACGCAGTTAATAGCCCACCGATAAGCGATTTTTTTTAGCGAATATCGGCTGGTGTAAATGGGCCTTTAGTAGAAAGTTGACACTCTAACTGTTTTTTATTAGTACCACTTACTTTTCTAACTTTTTGATACCCCTTTCCAAACTTTCATGAGATGTTTTGATGCCATCAATTTCTAAGTGAGTTAATTTTTTTTAATGAAATGCAAAAATATCTCCCTTCCGATATGTTCCAGTGTGAATAACATAAGGTTAGAGGAGATTTACATTCTTTGTTTCTCAACATTTATTTCCATTTTGTACAGTGGCACACCTTTTTTGAAATTGGGGCTGTAAATTACACTAAACTAAACCACTACTGAAAAAAGCGCTCATTATAACAACCGCGCATATACAGAGCCAAATAGTTTATTTGGGATCGTAACTAACTAGATCAATGTTTCCAACAATACTTAGCTTGTCGCGGGTCATTTCTACTGCAGCCGTTTATGCTATATAATAAGCTTGAATGCAGACCCTCACAGCAAAGCATCATGGTCCTAGACTGTAGTACCATGCCCATAATAATAGTTTAATCCTGTAGATCACAGCCATATACAACTCTGCAGTGGATGAAGCTGCCCTTGAAGTAGCAATGCTCTTACTTTATAAGATACCTGATTGGATATATTCGGTTTTCGTTGACATGTTTAGCAGAAGATTCTGTGTAGCATAGTTGTGGCACTGCCCTACACTCATATTTATGGGAACCACTAGTGCCACCTTCTGTTGTTGGACTCTGCATCTGTCATGCTTTATTTCCCCAGGGAGGTGTTGCCTCTAATTGTCACATTGTAACAAGTGAAACAGAGCAGTGTCCCTGGAAGCGTGGCGTTGATTGCGCAGTGCTCTGCTCAGTGTCATCCAGACCCCGGAGCCACCGCTATCTTTGGAAGGGACCCCAGGCTGACACTTGTTACTATATGGGACACTTTTGTTTATCTTTGACTTCTCAGAGAAAAATAGATAATTTCTCACATCTAAATTTGAGTTCTTGGTTTGCAGATGTCCTGCAGTAACCTCGCCCCACCTCTTCCTCTCCCAGATTAGTCCCGTTACTTTGTGCCTAAGATGAACGACTGCCTGTTTACACGACATGCAGAATGAACACCGTACGAGACGCGAACGACTTCTTGTTCGCCGTTCAGTCGGGGCATGCATTTACATTGAGCGCTGGATGCATAACGATTTATCAGCCCGTCTAAAAGGGCCCTAACTCCACCCAAGGGTGGACACCCACTTGCGTTTTTCTTGCGCGTTTTTTTTCACGCTGCGATATTGCTGTGTTTTTTTTTCACGCGATTGTGAATGGGACTTTCTAATGTTAAAAACACATCACACAAAAATCGCAGAGCACAAACTTGCAATGCGTTTTTAACATTAGAAAGTCCCATAGACAATTGCGTTAAAAAAAAAGCGATATCGCATGAAATAAAATGCAAAAGAAAAGTGTATTTTGGGTGTCCACCCTAAGGCTGGGTTCACACACAACGGAATCCCGGCGGAAATCTCGCGGTTTGGCCGCAGCGAAAAACCGCGAGATTTCTGCCGGGAGAAGCGCTGCTTCAAAACCCGCTGCACTTAGCCGCAGGTTTTGAAGCGGCCTGGCTTCATGCTTTTCCGTTGCGGCCGGCGCTCCCATAGAGGAGAGCGCAGCCGCAGCAGAAGAAGAAAAAAATGAACATGTTACGGCCGGCGAATCCGTGCCGCAGCGCCAACTTCTGCTGGCTTTGCCACAGCGGATGTGCCGCAGCGAAATTTCGGACGTGCTTAGGGGCAAAAAAAATAACATCTGACTGCTGTTATCCCCAATGCTGCAGACACTGCATGTCTGGAAGCTGAGATATGAAGAGCTGTATTTAAAATTCCAGTAGATCTAATTCTGCTGTCTGTGACTTGGAGGGAACTCTGTGGTTATCCGGTATTTCCTCCTGGCTGCTCTGATTTTGCTGTATTTTCTATGCTCATCATGGAGTGTAGACATGCCTGATAGCAACCCTACTCCCTCCATATGACAGTCAGAACAACCTTTAGGTGTGAGGACCCCGACAAACATCACCTCCTATCTCATCTTCCTGGACTGCTGTGAATGTGACATGAGGGTAGCTGCAAACCAATACCATTTTTTGCAGATATTCTATCCATTGAAGGAAACATGCGATGCAAGCAGAGTTGTACGATTCAGGGCAAAGTTTTACGGAGTAATGCACAACAAAACAATATTGGTAGAAATTGTTCCCAAGTTTGCAGAAGTGAAAACAGGGTACAAAAATAATGACCCTAGTAACCAAGCGTACCAAAGGCTATGTTAATGGGACACACACACCAATATTTGAGTTATCCTTTAAGGGCTTGTTGACACTTGAGTGACAGCCGTCCATTGTTCAGCGCCTTCGTTGGCAGCCATATCTACCAGCATCTTAAACGGGTTGTGTGAAAGTGGAAAACAAGACCCTTTCCTATTTCAATCTCATACAGCTGACCTAATTTGAAGTAGTCTATCATTCACTAGTAGTGAGTGACATCACAGGAGCAGCAGTATCAGTGATGTCATTGCTTCCTGGAAAATTGATTGACTGTTGTTTTATAACTCTTAGGCGTCCTGCTTTGCTGGGATTTTACTTTTGGCTACAGCCGACAGCGGAGTTTAGCATACCATATCATTGATGAGGTGCACCAAACATCCAAAATAGAACAGACTGAGAGGCTCCATTAAAAAAAATGGGAGCGTTATACCGCAATTAGCTCGGTGCTGAAAACGCCGCGCTAATCGCGGAATAAAGTGGCTGTGTGAGGGAGACGTTAGGATTAGACTGAAACTCTGGAACCATGTTCAAAAGCTACACCTGGCTCCAGTTCCATCTGTCAATCTCATGGTGCCATAATTGATTGTCACTATTTATCAGATATCCATATGTTATCATACTGAATAATTCATTTACGTATTGGGGTAACTCATTGGAAATCATTCGTCTTACCGTGGTACAGAATCACTCCACACTAAGTTGTCACGTCTGCACTTTTCCATGCCAAGATGTAGGTGCGAGAGCAAGGACTTTATCTATTTTTACTCATTCAATTGTGTACTCCCTTTCTACTTTAGTTGCAGTTTGAACATAAATCACACCCCAACACAGTCCATGCTGCCCCAGATACATGCTGCCACCACTTCTGGTAAATGGAGCATAAGTCTCAAATACACTCACTGCTCCCAAGCGGTCAAAGGCTAAAGGTTCAGATCAACAAGGACTAAGCTTAGTAAAGTTTTAAGCTTTAATACAAAAGGATGCAGAGATTACAAAAAGGGAAACAGAAAAAGTGTAATGACATACAAAAAAAACGAGCAAAACTGTTGTAAAATAAAGGGAGGAAAATACAGAAGACCTAACAGTCATTAGAGGGTAACAGTCCTTCTGTTCCTTAGAGGGTAAGTGATGACATTTCAGATTTCTCTGAGAGTTCATTTACAGACCTGCTGGTCTCTTATGTTGAAGGGTAGGAGCCCATTTAAGAACAAAGCTCCCACTCCTCCTTGCCTTCACTAGACCACTTTTATGCCACACTGTATCACTTGTCCGCTGCTTTTTAAAAGCGGAACCAGTGTAAACCGTTGTACATGCCAGGCGCATAGATGTAGCATCGCTTTAAAGAAGACCTGATCTGGTGTGTTTTATGTTTCCTGGCAGGCCATTGACAATATATATACAACCTTGTTTTCCTTTGATCTTTTGGGACACATGAGCTGTGTTCCAGCATCGGGAGGTATTTACTCAGGGGTTTCCCCCGATATAAATATGTATTTTCGTTCTTGTGTCTGTTCTCTGTTGAGATGTGAGACTACAGATGGAAGACAATATTTCCGGTTCAGTTGCTAGGATCATTGTCTCTGTGTCTTGTTTTTTCCACAAGCTGTTGACAAGTCGGGATCATCTCATGGTGATGAATAGGTTAGTCATGAAGGGAGGCTTCTTAGTGTAGCCATAACTAATGTGACCTACGAGTTATAGACTCATAATTTGTCTTGTATACTTCTGGCCCCTTAATAGTCTACTATGGACCTTTTATACAGTTAGTAGTCTTCCTGACTTTATAGTGGATGAACGGGACACAAACTAAGAAGATCTAAAGAACTTCTGTCCAGGATTTAAAGAAGCAACCCAGGATTTTTTTTTCTTTTTGGTGGGGGGTGGGGGGATCCATCATAGTATCAGTGACCTCCGCTGTGAAGAATCCAGTTCTGTAGCTCCTCCCCTCCAGACTGTGTGTTCTGCACTCCCCCCCAGCCTCCAGGTCACATGACCAGCACTCTGACAACGCTTTGAATTCTGCAGTCTTTCTTTCCCACAGCAACTAATCACAGCACAGCTTCATTTCGTATTCTGCTCCTGAAAGTTAAATTTGCCCTGTGATTGGTTGCTGTAAGCAAGGGAGCCTTTTTTCTCTATGATAGTTTTTATAAATGTCTCTCATTAACTGCAGGACACAGAGTGTTGTCAGAGTGCTGGTCATGTGATCTGAAGAAAAGTGAAGAATACATAGCCTAGAAGGTATGAGCTGCAGAACTAGATTCTCCACAGCAACGTTCAGTAATACTGCGGCAGATTTGTTAATACTGTCCAATAGTTAGACAATGCTGACTTGGACTAGATGGTCTTAAAATGGGCCAGATTTATCACAGTGACTGCTGAATGGTAAATCTGTTGAATCTTTAGACTGGCTAGTCTACCTTCATTCCATCAATTAGTTGGCTTAGTTTATACCAAAATTGTGCCAAGTGTCGGCCCAATTTTTGGCGCACAATGTCATAATAAGGCCACGTGCTTTTGTCGGACCAGTTGTAAAAAGGGTAAAAAAGAGTCTAAAACACACAGTAAATGTGATGCAAAGTATGTTTGACAGTTTTCTGAGATAATTAGCACCAGAAAACTTGAATTTTCAATAGTAAATCTGTCCCAATTTGATGGATTTCCCCCCCAAAAAACAGAGTGCTTTTACAAGTTACATTGACATTACCTGCTTCTATGAGGATTGCTACATAATGAACAAACATTCTCAATGGCAAGTCTGTCTAGAAATATCTGTTACTAAGAAAGTTCTGGGACACTCTAGTTGACATTACAGATCCCACTGGGGTTGTCACACAGTTTTCCTAAGTTTTTGAATGGGAAATTTGACTAGACATACAGTTATACTGGAGAATGACGTATAGACCACTGCTGAGTGGGTGGCAGTCCTTGTGGTGGTTGTAGTTTTGGCCTTTTTGGTTGTCACTAGAGATGAGCGAGCACGCTCGGTTAAGGCAGTTACTCGAGCAAGCATCGTTCTTCTTGACTAACTGCATACTCATCCGAGAAATTTCTCACTCTCCCCCCCCCCCCCCCCCCTTCCCCAGAATTTTCTCAGACGAGTATGCAGTTATTCAAGAAGAACGATGCTCGCTCGAGTAACTGCCTTAACCGAGCGGGCTCGCTCATCTCTAGTTGTATCACAGAAGGGGAAATAAAAAATTAAAAACAATCACAGAAAAGTGGCCGTTACTTACTGAGTAAGGAGTGCATATGAGGGAGCAAATAACACCTGTGCAGGACACCGATGAGACAGCCACTCACACTGCCTCTTGTTAATGAGGGGGGTGGATGCTTGGTGTACACTCCCACACATAGTGGATACAGGGTGCCAGACCATTCTGATATATGTAGTTCACCATGCAGACCAGCAGAAAATTCGGGGGAGAGCGGGGGGAAAGAGAGAGATCTCTCTCACCCCCCCCTCCGAATTTTCTCGGACGAGTATGCAGTTACTCAAGAAGAACGATGCTCGCTTGAGTAACTGCGTTAACCGAGCGTGCTCGCTCATCTCTAGTTGTCACCCAACTTTAACAGAAATAGATACATAATGGAAAAAGGTGAGTACAAAAGCTTTTTTACTTCCATTATTTCTTGACATGTCATTTACATAAAGCATCTTTTGAGGACCCTGTAGATTGGGCCAGCATCCTGAAGCCAAGGGTCTCCTAGAACTTAGTGTATGTTCAACCCCATTGTCTTTGATCAGCTTCATATATTTATGAGCAATAGCATGATTAATCGGTGTCGTTATGTCTACACTCACGCAATTCATATCGTGATCCTCACTTTTCGTAAGAGATGATTCTTTGGTACATAATGGACAGGATTAGGTAATGTGCTTTTACCACATACTGCATGTTGACTAAGATCCCTTAGACTGTAGCTGTATCAGGAGGCTCATAAGCTTCTTGTATAGTAGTATCCTCATGATACACTACCTGTCTTGGTCATACCTTCCCATGAGAAATTGTGTTCCCTTTAAAGAGCTACCATAGACCCTCAGCCCATTTTTGTAGGCAATCATTAGAGGTTGCACCACGGCCTTGGCGACCACACAGGGAAAAATTGACCATGGATCTGATGAATGTCCTGATATTTTTTGCTGCTGGGTTAGAATCATATACAAACCATAATGGTCTTTGTGATTTCATCTGAAAGACAAGTCAGTGTCCCAGTATTGAAAGCTCGCCATACAGATGTAAACAGAATTAATGTTTATAGACAAGGTTACTTGTCCTGGTAAGTTAGAAGGGTCCTGCCATTCAATATAAGACTTGGGGTATAAGGTTAAAGTTTGCAAATAACATGACTGCTGTTTGCTATGTCATTGGGGAAAGGGGTATTATGGGCTTGTGGAGGGGCAATACATGGTCATCGGTGATGTGCTAGAAAAGAAAGAAAAACTGTCCTCTTGGGAAGGTATGCAGCGACAATATACATACCTACTGCTCTCCTTAAAGAAAGACAGCACCCCACTTGACCCACGTTACAGACCTCTCACCAGCCAAGCCAGAAACCTACTGCACACTGATGAGGGGCAAACAACCCGAAACAGCTGTCTGTGCATGGTTTTCTGGTTTGGTTTCCTATTCCCAATCATTGTTTTACAGACTTGTTAAAGAGTTGTACATTGATTTGAAGGAATGCTGCCATCCAATAGGTGGCGCTGCAGAGATATTGTTCCATCTTTCTTATTTGCATAAATTACCCAGAGGAGCTTGCATGACCTTATAAGTCTCCTCACCTCTCACACCCCTTCTGGGTGCTGTCCCTGGGGAGAGACTATGCCTCTTCCCCCACCCCGACCCACTCACTTCCTACGTGTTTCCACACACTTTTTTGGGTGCTTTCCCTAAGGAGAGACGACACCCCTCTTGATCCACATACAAGGGAGGATGCAGATTTGGTGATATCTTGCTCACCTACGGTATTTCGGTTGTGTGCGGGACACAACAGCCAGTTGCGCTTGTAATACAATCACTCAGGGTGCAGCCACTTTTGCTGTCAATAGTCAATACAAGTAGCTCCCAACCTTGGAAACCGGCGGAGAAATATGCAGGTCTGGCGCTACACCTCTAATCGTAATGACAGCAGACAAAGTCCAGATGCACCGAACAATGCAGTTTTATTGGTCTTAAACACAACTCATTTCAAAGCACAGAGCTGCTTTATAAGATACATGGAGATCCACTCTACCTGATGAAGGGCCTGTATTCCTTGAAACGTGTTCTATTTAAGACCAATAAAGTTGCCTTGTTCAGCACTTCTGGATTTTGTCTGCTGTCACTACTGGGAAGCGTGGCAGCAGTCCTGTATGTGGCCTGCCTGTCTTCACGCACATAGTCCTGTCAGTCCACATGACATGTGCGGGGCTTATTTGCTTCCTGACCTTACCATTGATTGATTGACCCTGGGGAGATGGGCCGCAGGAGAAAGTGATGAAAAGTCTTTTACTAGCTCCTCGGCTGATTTTTTATTTTTTTTTTACACCACACTAAAAATGTCGGGTTTTCCGAGCAAAGTTCTGTGACTTTGGAACATTCTTTGTAACTTAATCTCTGCAAGGACAGGCTCACACCAGCGTAAAATGTGCGGTGAATGGAGTCAATGAAAGTACAGGGATTTTCATTGATCCATTCACACTTGTGTTTATTCATTGCGTATAATATGTGCGTAAAAAAGAACGCGGCACGTTCCATTTAACCGTGTATTACACGCGATACAGCCCTATTGTTCTCTATGAGTGCGTATGAAAGTGCAGTACCTATGCAATTACATTGTGTATATTTGGTGTTCTATAGGCTGCTAGCAAACAAAACCGGAAATTAAAAAAAAGGGGGGGGGGGGGGGAATCAAGAAGTCGATGCATGGCAGCTGATCGCAGCTCTGCAGTCTGGTAAAGTGCTGCGCTTTTTACCATACGCTCGGGTGAGGCCGCCCTAGGATGTGAAGGTTAGTTTACAGGATGGCACGGAAATGATGGCAGGTCGAGGCGAAGCTCCATTTGTTGCAGCGCAACACCTTTACTGTCCAAACTTGTATGTTTTCACCCCATGGCCGGGCACGGTACACCTTACACACTGCTTCATAAACAGGTCACGGCCACAAGGGTTAATATTTATATATAGCCTTTAGATAACGCTTCTTCTATAACTGGAGTGGCACGCTCAACTTGTAGATTACACAGTGTGTAATTGTCCAATAGTCCCAGGGGGGCCACACAGCATCCTTCACCACTTCACAACCTCCTGACTTCTTAGTTACTTGGTAAGTGCCCCACTGTGCCATGCTGCCAACCTCTACCTCGCAGCTTACCATACTTTACATCTCAGTTCCACATCCTGGAGACCCCCGGCGCACACTACCTGTCGCACCGAGCAGGCCCTCGCAGTCCATGGACCCATCTCTATGTCGCCTAGCCAGAGATTCATCTCACCAGTCATTCGCTGTGCTAGCAGCCGTAGCAGGGCCTGTCTAGTGCTCCCCCCAGTGGTAGTGGTGCAGCAGTACAATCTAGTGAACTTCACAGGTAACAATGTTGCCACTCCTCTACA
Organism: Eleutherodactylus coqui; assembly: GCF_035609145.1. Classification (NCBI taxonomy): domain Eukaryota; kingdom Metazoa; phylum Chordata; class Amphibia; order Anura; family Eleutherodactylidae; genus Eleutherodactylus; species Eleutherodactylus coqui. Next base: position 94,185,701 of record NC_089849.1, read on the forward strand.
CAATGCTGTGTTGCTTGTCCAAAGGAGCGATGGCAGCACAAACACCTACATGCCCATGGACAGTGCCTGTTAAAGGGGATGTCTGGGTAGTTTTTTTCTTTCTTTTTTTTCTTTCCATTCCCCATGCAGTATAACAACTTACCGTCATATACACTCATTGTAAAAAAATAAATAAAAATGGAGCCCCTAGAAGAAAAAGTTTTGCTGAAAAACTCTTCATGCAGTTCCATCTCAGATATGTAATGATGAGAGGGTTGGTGATTAGATGGATGGTCTTGTCCCCAGAGGCCCTAAAAGTGGTTCCCTCCTTGGCCTATAGGAGGCTCTCGGAGGCTCCTTGTGTGTAGTGGCCTCTTCTTCCACTTGTGTAGAGCTTGTTGACCACTAGACTCCTCTACGATGCAGAGAAGAGATTTCACCCCGTTACCAGAGTCTGAGAGGGGCGCATTATTGGGATGGGAGAAGCTGGATGGTCGTATCGATGAATTGTCCCCCACCGGGCCGTTCTGACCAGACTGTTAGGAGGTGTTGGGACCAGTGGATGTGTGAGGGCACACAAGGTGCTCAGGCTCAGGATGCCCCCTACAGACCACCAGTAGAGGGGAGTGTCTGACCAGACTGTTAGGGGATGTTGGGACCAGTGGATGAGGGTGCACAAGGTGACCGGGCTCAGGACGCCCCCTACAGACCACCAGTAGAGAGGAGTGTCTCACCAGACTGTTAGGAGAAGTTGGGACCAGTGGATGTGTGAGGGCACACAAGGTGACCGGGCTCAGGACGCCCCCTACAGACCACCAGTAGAGGGGATCGTCTGATCGTCCAACAGATCCGAGCAGCTCCAACTGTTTCACTTACAATCAACATTCCAATCACACATATAAAGTTTTACTCTATTCAGACAACTCCTAGGGGAGGGATGGGTATTTTCAATGAATGTACTCGCCTCTCCCAGCTCCCCGCTGTGTCTTGTGCTGCTGCTCTAGGTTTACCCTCTGATGTCACGTTTACAGGCTGACATGGGCTGCTGCAGCCTGTGACAGAGCTTAACAGTCGATCGATGATCTCTGCTATTGGCTGCAGCAGCCTGTGATGCTCCGTAAATAGGCATGACTGCAGCCGGTAAATAAAAGACTGGAGCGATGACTGAGCAGGAAGTGGGGAGAGGTGAGTATATGCTAGTACTGCCTGGGGAACGGGGTTTTACAAAGAAATAAAACTACCTGATAACCTCTCTAAGGTAGGCTCCAGCCTCCACCTTACACTCCTTACCAATTTCAATCTCTTTGCTTGCTGTTAGAAAATGAAAACCTTCTTTTTTTACATCTGGAGTCCATAAACCTTCCCCAACCTATTCTTGCTCACACAACTAACTTTGAGTCATTACATTGTATCAGGGCCGTCATCCCTCTGTAAGCTAAATACAGCCACAAATATATCCTGGCTGATCGTTCTCACCTATACATTGAAACACACAGGACAAAAAAAAAATGGTTCCATTCACTGACAGTCATGAAGTCCCTGATAAATCTGCTTTGTGAGAGCCGTTCTCCTGTGATACATTGTTTTCTGGCTGCTGGGTGGTTACATTGTACATCTAATATTAGAGTGAATGCCACAGCTTTACCCGTGGTGGCATTCTGCATGGCCGTGCAGTTTTGCCGGCTGTCCCTGAATGCAGGCTTTGTCTCGTGGCATATGAGCTGCAGCAGCGTCCTCCAAACACTCATTGTATTGTTCTCTGATAGTTTTATCTGGATTCATTCACACGCTGACAGTCGTTGCTGCCCAGTGGATGAGATCCCCGGTTCTGGTGTATGATGGGGCTTCTACTCATCAGTGTGCAGCCATGTCCACTAAATACAAGCCACAAGTACTGTATGGTAAGGCTGGGCTCACACTACGTAACATTACTGCGTCTTACGTGTAATTCTCAGGCATCACATATAGGCCCATATGGAGTTCTGCTCACACTTGCGTGTAGAAATTGCGTAATACGCAAACGCAAAAAAGAACGCAGCATGTTCTATTTTGTGGCTGTCATGGGCAATACAATACTGTTGCCATATGCCGTGATAGGCTGGGTTACCGCCGGCTGCCCAGCGGTAAAACACTGCGTGGCTCATACAGCATTTTACGCATAAGGCCGCGTGAGCCTGTATATATCTTCTGTATCTGTGTGTATATGTATGTGTGTGTGTATTGTACATATATAATTATATACAAGAGTTACTCCAGTTATACCAGCACGCTCCATATCACTATATACAGGGAGATGTATAACTTATGCCAGCTGAACATATGTAATTATATACAAGAGTTACTCCAGTTATACCAGCATGCTCCATATCACTATATATAGGAAGCAGGGGCGTAACTATAGGGGATGCAGGGGATGCGGTTGCACCCGGGCCCAGGAGGCTTAGAGGGCCCATAAGGCCTCTCCTCTCCATATAGGGAGCTCAGTACTATGAATAAAGCATTATATTTGGGGGCGCTGTTACAGATTTTGCATTGGGGCCCAGGAGCTTCACGTTACACCATCTGTACATATATTAGTATATGCTCGAATGGTCCCCATCACTGCTTTAGTTTTTGCTATGGCTTTGTGACTCTTTCAATTAAAATTATTATAGGATTATTTTTTTTAACTGGATTGAAAAGGGTTAAATCTATAGAAGTTACCTTCTTGGAAAGGGCTCTTGTACCACTTATGTTTGGACTAGGCATTTGGCATGGGACAAGACTGTAACATCCTACCAGATGCCCGCGGCACACCCTTCCCCCAGTTCGAACCCTTCATAGATCATTTGGATCTGTTCCAAAGATGGGGTAAAAAATTATCTAGAAAGAGCAATCTTCTTGTCCAGTCATCCAGCGGGGGCTTTTGTTTCCAGCCGGCCAGTGAATGGCTTTTCCGGTTGCTCTACCAGTGGCTCACAAAGCGCAGAATAGCAGTATACAGCCCTGAGCGGAATCTCAATTCTCCTGAATTCATTACCAGATTGCCGGGCCTTGTGTTTGTTACAAGATTCAGACAGTTTGTCTATTTTGTCGCCTGCCAGAAAGTGATGTCATATAAACACAATTGATAAAGGTTGCAGGGGTGACACGTGACCCACAGCATCTGCCGACTCCGAGGGGACTTTTCAGATACCCGTAAATTACTAGAAGACGGACAACACTGTACTGGAGGGTTTATTGACAAAAGTAAGAGGAGTGCATGTGTAACGAGCAGAATACCTCCCAGCACCCCACCACTATTGGAGCCCCTAGATAGAGTCGTAGCTTCACGTGTTGGGTCTCCGGACCACTCTGCTGTTCAAATACATGGATTGTCCACTTTGGGGCCTCTTACCCCAAGTGTCAGTATGTTGTTATCCCGTACCTCATCCAGTACACAAGGTCTTTACTACTACTTGTATATGAAGTCACACCTTCACTACAACTACCTGTACGTGAGGTCACACTGTCACTGCTACTCCTTGTACATAAGGTCACACTGTCACTACTACTACTTGTACATGAGGTCACACTGTCACTACTACTCCTTGTACATCAGGTGACACTGTAACTTCTACTCCTTGTACATGAGGTCACACTGTCACTACTACTCCTTGTACGTGAGGTCACATTGTCACTACTACTACTTGTACATGAGATCACACTGTCACGACTACTACTTGTACATCAGGTGACACTGTAACTTCTACTCCTTGTACGTGAGATCACACTGTCACTACTACTACTTGTACATCAGGTGACACTGTAACTGCTACTCCTTGTACATGAGGTCACACTGTCACTGCTACTCCTTGTACATGAGGTCACACTGTCACTACTACTACTTGTACATCAGGTGACACTGTAACTTCTACTCCTTGTACGTGAGGTCACACTGTCACTTCTACTCCTTGTACATGAGGTCACACTGTCACTACTACTCCTTGTACATGAGGTCACACTGTCACTACTACTCCTTGTACATGAGGTCACACTGTCACTTCTACTCCTTGTACATGAGGTCACACTGTCACTTCTACTACTTGTACATCAGGTGACACTGTAACTTCTACTCCTTGTACATGAGGTCACACTGTCACTACTACTCCTTGTACGTGAGGTCACATTGTCACTACTACTACTTGTACATGAGATCACACTGTCACGACTACTACTTGTACATCAGGTGACACTGTAACTTCTACTCCTTGTACGTGAGATCACACTGTCACTACTACTACTTGTACATCAGGTGACACTGTAACTGCTACTCCTTGTACATGAGGTCACACTGTCACTGCTACTCCTTGTACATGAGGTCACACTGTCACTTCTACTACTTGTACATCAGGTGACACTGTAACTTCTACTCCTTGTACATGAGGTCACACTGTCACTACTACTCCTTGTACGTGAGGTCACATTGTCACTACTACTACTTGTACATGAGATCACACTGTCACGACTACTACTTGTACATCAGGTGACACTGTAACTTCTACTCCTTGTACGTGAGATCACACTGTCACTACTACTACTTGTACATCAGGTGACACTGTAACTGCTACTCCTTGTACATGAGGTCACACTGTCACTGCTACTCCTTGTACATGAGGTCACACTGTCACTACTACTACTTGTACATCAGGTGACACTGTAACTTCTACTCCTTGTACGTGAGGTCACACTGTCACTTCTACTCCTTGTACATGAGGTCACACTGTCACTACTACTCCTTGTACATGAGGTCACACTGTCACTACTACTCCTTGTACATGAGGTCACACTGTCACTTCTACTCCTTGTACATGAGGTCACACTGTCACTTCTACTCCTTGTACATGAGGTCACACCTTCACTACAACTACCTGTACGTGAGGTCACACTGTCACTTCTACTACTTGTACATCAGGTGACACTGTAACTTCTACTCCTTGTACATGAGGTCACACTGTCACTTCTACTACTTGTACATCAGGTGACACTGTAACTTCTACTCCTTGTACATGAGGTCACACTGTCACTACTACTCCTTGTACGTGAGGTCACACTGTCACTACTACTCCTTGTACATGAGATCACACTGTCACGACTACTACTTGTACATCAGGTGACACTGTAACTTCTACTACTTGTACATGAGGTCACACTGTCACTTCTACTCCTTGTACATGAGGTCACACTGTCACTTCTACTCCTTGTACATGAGGTCACACTGTCACTTCTACTCCTTGTACATGAGGTCACACTGTCACTTCTACTCCTTGTACATGAGGTCACACTGTCACTTCTACTCCTTGTACATGAGGTCACACTGTCACTTCTACTCCTTGTACGTGAGGTCACACTGTCACTTCTACACCTTGTACGTGAGGTCACACTGTCACTTCTATACCTTGTACGTGAGGTCACACTGTCACTTCTACTACTTGTACGTGAGATCACACTGTCACTTCTACTCCTTGTACGTGAGGTCACACTGTCACTTCTACTCCTTGTACATGAGGTCACACTGTCACTTCTACTCCTTGTACATGAGGTCACACTGTCACTTCTACTCCTTGTACATGAGGTAACACTGTCACTTCTACTCCTTGTACATGAGGTCACACTGTCACTTCTACTCCTTGTACGTGAGGTCACACTGTCACTTCTACTCCTTGTACGTGAGGTCACACTGTCACTTCTACACCTTGTACGTGAGATCACACTGTCATTTCTACTCCTTGTACGTGAGGTCACACTGTCATTTCTACTCCTTGTACGTGAGGTCACACTGTCACTTCTACTCCCTGTACATGAGATCACACTGTCATTTCTACTCCTTGTACGTGAGGTCACACTGTCATTTCTACTCCTTGTACGTGAGGTCACACTGTCACTTCTACACCTTGTACGTGAGATCACACTGTCATTTCTACTCCTTGTACGTGAGATCACACTGTCATTTCTACTCCTTGTACGTGAGGTCACACTGTCACTACTACTCCTTGTACGTGAGGTCCCACTGTCACTACTACTCCTTGTACATGGGGTCACACTGTCACTGCTACTCCTTGTACGTGAGGTCACACTGTCATTTCTACTCCTTGTACGTGAGGTCACACTGTCACTTCTACTCCTTGTACATGAGATCGCACTGTCACTACTACTCCTTGTACATGAGATCACACTGTCACTGCTACTCCTTGTACATGAGGTTACACTGTCACTACTACTCCTTGTACGTGAGGTCACACTGTCACTGCTACTCCTTGTACATGAGATCACACTGTCACTACTACTACTTGTACATCAGGTGACACTGTAACTTCTACTACTTGTACATGAGGTCACACTGTCACTTCTACTCCTTGTACGTGAGGTCACACTGTCACTACTACTCCTTGTACATGAGGTCACACTGTCACTTCTACTCCTTGTACATGAGATCACACTGTCACTTCTACTCCTTGTACGTGAGATCACACTGTCACTACTACTCCTTGTACATGAGATCACACTGTCACTTCTACTCCTTGTACATGAGATCACACTGTCACTACTACTCCTTGTACATGAGGTCACACTGTCACTACTACTACTTGTACATGAGATCGCACTGTCACTTCTACTCCTTGTACATGAGATCACACTGTCACTTCTACTCCTTGTACATGAGATCACACTGTCACTACTACTCCTTGTACATGAGGTCACACTGTCACTACTACTACTTGTACATGAGGTCACACTGTCACTACTACTACTTGTACATGAGATTGCACTGTCACTACTACTCCTTGTACATGAGATCACACTGTAACTACTACTACTTGTACATGAGATCACACTGTCACTTCTACTACTTGTACATGAGGTCACACTGTCACTGCTACTCCTTGTACATGAGGTCACACTGTCACTACTACTACTTGTACATGAGATTGCACTGTCACTTCTACTCCTTGTACATGAGGTCACACTGTCACTACTACTACTTGTACATGAGATCACACTGTCACTACTACTCCTTGTACATGAGGTCACACTGTCACTACTACTCCTTGTACATGAGGTAACACTGTCACTATTACTCCTTGTACGTGAGGTCACACTGTCACTATTACTCCTTGTACGTGAGGTCACACTGTCACTTCTACTCCTTGTACATGAGGTAACACTGTCACTATTACTCCTTGTACGTGAGGTCACACTGTCACTATTACTCCTTGTACGTGAGGTCACACTGTCACTGCTACTCCTTGTACATGAGATCACACTGTAACTACTACTACTTGTACATGAGATCACACTGTCACTTCTGCTACTTGTACATGAGGTCACACTGTCACTACTACTCCTTGTACATAAGGTTACACTGTCACTTCTACTCCTTGTACATGAGATCGCACTGTCACTACTACTCCTTGTACGTGAGGTCCCGCCGTCACTTCTACTCCGTGCACATGAGGTCACACTGTCATTCTTCCATATGAGGTCACACTGTCATTTCTACTCCTTGTACATGAGATCGCACTGTCACTACTACTCCTTGTACATGAGGTCCCACTGTCACTACTACTCCTTGTACATGGGGTCACACTGTCACTGCTACTCCTTGTACGTGAGGTCACACTGTCACTACTACTCCTTGTACATGAGATCACACTGTAACTGCTACTCCTTGTACATGAGGTTACACTGTCACTACTACTCCTTGTACGTGAGGTCACACTGTCACTGCTACTCCTTGTACATGAGATCGCACTGTCACTACTACTCCTTGTACATGAGGTCCCACTGTCACTACTACTCCTTGTACATGGGGTCACACTGTCACTGCTACTCCTTGTACGTGAGGTCACACTGTCACTGCTACTCCTTGTACATGAGATCACACTGTAACTACTACTCCTTGTACGTGAGGTCACACTGTCACTACTACTCCTTGTACATGAGATCACACTGTAACTGCTACTCCTTGTACATGAGGTTACACTGTCACTTCTACTCCTTGTACATGAGGTCACACCTTCACTACAACTACCTGTACGTGAGGTCACACTGTCACTTCTACTACTTGTACATCAGGTGACACTGTAACTTCTACTCCTTGTACATGAGGTCACACTGTCACTTCTACTACTTGTACATCAGGTGACACTGTAACTTCTACTCCTTGTACATGAGGTCACACTGTCACTACTACTCCTTGTACGTGAGGTCACACTGTCACTACTACTCCTTGTACATGAGATCACACTGTCACGACTACTACTTGTACATCAGGTGACACTGTAACTTCTACTACTTGTACATGAGGTCACACTGTCACTTCTACTCCTTGTACATGAGGTCACACTGTCACTTCTACTCCTTGTACATGAGGTCACACTGTCACTTCTACTCCTTGTACATGAGGTCACACTGTCACTTCTACTCCTTGTACATGAGGTCACACTGTCACTTCTACTCCTTGTACGTGAGGTCACACTGTCACTTCTACTCCTTGTACATGAGATCGCACTGTCACTACTACTCCTTGTACATGAGGTCCCACTGTCACTACTACTCCTTGTACATGGGGTCACACTGTCACTGCTACTCCTTGTACGTGAGGTCACACTGTCACTTCTACTCCTTGTACGTGAGGTCACACTGTCACTTCTACACCTTGTACGTGAGATCGCACTGTCACTACTACTCCTTGTACATGAGATCACACTGTCACTGCTACTCCTTGTACATGAGGTCACACTGTCACTACTACTCCTTGTACGTGAGGTCACACTGTCACTACTACTCCTTGTACATGAGGTCACACTGTCACTTCTACTCCTTGTACATGAGGTCACACTGTCACTACTACTCCTTGTACATGAGGTCACACTGTCACTACTACTACTTGTACATGAGATTGCACTGTCACTACTACTCCTTGTACATGAGGTCACACTGTCACTACTACTCCGTGCACGTTAGGTCACACTGTCATTCTTCCATATGAGGTCACTACTAATTACATATAAGGTCACACTGTCACTATTGCTTTTTGTATGAGATGACATCATCGCTACTACTTCTTGTACAGGAGGCCATGCCATCTCTATTGTACGTGAGGTCACACCATACCTATTACTTCTTGTACCATCACTACTTCTAGTATCTAAGGTTATTCTACTACTTGTACATGATGTTACACAACTACTTGCAAACAAGATTATACCTTCACCACAACATCTTGTACGTGAGGTTACACAATCGTTGCTACTTGTACATGAGATTACCCCGTCACCACAGCTTCATGTACATGGGGGTTAGGCTGTCACTGCCGCTACTTATACATGAGGTCACACTGTAACTACTTCTTGTCCATGCGATGTACCTGCTGTGTGTCTTCTGCTCTCTGAGAACACTTACAGATCCCTCGTAGATAAGAAAAGATAATGATGGGGCCTAACACATAATTACCACTAATGAAAATGATTGTGTTTGTGATGCTTGGAACAACCAGCGACTCTTGTCATCATTCCCCATCAGTACCTGTCTGCTTCCCCAGATTGGCAGCCACTAATTTTGCAGGTTGACAAGAAGTCATTTTGTTCATTTGACCATCTTAAATATCAAATCAGACCCCCCTCCCTCCTCAGGAGAACAAAGCTGATTGTGTCATGTTGACAGAAGCTTCACAGGGCTACTTGTCGGGACAAGACGGGATTGTTTTGTATGGTGCTTTCATATTGGCGCAGGAATCCCGCTATCGCCCGCTGACAGCTAGTGTCATAGCCTGCTAATGAAGGCTAGCTGTAATCCTACAAACGATGAATATTAACAAGGATCCTGAGCAGCCCCCGCACTTGTACCACCGTTAGCGAGGTAACCTCCCTCAGCGCCTCTTATCAGACTCGCACCCCAGAAAGTATGATGCGGCGAAAGTACTGATAAAGAGAAAATAATATGATCTGAGGACAGCCACCTACAGTCACATTGTGTCAGCGGGTGCCACAACATGGTGCCAATGAGACCCTACACCCAGTCCACCCTACCCAGTCCTATAGCCTTCTGTATACATATACAGTATAATGACATAGGTCCTGCCCCAGGGCTGAGAACTGCCACTAGCAAGCCTAAGAGGGACCCTTTACTATAATAGAGCCAGGAGGGGGATTTCAGATTACCGCAACCTCGACTTGACAATGTAGTTAAACTGGAGTCCCTGATCATGGTCATGCTTTATTAGAGAAAATCTACAGTGTAAAGCATGGGGGGGGGGGGGGGGGCAAAGTGCAGATTGGAATCTGCAATGTGTATTCGTTTCGGATGTGATCCTTATTTCTTGACTCTTGGGAGTCCTAATTGGAAACCTGCGCTTTACTAAGAGATAACTACTGATGAGATGATAGGCGAATTTGAGACTACCACAGATTCCAATGGACAGCGCAAATAAGCTGGAGTCACTGATCATAGCCATGCCCAAATGGAGCAGAGATGCAGTATAAAGCATGGGGAAGGGATAAAGCAGCACAATAAGTCTATGATGAGACAAGAGTTGGATTTCAGAGTACCTCAGGCCTGAATAGGCAATGCATTCAATGCCTAGCCACTATAGCTGTGTGTTAGTGGGAGCTGCAGTGTGAAGCATGGGAATCCAGCACAGCAGCCTAAGCCTCTGATATCCACTATTAGAAGAGTCTGTACATGTATCTCACAATTGCGGTTTTGCTCATTGACATCATAAAGACTTCTGTCCTCTCATTTCTGCAAAGTCGTTTTATAGTTGAGCCTCCACATATCATAGACATTTTTTATTCCGCCTCCTACTTGGAGATTAGTGGAAATCTTGGAGGAATTTGTAGGAAGATGCACTTGGGCTGCCATGTGGGTGTTCCTTTCTCAGTTTAGCGGTGTCTTATGTAATGGTTCTTTATCCTTTCGGTAGACTTATGGTATTATGCCACTTTACTTTAGAGATGTAAGTAGTATGTAGAGTTGCACGTCTTTGTTTTCAGAAGTAGGCGGTGTAAGGCGATGGGCTGCAGGGAGAGGGACGATTAAAGGATCTGTGTGAGGTACGAGTATTATTGTAGCAGGTGTAATGACAGGCTTCAGAGGTGGATCCAACCAGCTGCTAATCCCAGTGTTATTGTCTCAGTTTGACATTTGAGATCATTGTTAAGTTAATATTTGACAAAACCCATTGTGTACACTGAATCCTGCATGTAGAATGACATAATTCTTGGCACAGCCTATAATGCGCCACTTCTCGGGTAATTAGGAACCATAACTTGGTTACTTAGTGCAGTTTCTGTCTACTTACAGCCTTAGTGCCAATCAGGAAACATGATGGTCTTATGTATTCAGAGAAGATCATATTCTTCTAAGCAGAGGTGGGGCTTACTGCTGTGTGGGTGGGCAATGACAGCCCCTGAGGATACTAATACTAGACAGTGGGGCTGATTGCGGATTATTCCACTTCCAGGGTAGTGGGACCCACTCTAACCCCAGTGCTGGAGATAATGCTCCCATAATGCATCAGACTACATTCCTTTGTGCACATCTGACATTATATCACATAAAGAAGAGATGTGTATATTACACATTTGAAAGCGTATTTTCCCCTTAATTCCTTGAGTTTGTTTCTTATTAACATTCATACCCAATTTGTGTGGTTATATTTGCATCTAGGAAGCTGGGTGACAAACCACGAATATGTTTGCCAAAGAAGGGATCACCCAACTTTCCTAGACATCTGAATGGCTAGTGAGGTGATACAGAAGCTAAAGGGGACTTGCTTTTCATTCAGGAGTCTGTAACACAGTATGTTAGGCTGAAGGGAGACAATGTCCATCTAGTTCAGCCTGTTTCCAACCCCCTTCCTTGTTGATCCAGAGGAAGGCAAAAAAAACTCAATAAGGCAAAGCCAATTAGCCCTTTTGGGGGAAAAAAATTCCTTCCCGACTCCATAATGGCAGTCAGAATAATCCCTGGATCAACGTTTGAAAGTTCCTACCCGACTCCAAGACCCGGATCAACAACCCCACTGGTTATTTATTGTCTATATCCTGTAATGTCATAGCATTCTAGAAAGACATCTACTACCTTCTTAAACTCTTCTAGTGATTTTCCCATCACCACGTTCTCAGGCAGAGAGTTCCACAGTCTCACTGCTCTTACAGTAAAGAACCCCCTTCTATGTTGGTGTAGAAACCTTCTTTCCTCTAGACGTAGAGGATGCCCTCTTGTTACCGTCAGAGTAAATGCTGGCTTAGAACCTATACAGGAGCAGTAGTGGTGGCCATATTGGTTATCACCCAGCTTTCCCCGTGTAGAACTTTTACAACTTAAAGGGGTTGTCCCGCGGCAGCAAGTGGGGTTATACACTTCTGTATGGCCATATTAATGCACTTTGTAATATACATCGTGCATTAAATATTGGCCATACAGAAGTTATTCACTTACCTGCTCCGTTGCTAGCGTCCCCGTCTCCATGGCTCCGTCTAATTTCGCTGTCTTCTGGCGTTTTTAGACGCGCTTGCGCTGTGCGGTCTTCTGCCTGGTGAATTCGGCCGCTCGTGCCAGAGAGCTGGTCACCGCGTCGTCATCGTAGCTCCGCCCCGTCACGTGTGCCAATTCCAGCCAATCAGGAGGCTGGAATCGGCAATGGAACGCGGAAGACAGAAGAAGAAACTCCACGGTGCACCGTGGGAGAAGACCAGCGGCGCCATCTTTAAAAGAAGAAATGAAGAAGCTGCAGAACGCTGATGCAGGTAAGTGCAATGTGCTTTTTAAAAACTAACAAATGCTTTCTTTTTCACAGGGCAGAATGCAGGGGTCCATTAAAAAAAAAAAAAAAATTTCACTTTCGCCACGAGACAACCCCTTTAACAAAAGATGATGACTCAAGAACTTACTTGTACAGGGGCCTTTAATTAAGTTTGTACTAAAGCTTATTGTTTAGCCCTTTCCCTTTTAATAATATGCTCCAGAGAGCATTCTGTCACTTATCTCAAGTAGATACACAGTAGTCCATAGTCCTGGATAGCGTCCTATCTCTTTACATTGTGAGGTGTACTGATATCACAGGAGTGACGGCCCTGTAAAAGGGATCTGCCACCATCTTTCTGCAGCCCGAGCACCGTAAGGTAGTGACAATCACACTGATTGCAATGGGGATCTATGCAGTAGTTTTGGAGACACTTTTATTAGTGACACCGCACTAGTCCTGTATATTCATGAGCTGCAGGCGGGCGACACCCACCCACCCTCCAGCCAATGGTTTGCAGCTCTCTCTCTATAAACAGTCATAGGCATAGGCAGGCAGCAGTCAATCATTGGCTGGAAGGAGGAGTGGGTGTCGCTAACCTGCAGCTCATGAATATCCAGGACTACTTCCTGTAGTCCTCTATGCTTGTGCTATTACTTATACAAGGCAAGTTTCTCCAAAGGTCCTGCACAGATGCACACAGCAGACATATCAGTGTAATCAGTGTGACGGGCGCTACCTTGTGCTGCTCTCAGTGAGGGCGGGAAAAACATGTGACAGAGTCTTTTTAAGCAAATGATGGACATTTTGGAGCCCAACCAACTGCAGCTTTGCAGCTTTAAGCAAATTGCTGCGACCCAGAGCCAAGTTTCTGTATAGATAAAGCAATCAAATGATAACATGTGTCTGGGTGTAATGTAACCAAAATGCGGCAATGATGGACTACTAGAAGAAAGATGCCATTCAGTGTACCCTGATGTGCAGGTGGAAAATGTCCACAAAAAGGAGAACGAGGCTGCAAACATTGTGCCATTCACTATACGCTGCACACATGAAATCAGCCCTTAGAATTAGACTAGTAATTATTAGGAAATTATAGTACCAGTGTTTCTGGTGGCAATGTGCCACACAGCTGTGCTACATGGTACATCCATTATGAGCCCCACACATCACACACACATCTTTGCTACATCCACCCTGACCCCACACATCACACAGCTCTACTACATCCATCCTGATTCACAAACACAGCACATTACACACACAGCTCTACTACATGCATCCTGATTCACACACATCACACACACAGCTGTGGTACATGCATGCTAATTTCCAGACATCACCAGCTCAGCAGACTCCTGGATAGAGTGATCAGCCCCTCATCATTTGATCCCTGACTCCACTCACACAGGTGATCACATGATGGTGACGTCATCACAGCTCCTGGTGGTTGCTGTCAGCCTATCCAGTATACAGTACTTTATACCAAATTGCACAATGGCTTCTCCCACAGTAGTGAGATCACGGCAGGACCTTCAGCTCACTGGATCTCTTTTACTAAACTGCACAACAGCTCCTCACACAGCAGTGACATCACCATAGGTCCTTCAGCCCCCAGATCTCTGTTGTGGCGGTAGGTCGGTGTCTTCTGTCAGGACCGCTGAGTTGTGTCTGAGATAATAACGGCTTAGTTGTATTCGCAGTTTATTATTTTTGTCATCCCGCTCAAGAGCCCTAACTGTGTTGTTCTTCTTTCGGTCAGGCTCTGTATTTTATATATATTGTAGGACCTGTGATGATGTCACCAGGGCTGGAGCGATGATGTCACCAAGGGCGGGGCATGAGAAGCACCCACACACAAACATACATACTTATGGTCAAGTGGTTGTTAATAGTTTGATGAGTGGAACAGTTAATAAGCTCCCCCACTGTTCTCCCAATGTCTTTGAACGCCTCTAGCACAACTTGCATCAGACAGTATGTGGACACTGGTCCGTGTGCTATCGATATACACGCAGGCTGTACATTGACATGCATTAGCATGTTTTATTTCTCATCCGTGATACGGATAGGAAGAGGACATGGGATGAGTTTTTCACATGGATATGAGCTCACGTGAAAAAACATCCATGTGTATAGCCTCATAGGTTATAATGGGGCCGTGTTCTGTCTGTGGATTAACATGGACAGTATGGGCCCCAAATACACTGGTGTGTCGGAAGTATGAAACGTATACATTTTTGCATCTTCTTTCTCCCCTTGCTTTGCCTGTAAAAAG
This sequence comes from Eleutherodactylus coqui, assembly GCF_035609145.1. Lineage (NCBI taxonomy): Eukaryota > Metazoa > Chordata > Amphibia > Anura > Eleutherodactylidae > Eleutherodactylus > Eleutherodactylus coqui. The sequence continues at coordinate 94,200,724 of NC_089849.1, forward strand.
GTTTCAGTCTTCACTGTAGCTGTGGTATTCTATTCATGAATCAGAAAGCTCATGTCTCTCCTACTGTATATAGGGGCAGGTTAAACCTGGGCTGCAGTGCTTGCAATTGTTGGAGGAGAGATTTAAAGTTTTTTTCCCCAGAAGCGGTACAACTCCCGTCTGCAAGCTGTGTCTGATATTGACGCTTAGTTCCACTGCGGTGTATTGGGCTGAGCTGCAATACCACACACAGCCTGTGCTACTTCTGGAGCTTGCGCTGCTCCTACAGGAAGCCATACATGCTTTTCTAGTCCTATAAAGCCCCTTTAAGCCGCCATCTTGTGTAAAGGCTGTTGGTATTCGGTTAGATTTTTTTTCTGAGTTTGCCTGGCCTCATTCACAGAAACAGATGCTTGGAGGTGGCTGAGAATAGTGCAGGAATTTTCTCCCAGCTTTCCACAGGTATGAATAGTGTATGCAATGGTATTTCTTCTACTCCTCCTCTCCTTCTGCATTATATGTCAGTCTTTGCTGTAGTCATGGCAGTACAATACGGTACTAGAGACTCTATGCCTGCCTGTATCACATCTTGTATCCAAGCTAGTAGCGGTACAACAGGGTACTAGAGCTTCCATGCCTGCCTGTATCACCTCTTGTATCCAAGCTAGAGGCGGTACAACAGGGTACTAGAGCCTCCATGGCCCCCTGTATCACATCTTGTATTCAAGCTAGCGGCATAACAACAGGGTACTAGAGCCTCCATGCCACCCGTATCACATCTTGTATCCAAGCTAGAGGCAGTACAACAGGGTACTAGAGCCTCCATGCCCGCCTGTATCACCTCTTGTATTCAAGCTAGAGGCGGTACAACAGGGTACTAGAGCCTCCTTGTCTGCGAATATCACATCTTGTATCCAAGCTAGAGGCAGTACAACAGGGTACTATAGCCTCCGTGCCTGCCCATATCACATCTTGTACAACAGGGTACTAGAGCCTCTATGCCCGCCTGTATCACATCTTATATCCAAGCTAGAAGCGGTACAACAGGGTACTAGAGCCTCCTTTCAAGGGGTCAGTTTTCCACAATAGATGACCATTTTTCTCTGATATTAGAATTTAAGTTTAAGCTAAGTTCCGGTGGCGACATAATACAACAGTACCCCACAATAGATGATCATTTTTCTCTGATATTGGAATCACTTATAATCAGCGTTACAATCACACAGAGAAAGTTTTATCCATCTGACAACTTCTTCTCGGTTCTTGATGTTTTTTTTGCCAATGTGTAATGCTAAGCAGAGCTGATGACTCGGTAGCTTGGCCGCATGGTTATATGGCTGTTTTTTCCAGTGCACATTCTACTTCTGCTGCCAGGCTTTGGTTCCTGGGATTTCCGATCACATCTCCGCCTGCCAAGACCCGCAGCTCTTCTCTTCCAAGGCTGGTTTGGAAACACAGGAAATTGATACCCCTGGAGCTGAACCTTTTGGCGGTCGGGCTGAACTATTGAACCTGCTCAGTCAGCAGTGGGAGATGAGAGCTGCACCCGCACTGCTGCCAAATGCTGCAAAGTGTCTGTAATGGAAAGCAGCAGGTTAGAGCTTTGGGGGGGGGGGGGGGGGGGGGGCTTTGTGGCTGTAAACATCTTACCTTACAGGCGCTTTTGAAAAATGTTAAAATGAATCCACATACAATGTAACAACTAAAGGGGTATTCTGGTATTTTCTCAAGTTTCTACCCATCCAGTGGATGAGTGAAAACTGATGTTTTGTGGGGTTCCAACCGCTGGGATCTCCACTGATCCCAAGAATCAGGCATTCCATTCGCTCCACTTCCACTCACCTTTGCAGCACTGCTCCATCCTGAGTTACATCGCTTTTAATGGAGAGCTGGTCACCATGCTCAGTTATCTTTGTCCGCCCCATTGAAATGAATGCAGCAGCAGAGCACATGCATGGCCAGCTTTCCAATGAGCGTGACTTAACTTGGGTCAGAGCAGCAATATAAAGGTGAGCAGAAGTGAGGCAAACAGAACCCCGCCATTTCCAGCATAGGTGGGGGTCCCAGCTGTTGGACTCCCACTGATCTATCAGTTTTCATCCATTCAGTGGATGGGTGAAAACTTGAGAATATGGCCCCTTACTGAAATACCCCTTTAATCATGTTTTATACTCCAATCCCATCAAGAGCTGCAACCACAAGTCATCTAGAGCCCAATTAAAACTGTGGGTGTTGGACAGTAGCATGATTGTCTGGGGTAGTACATTACAGAGAACTGGTATAGCTCAGGAACAATCTTGGAGACGAGCAGAGAACGTTCATATTAAGGCCACTGCTTCATGTAAGGCCATTAGCAGAGTGGAGAGCAGGGGTAGTGAGGTAGACAGAAATGAGAGAGGAGATATAGGATGGTGCAGCACTGTGGAGAGCCTTATGGAGGAGAGTGATGAGTCTTAACTGTGTTCTGCAGCGGATGGGGAATCAGTGCAGTGACTGGCACTGGGTAGAGGCATCAGAGCAGTGACTGGCACAGGGTAGAGGTAGAGGCATCCGAGCAGTGACTGCCACCGGGTGGAGGCATCAGTGCAGTCACTGCCACCGGGTGGAGGCATCAGTGCAGTGAGTGGCACAGGGTGGAGGCATCAGTGCAGTGACTGGCACAGGGTGGAGGCATCAGTGCAGTGACTGGCACACGGCTAAGAGGCATAAATGTAGCAACTGGGCAGAAAAAAAGAGTATCGCTACTGCATTCAGAATCGCTAGAAAAGGGGATAGTTTAGTGCGGGAAAGTGAATAGTAGCGAGCTGCAAAAATCAAAATGAGAATGGATCAGAGAGATAATAAGTGTTTTTTTTTGTATCGACAATAAGAGAAGGGCGGATTCTAGAGATGATTTTGAGGAGCGAGTAAAACATTGAATATGAGGAGTGAGGAAAGATCGGAGTCAAATAAGACCCCAAGACAGCGGACATACTGCCTAGTAGTTATGGTGGTACCACAACTGGGTAGAAGTATCAGGTTTAGGTCAGTTAGTAGATGGTTGAAAAACAAGAAGTCCAGTTTTTGAGAGATTCATTTTCAGGTAAAGAGATGACCTGATATTACGGACAGTGGACAGACAATCCCGGTTGTTGTGTAGTAGCGCAGGTGTGATGTCACGGGAAGAAGTATATAATTGGGTATGGCCAGCGTAAAGATGGTACTGAAAGCCAAATCTGCTGAGTGATTATTCAGTAGATAGTAAGGAGGACAGACCCCCATACTGAACCCGGAGGGACCCCAACTGCAAGAGGAAGAGAAGGTGCACAGCTGCTAAATAATGCAGTGAACGAGCGGTACGGCAGCAGGGTATACTGCGGTAATTATGTAGCATTCTGTAGCTACACTCTGCTACTGTTTTTAGGTCAGTGTATATTATTTTGGTACTTTATGGCGCTCTTAATAGGGCAACATATGGTGTAATTATTTAGCAGTTTTATGACTGTTATTTGGACAATAATGGGTGGTATTACTTCAGCACTTGGCAAGTGCTTGAATAATTCATCTTTGGTAGTATTAAAGCCCATTTACACACAACGATTATCGCTCAAAATTCGTTCAAACGATGTCTTTTGAGAGATAATCGTTGCGTGTAAATGATACCATTGTTTGCTTTTCTGCTGAACGATGATTTTTAGTTCAGCATAAAAACCATCATTAGGCCAGCTAGCTGACTGCAGGGACCACACACTGTGATACTCCACGGGGAGTGCTGATAATTGTTTCAACTGCTGTCCCACTGGAGAACAATGGAGCTGTATGCAGATAACAGACCACCCTCTGTTATCTGCATACAGCAAAGGGGGGCTCATTCGCATACAAATGAAGCTACTAATGAGCATTAGTGCCCATTAGTTGTTTATGTAAAATAATCGCTCAAAACTGTCATTCATGCTATCTTTTGAACGAATTTTGAGCGGTCTTTGCGTGTAAATGGGGCTTTACACTGTATGCACTGTTATCAAGGCAGTATATGATGGTATTTTGCATGCACTGTATTGCAGTACTATTTGGACACTATTGATTTGTTTTTGGTTGTTGTTATTCAAAAAATTAATGCAAGACTCCCTTTATAAATGGTAATATATATGGTAGATCTATAAACTGGACTGTCAGATTAATGAAACTTAACTTTTTTTTCTCTCCCCAATGATTTTTCAGATTGTCAATCAGCACTGTGCCCTAAGGCTCGCTATCACCCTGAGGGCTCATGGCCACGGCCGTGTTCTTGTCGCATACCACTTGCTTAGTTTCAGAGACTTTAAAACCAGTACAGAGCCGATGCATCCCGCAGCTGATGGTGGTTACAATTCTATCCCGTGTACAAATGTATCGGTGTGCTAAAGTAGTGCAAGTAAAGTGCACTACTGGATACACGTGGAACAAACCTTCAGCTACAATATGGTTTAGACTTCTAATGGATTTTCACCTTTTAGAAGTTTACATGCATCTACCTATCCAATAACAGCAATCAGAGATCTTGAAAGTGCTTATGAATACAACATATACTCTATTATTCTATATTAGGGCATTACAGAACGTCTCCGTATACGATTAAATCTAGAATAGTCGCTGACATTCACATCTTGTAGGTAAACAGTATAATAAATCCTCTGGCTATGTTTGGCGATCACTGTAGTCGCGCCTGCTGCGTTGCGTTCTCATGGGAAACCTAACTAGTGTCAGCCCTCTTACATAAGCCCCGCCCCTCCATTGTCTGCCTCATATATCCGTATAATGACCTGCTCATTGGTGTATGATCCAGTGCCATTATTCTGGGGTGTTCTGGTCAGCGATGCGTTACCAGCACAATATACAAGTCAGGGAATCTGTGATTGCATCATGAGCAAGGCCATAAATCATACGTGCTAACTGCGATCTTATCAGGGCCTGTCAGTAGACTTTGTATGTACAGATCAAGGGGAGGCTGATGACAGGCACGCCTTAATTACACAGTACAGTAGCCCAGAGACACCTGAGAGACAGGTGATGTGCAGGGACCTGCCAGCGGCCCATATCATTTCTCACACTCGAAGGTCTCACCCAAAGTTTCTGTTCTGTATTTACAAACACTACTTTCCATTTTCTCACAACAAGCAGAGGTCTTGCACGTTGTGAAGAATTGAAAAACAAGGTCTATAAGGAAGTTGCAGCCATAATAAGAGGGGTTTGTTCCAATAGTATCCAGTCTAAAGAATTCTCTGTGAGCTTAACCTTTTCCAATCCAATTTGTATCCTGGTTTTCCTAGGGGGCTTACTCCTTTTCTGCCATTATACAACAGCGCTATATGCTGGCTAAAGCCAGTACTGCATGAGGTGACACGGATAGGCTCAGACAGTAGAGAGGCTGGCAATATACAGTAAGAGAACCCCGACGGACGTCTTCCAACATCGGAGCTGTACAGCCTTAAAGGGGTTGTCCCGCGAAAGCAAGTGGGGTTATACACTTCTGTATGGCCATATTAATGCACTTTGTAATATACATCGTGCATTAATTATGAGCCATACAGAAGTTATTCACTTACCTGTTCCATTGCTAGCGTCCCCGTCGCCATGGTGCCGTCTAATTTCAGCGTCTAATCCCCCGATTAGACGCGCTTGCGCAGTCCGGTCTTCTCCCTGGTGAATGGGGCCGCTCGTGCCGGAGAGCTGGTCCTCGTAGCTCCGCCCCGTCACGTGTGCCGATTCCAGCCAATCAGGAGGCTGGAATCAGCAATGGACCGCACAGAGCCCACGGTGCACCATGGGAGAAGACCCGCGGTGCATCGTGGGTGAAGATCCCGGCGGCCATCTTGCTAAGGTAAGAAAGAAGTCGCCGCAGAGCGGGGATTCGGGTAAGTACTAAACTGTTTTTTTTTTTTTTTTTTTAACCCATCCCTTGTGTTTGTCTCGCGCCGAACGGGGGGCCTATTGAATAAAAAAAAAAACAGTTTCGGCGCGGGACAACCCCTTTAAATCATAATGTCTTCAGGCGTCAGACAGTGGATTGGAAAGGATTAATACATGAGAAGTTCAAATCTCTCTTCTGATAGTTTGCTACAATGTATCAGTGCAGGTATTAGATCGGGTTCACATCTGTGCTGGAACCTTCCAGTAAAATGTTGGGCAGCTAAGCAGAAACTGAACAGACCCCATTATAGTCAATGGGCCCTTTTTGAGTCCATAATAAGACTGATCTATTTGGCGAGGGGATTCCCTTCTCCCGCTCCCTGAACAAAGTAGAAAAACTGAACCCCCGACGCAGATGTGAAAAAATCCTAAAGGCCCATTTAAATGTAAAGACAATCTTTCAAACTATTGAAAGATTGACAGTTCTAGCGATCGTTTTGCATAACTGCTAATGGACACTAATGCCCATCAGAAGTTTATTACCTTCATTTGCATGAGATGAGCCTCCAGCAGCTGTTTGGCAAATTCCAGCATGTAGTCTGGACTTTGCACTCATCTGCAGTGTCTTCCCAGGGGCTGCCTCGGGCTGTCAGCTGAATACAATGTAATCAGCTGCTCCCGTGGAGAACACAGTATGCGGTCCCTGCTATCTCTCTTTGACTGAACGATGGATTTTATGCTCACCTAAAAATCATCGTTCAGCCGAAGAGTGAAAGATGGAAGCGTTTGAACAAATTTTGAGTGATAATCGTTGCGTGTAAATGGGCCTTTGTTCAGGCTGTTTAGCTCTGTTTAGCTCTTTACATAATTATGTAAGCTGAATACAATTATGCAAACCTTCAGTGAATAGAATTATAAGACCCTGTTCACACAACAGATTTTGATGTTGAATTGGCACCAAATCTGCGACAAATTCGTGTCCAATTGATTTGAATGGGAATCCATGCGCTAATGGATTTTAAATCCTTGTTGCAAAAAAAAAAAAAAGTGACGTTACTTCCGCGCTTGGATTCTGTGTATTCCCACCCGGAGACGCCCCATTGAATTGGACCTGCATTTAGATAATAATATTTACTTTATATAGCGCCAACATATTCCGTAGCGCTTTACAAATTCAGGAAAACACACACAAAATAGGTCTTAACATACAGTATTAAATCTCTGCGCATCTTGAACAATATTGGTGAGGGTCCTGCTGACATGAGCTTACAGCCTATAAGGAAGTACACACATAGGACACTGTACATGTATACATACATAATGCTGTGTGAGTGGATCACCAGTCCTGCTTGTGAATAAACAGAGAAGAGGTGCAATGGGGTATATAGGGGGACGCTGTAGGAAGAAGAGGCTCATGATTCCAAGGGAGAGTGTAGAAGCAGGGTAGTTGAAGAAGAGTTCAGATTAGGTAATATGGGAGGACTCCCTAAAAAGATGTGCTTTTAGGGCACACATAAAGTTGTGGGTATTTGGACTTAGTCTGATTCACTGGGGTAGAGATTTCCAGAGAACTGGTATGGAAAAATCTTGGAGGTGAGAGTTGGGGGGTCCAAATTAGATAGGAATTTAGTCTACAGTCATTAGCAGAGTAAATCATAGAATTAGAGAGTTAGAAGGTGTCTCCAGGGTCATCTGGTCCAACCCCATGCTCAGTGGGTAGGGCGGTAGACAGAAATGAGGGAGGACATAGAGGATGGTGCAGCACTGTGGAGAGCTTTATGGATGAAAGTGATGACTTTAAATTGTATTCTATATTTGACAGGCAAACAGTGCAGGGACTGGCACAAGGGTGGAGGCATCGGTGTAGTGACTGGCACAAGGGTGGAGGCATCGGTGTAGTGACTGGCACAGAGTGGAGGCATCAGTGCAGGGACTGGTTCAGAGTGGAGACATCCGTTCAGTGACTGGCACAAGGGTGGATGCATCGGTGTAGTGACTGGCACAAGGGGGGAGGCATCAGTGCAGGGACTGGCACAGGATCAGCGGAACAATAAGAATTTTGCTGTTTTCTCAGTGAGAAAAGAGCAGATTCAGGAGAAGTTTTTGAAGTGCTGGTAACATGAGCGAGCGAGTGACAGAATATGGGGAGTGAAGGAAAGGTCAGAATCAAATATGACCCTAAGGCAGCGGGCAGGCTGCCGAGGATTAGTGTGGTACCACAGACTGAGATGGAGATATCAGGTTTAGGTCGGTTCAGAGATGGCAGAAACACAAAAAGTTCCGTGTTTTTTGAGAGATTCAGTACTAGACGCCATAGTGTTAGAGACCGCGGACAGACAATTGCTATAGAGTTAAATCTGAAAAATGTGTCACAATCTGCGGCTCTTTAGAGTGGATCCGCACGCAGGCTTTGACATATTCCAAGTGTAGATACGTGGCAAAAAGGTGGAATGAGCCGCAGAAAATTCCGTGACACATTCCGCCGTGTGGACATACCCAAAGGGGTTAAGGAGAGAGCAATCTGAGAGGTAGCTTAGGAAACAAGGGTAGACCGGGTAGACCAGGAGTTTGGAGATGAAGAAGAAATTAGAGCCGAGTCGGTAGCTGGCAGCACAAGGCGGGAGTGGAGACGGTTTCTTCAGTAATGGGGATATGATGGCATGTTTAAAGGAGGGGAAGATACCAGAAGAAAGAGACTGGTTGGATAGTGATGTGAGGTGACTGATAACAGCCGGGGAGACACTTAAGGAGGTGAGAGGGAATAGGGTCATTGAGGCCGCTTTCACACGGGCTGTAAAATCGCACGATTTTACGGCATTGAGATAAGGGCGACACGAAACGCGTGTTTGTGAAACCAATTGTTTATCAATGTCTCTTTTTTACATTAGCGATGTTGTAACTGATGCAATGTTGTGAGAGAAAACAATTGCGGCATTCTGTATCTTTCTGCGATGTGCGATTATTTATTTTATCGCCCATGTTTCCCTATGACACCTCCTTGATTATCGCATCACATAGCACAAATGTTTTCATAGATTTTCATGCTACGTGAAATATTGTTAACATTAGAAACTCCTATTAACTTTTTTGTGATGAAATCGCACGTGAAAATCTCGATACAATGCGAGATTTTTTTACGAGAAAAAGCATCACTGCCACTACAAAATCGCGGGAGCAAAGCTGCGGTAGTGCAGTGATTTCTCTAGCGGCGATATCGCCGTCACCCGTGTAAAAGAGTCCTACGGGCTCCTACACACTGGCCATCTCGATATCGCTGCGAGAATATCGCGACATTCTTCCCGCAGTTTTTGAGCATCAGCACTCCTTTTTCTCACAAAAACTTTACTGCCAGTTGTGATTTTTCTCGCACAGTTTTAACACATGATTTTGTCGCCATCTTTTAGCACAGTCTGCATCAGGTGGGTCAGAACGTGAAGGCGGGGCGCGTCATCGCGTACAGTTTTAGGGCCTCATGTCCACGGGGAAAATCAGGCCCACCGCGGATTTTTCATGTAGAATCCGCTTCGGGTCCCTCCTGCCCCGCAGACATGAGGCCTAAAAATCTGAATAAACTCACCTGCTCCGGACGATGCGGATCTTCCTTCCTTCGTGGCCGGATCTTTTTTCTTCGGCCCAGCGGACGCGTTTGGCACGCCGGCAGCGTGCCGGGCACATCCACTGGGCCGAAGAAAGAAGATCCGGCCACGAAGAAGGGAAGAACCGCATCGTCCGAGCAGGTGAGTTTAATTCTGGTACGGGTCTTCCGCAGATCCGGACGGCTTTCATAAGCTTCAATAGAAGCCTGCGGGAGCCGTCCCCGCGGGAGACCCGCACGAAAATGGGGCATGCATGTAGTTAACTACCTGCAGGTGTCCAATGCATCCCTATGGGGCGCGGATCCGCGTGCGGGAGAAACGCTGCGGATTTGAAGCCCGTGGGCATGAGGCCTAAGAGATTATTGTAGTTCTCAGCAGCCAGACCGAGACAGGAGAAGGAAGAGATCGAGGACAGCGATGACTGTAAGGAGTCTAAGAATGGCTGGGTGTAACCGGCCTGTAGATTCCTATGGTAGAAAGATGAGAATACTTGACATTACGGCCATTTTCACACGGCCAAAAAAATTGCGTGAGAGTTATGTATTGTAAGACGCATGAATGTGAACCCCTTTCTTCTGAATAACGGTTATATACTTGAGCGCTTGGGGGGGGGGGGGGTTTGCATTCTGGTGGAGGAAAAAATTGAAACATGTCCTAGCTGTGGGCGTTCCCTCGGAATGCCTCACCCATTATTATCAATGGGGCCAGGAAACACTTGCCGATCTTGCGAGTCGAGTGTCTATTGTCTCATCGTTAGTAATACGTCGGACAGAAGAAGCTGAGACCAAGGGAGAGATGCAATCCTTCTCCTTGGATGATTGCTGTCATAGACCAGAAGGCGATTCCTGTTGATCGCCTTTCTAAATAAATCCATTTTAAACATGGAGTCCGCAACAGACACTCTCACATCAAGGAGATGAATAGTCTCCCTAGATGATGTCATGCTGAATTCAAGTTCTGGGGAGATCACATTCAAGAACGTGTGCAAATCCAGTAATTCAGAGTTGGTACCATTCCACAATACAAAAATGTCATCTCTGTACCGATACCAACAAACGAGATGCTCCCAATACCGATGTATAGATATGGCCCTCCTCGCAGATACACATGTAAATATTGGCGTAAGTGGGTGCCATATTGGACTCCATAGCGGTGCCCTGTCACTGCCTGTAGTACACCCCCTTCCTTATACAGTGATCTAGTACATAGTGGAGTAGCACAACATATAGAATACTAGAAAAGTTGTGGAACTTTTCATTGCACTTTATTAGGATAATAGGGTTAAACACTTTATAAAGGTTTTATAAAATGTCTGACATCACAACGTTTTATCATTTGGGGGCAGGGTGGTCAGTTTTACAAGACCCCCCCTCCCATTTCTAGAAAGAAGGGTCCTTAAGAGCAGACTCTGCTCCCATCCCACCATTGCTTTTAGCCTAGGGATCTCTAGATGTCAGATGACCACTGAGCGAAGTATTGTTGGAAGCGCTTGGGGGTTCAGGTTTGATTTTCAGGGCCAATGTCATTATTCTGCACTCCCCATCCAAGTAAATAAAGGCTGTTTTAGGGTACTAATACATGATTGTTAGCAGCAAATCACCAGCATGCGCAGTGGCAGCTAATTACCAGACTTCACCTGGACTTGCTGCTGTTTCAAGTTGTAAGTCCAAGTGCAGCCGGACAATTAGCAGTAAATGGTGAGTGTTAGCGCTGGTGGCTAATGATCGTGTACTACGGTAGTATCCTAGTCATGCTGGATGGTACGTCACATTAGTTTATGTTATCAATCTGAACATCGATGTGCACTTATAATGAGGGCAGTTTAAATAGTTATCTATAATATTTATATCACGATGCACCTGAAGGGGTTAAACCAGTAGGTGCTGAGAGTGGCCGCTGTACTGGGGTGCCATGGGGTGCTGCATCGTCTGTAGCCCTTCCTGCTGAATCGGATTGTTCTTCCTGTTGCAGAGCCCCACTATGTGTAAACAATGACTAAATTCCCTGGCTCCAAGGATTATGGAGCTGTTAGTCCACTGCTGTAAACCTGTGCCTATGTTGGGGATGAGTAGCCAGCATGAGGGCTGAGCCCTGCAAGGTCATGACTTCATTAGCACTCCTCAGAATCCTTCTGTAGACGCCATTTCTCAAGAGACCATTAATCCAAGTGGATCCAGGTCCTATTTCTCTAACATTTCAGACAGATTTTTTTTATTTGTATTGCTACAGCTGTCAAGATCCTTCACCCTGCTGCCGACGGGATGTAGCATTAGAAATACTAGAATCTTGATGAAAAGGTTCAATTAAACATGTATTTCAAGTTTAACGACTGCTCTGAGTAAACAGGGAGTAGCAGTTGCAGTATTATAGTAGTTATATTCTTCTACATAGGGGGCAGTATTATAGTAGTTATATTCTTGTACATAAGGGGCAGTATGATAGTAGTTATATTCTTGTACATAGGAGCAGTATTATAGTAGTTATATTCTTGTACATAGGGGGCAGTATTATAGTAGTTATATTCTTGTACATAGGGGGCAGTATTATAGTGGTTATATTCTTGTACATAGGAGGCAGTATTATAGTAGTTATATTCTTGAACATAGGGGGCAGTATTATAGTAGTTATATTCTTATACATAGGGGGCAGTTTTATAGTAGTTATATTCTTGTACATAGGGGGCAGTATTATAGTAGTTATATTCTTGTACATACGGAGCAGTATTATAGTAGTTATATTCTTGTACATAGGGGGCAGTATTATAGTAGTTATATTCTTGTACATACGGAGCAGTATTATAGTAGTTATATTCTTGTACATAGGGGGCAGTATTGTAGTAGTTCTATTCTTGTACATAGGGGGTAGTATTATAGTAGTTATATTCTTGTACATAGGGGGCAGTATTATAGTAGTTATATTCTTGCACATAGGAGCAGTATTATAGTAGTTATATTCTTGTACATAGGAGCAGTATTATAGTAGTTATATTCTTGTACATAGGAGGCAGTATTATAGTAGTTATATTCTTGTACACAGGAGCAGTATTATAGTAGTTATATTCTTGTACATAGGAGCAGTATTATAGCAGTTATATTCTTGTACATAGGGGGCAGTATTATAGTAGTTATATTCTTGTACATAGGGGCAGTATTATAGTAGTTATATTCTTGTACATAGGGGGCAGTATTGTAGTAGTTATATTCTTGTACATAGGGGGCAGTATTATAGTAGTTATATTCTTGTACATAGGAGGCAGTATTATAGTAGTTATATTCTTGTACATAGGGGGCAGTATTGTAGTAGTTCTATTCTTGTACATAGGGGGCAGTATTATAGTAGTTATATTCTTGTACATAGGAGGCAGTGTTATAGTAGTTATATTCTTGTACATAGGGGGCAGTATTGTAGTAGTTCTATTCTTGTACATAGGAGCAGTATTGTAGTAGTTCTATTCTTGTACATAGGGGGCAGTATTATAGTAGTTATATTCTTGTACATAGGAGCAGTATTGTAGTAGTTCTATTCTTGTACATAGGGGGTAGTATTATAGCAGTTATATGTGTGCCTAATTTCATAAGAAGCACACATCTTTTTAATTAATGTAGCGTATTTCTGATATCTATGCACCAAATAGTTATATTTAACTTTGCCAGGCTGTGTCCCTTCCCAACTAAAGACGTGAAGACTTTACAAAAAAAAGGCAACTTTTTACACAATACGGATGTAAATTTTCATCATCTTTTCGCCACAGTGAGGGTGCGCAGCTAGGGATGAATTTAAGTCTAAAGACGTTAAAAGAGTTGTGCCTGAAGCGGTGACATCACCACGATTCTTCATATTCACGAGAATGTAAGCTGTTATTACCCTGGCATTTAATATCCCATAGCATTGAGGAATGGGGTACATTGTGACAACACTAGCCCCCTCCATTAAGATGGAAGCCCACACACTGATGCACTGTCATATTTCCATAAATAGTTGGTGTGTTTTTCTTGCCGTCTCCATGGAAAGTGAAAATAAATCATGATCTCGGGAAGTTTTATGTAGTTAGGATGATTAATTGTGCATCACATATAGTTTACTTCCTGTGCTTGTGGCTGCAGAGGACTGCGGAGCCCAGAATCGTATCTCTCTTGCTTTTATGTAGACAATTCAGCTTTTACTAAACTCAGAACGCCTCCGAAACTGCAGTTATTCCACTTCTAATTATAGCTGTAATACTGCAGCATGATGATAAATGAGCCTGACATACAGTAAGGATGGAGGAACATGACCTATGACTACTTTACATAATGATAATGGAGCAAGCTGGTATAACCTGGGCATGTTCTGTATATAATCATGCATATACAGGTATAAGTTATACAGGTGGTATATGTTATATATCTACTTGTATGTAGCATTATGGGTCATGATGGTATAGCCGGTATTAGTGTATCTTGACGCCACCGGAAGAGTGGGTGGCGACAAGATACAGTGTTTTTGACATGCCGGCCCCTCCCCCCTGTCAAGTCCTGGCACTCAGTAACAGCGCCTTTGGAGTTCCCTGCGTATCCGGACAGTGAGGGAGCGGCAGCACAGTGGCTTTCCCGGCTGAATGTCAGCATTCTACAGCGGTGGGGGAGACAGAGTGAGCGGTGGGGCCGGCAGCGGCACAGGCGCTTCCCCTTCGCCCTCCCTGCACTGACCAGCGTTGCAGGATTTTACTGGAACACCGGCGGCATCAGCAGGAGCAGGAGTAGCAGCAGCGCCCGCACTACTGCGATGCCTCACACAGAGTCACGGAGGGAGGGGGAGGCCGAGGGTGGTGGCCAGCGGCGGACACAGAGGGAGCACTAGGGACGGCTGAGACGCTTCCCCGTCGGCCTCCCTTCACTCTGCAGCAGCCGGCGAGACACCGGGAGCCGGGGACCTGTGGCCCTGACTGTCACTGAGGGAGGGGGACACGGAGACTGCAGCCCAGCAATGGACAGTCAGGGAGCGGCGGGGAAGGCAGAGCCGCTTTCCTGTCGGCCTCCCTTCACTGTGCAGCAGCCAGCGACACACAGGGAGTGGGGGAGCTGCGCCCCTGAGTGTCATTGAGGGAGGAAGGCAGGGAGATGCTGAGTCTGGAGGGCAGCGGCGGAGAGTCAGGGAGTGGTGCAGGGGCGCCAGAGCCGCTTTCCCCCCTCGCCCTCCCTGCACTGTGCTGCAGCTGCTGGGGAAGCACGCAGGGAGTGTGGTAGCTGCGGGGCTGACAGGAGGCTGCAGGATGAAAATGAAAATAAAGGACCTTGCAACCTTGAGCCAATCGGGAGCTAGGGGTGTGACAGGGGCGTTCCTCCTGTCAAATCCCTAGCTTCCAGTGGCGTCAAGAAACACTAATACTAGTATAGCCTGGTCATTGTCTGTATATAATTATATATATGTACAGCTGATATAAGTTACGTATCTTCTTCCATATAGTTATTTGCTTCATGCTGGTATAATCTGGGTATCTCCTGTATATAATTATATATGTACAGCTGGTATAAGTTATACATCCCCTGTATATAGTGATATGGAGCATGCTGGTATAACCTGGGTATCTCCTGTATATAATTATATATGTACAGATGGTATAAGTTATACATCTCCTGTATATAGTGATATGGAGCATGCTGGTATAACCTGGGTATCTCCTGTATATAATTATATATGTACAGATGGTATAAGTTATACATCTCCTGTATATAGTGATATGGAGCATGCTGGTATAACCTGGGTATCTCCTGTATATAGTGATATGGAGCATGCTGGTATAACCTGGGTATCTCCTGTATATAGTGATATGGAGCATGCTGGTGTAATCTGAACAAAGATCAGCCCGTGTAAACAGGCAGTCATTCCTCTGACTGCCTGTTTACTGTGAATGGAGGCAGACAGGAACATCCCCGACTAGCTCCGCCTCCAGTCACTGAGAGACAGTCGTTCCTATGTAATAAAGCCCAGGACTGCTTAGTGCTGGGATGACAGCGCCCGCGTCCCGTGTAAAAGGGCCCTAAGTTATACGTTGTTTGTTATGTAGTGATTTGGATGTTATACTGTTTTTCTTTTTAAGCAGAACTTTCAATCACCTAGAAGGAACATTGTTCTGTAAGAGAGAATAAACAGTCATAAAACCATCTCTGGTTTTTATCACCGAATCTGCAGTATATAAAGAACATCATTAACAGAGGCCGAGGGTTTTGCAACAATCTTGACAGAAAGTTGATTTTCTCCCCAGTCATTGGGAAAGTATTTGGCATCCTGCGACGGCTCCCTGAATGATACGGTTGCAACATCACCTGGTATTCTGAGTCGGGGCCCCCACAAGAACTTCACTGCTTACTGTGTTTACTTGGTGGTAACGGGTGAATTTCTCATATTTTATGAGGGAATAGAGACCTCATTTGCCTAAGTGGTCTGCACTGGCCTGAACCTCACAAAAAAAACTTTGGTCAAGCGGAAAACATACAACCTCCGCAGGTTGGGATTTGATCTTTTTAAAGATCGGTCCCACAATACCTTTAGGTATAAAGTTGAACAGTTTGGGCATGAGTACAAACAGAGCAGTCATATTGTTCTGCTGGTTGGGACACCTTCCCATTCTCTTTTTGCACATATTTTACAATTTCCCTTTGGTTATGATTCACAACAAAGTTTTAGTCCTACGGTCTTCTGTTAGTGTGAAGCTGCCAATACAAATGAGATAAAAGCCTGGCCAACCAGCTGATTTTGCTTGTACTGGACGACCATCTAAAGGCCTATTTAGACGCCAAGAAAATCTTTTGAAAGATTTAAAGTTTTAGCGATCTTTTTGCATAAAGTGTTAATGGGCACTAATTGCGATTAACACTTTATCATCTTCATTTGTATGTGAAAGGGCCTCCAGGACCTGTTTGCAGATGTGTGATTAAACACACGCTGGTCTCTAAACACAGCTGCATTGATCTTGTCTGGACTACTGGCAGAATACAATGTAATCTCCAGCTCCCGAGGAGACCACAGTATGCGGGCTGTTCAGAGATACTTTATCTCTCTGCGGCTGAACAATGGATTTTACGTTCACCTTAAAATCATCATACAAACGTGCACAATGCCCGCATTTACAAATAATGATTTTCGCTCATTTTCGGTTGTTTGAATGAATTTTGAGTGATAATCGTTGCGTGTTAATGGGCCTTGAGACTTGTTTCAGATTGCGATGTTCAGTGTGGCGCTGGTTCCATCCCTGATGTCTATCTCACATGCAGAAAACTGCATGATGGTGGAAACCTGGATGGAACCATGGGGTAATATATGCGAGCCAGACACCTCTTTGGTCTCCGTCTCACATAGCTTCTGTCCCTGTCAGTCTTTTACACTGGATAGTAAAGGGTTGCCCTCTGCCCAACAGTGCCAACCACTGCGCCACTGTGCTGCCCATGTTACAATATATCATCCAAGTGCGAGCCTTACTTGCCCCTGCATCGCAGCCCAGGTTTTGAGTTGCATGTATGTGTCCTAGTGAGGTAGACCAGACATACCCAAGGGAAAGTCCACCTTGACCTGCCTTCCCACATGTTATATAAACACGTCAGAAGAGTTAACGGAGACCGCAGTCTGTTCCATAAATGTGAGCGCTCTTGCATGTTCCGCAGAACTCTGAACTCTCCAGCACTTGGAATCTTCAATAGAACTTATGGTATGTCTGAGCATACATTAAAGGGAAGCTGTCACGTCCTTCCAGAACTATAAACTAAGTTATGGTGCTGTTAACAGAGGTGACAGGAAACCAAGTGATGATCTTTTATACTCCTCCATTCCTCCGATACTGATGTCCATGCGCCGCACAAAAATCTCTTTTCAGATTGCCATGTGCATGCTGTCCTATAGACTTCTATGGGAAAGCATCCGCAATGCAATCTGTCAGATTTTTGTATGGCAAATGATTATAAAAGAAACATATCACCATCCCTAACAGCACCATAGCTTAGTTTATGGTGCCATTGGGAGGGGACAGGTTCACTTTAAGGTGGACTTTGCCCTTTATAGATGACCTTGTGATGTCATCAAATCTCAGATATGTTTAATAGAGATGAGCGAGTATACTCGCTAAGGCACATTACCCGAGCGAGTAGTGCCTTAGCCGAGTATCTCCAAAGATTCGGGGGGCGGCAGGGGAGAGCGGGGAAGAATGGAGGGGAGATCTCTCTCTCCCTCTCTCTCCCCAGCAACTCACCTGTCACCCGCGCCGGCCCCCGAATCTTTAGAGACGAGCGGGGAGATACTTGGCTAAGGCACTACTCGCTCGAGTAATGTGCCTTAGCGAGTATACTCGCTCATCTCTAATGTTTAAGCCTTGGTGGCATACATGTACGCCCTCTGGGTGTGGGGCTCTGATAACAGTAATGTAACATGGGGTATAACAAATGTCTTGCCACACAGGGAGAGGAATGGATCAGCAGCGCAAGCCTCTGTTTACCCAACATTGTCTGCATGTGTGATTGTTTGAGTGCATTCACACGGGCGAGCGCAATACCGGTCTGAAGAACGCGGACCAGTATCACACTCTACAACCTGCGATTCTGGGTGGCAGCACATCTCTGTACCCGCCATTTTCATGGGCACGAAAGGATCACAAGTGCTTCCAATCATTTTCAATGGTAAAAATCACATCACGCTCGCATGCAAATCGAACGGCATGCGAGTGCAATGCAATTATTTTAAAGATCCCATAGGGCGATTCCTTGCGAGGAGGTGCCTCAGATCCGGTCATGCAGCGACTTTTAAGTCTTACAGCTTCGCTGCGAGAGCAATATCTCTCATGTGAATAGACTCAATTACCAGCATCGGCTGCTACATGGGGGTCGGAGCAGCAGCTTCCACTCCGACCCCTGTGTATTCTGGCACTGCCTGCAAAACCCCTTTAATACAGGGTGAAGAGTGGTGGCTGAGACAACCCTCCACGGGCTGAGACAAGCATGAGACCGCATATCCGGTGCAAAAATATTAAATTGCCTTTATTCCTCCATTGCATGCAGTGTTTCGACCTCTCGAGTCTTTGTTCTTGTTCTCTGGTAATTCGATTTGGGGACTTAGATACTACCAGCAGTAAGTTATTTACAATGAGGAGCCAATGCTGAGCTGTTTGTAGTATCTGAGCACCTCAAGAATGAATGTTGATTCGCCTTTGTGAATAATCTGGTTCCTTAATCCAGACAGACCGGTCCTGCATGATTTTGGAGAATTCCTAAACCAAGGAGACCACACACATTATGCAAGATACCGTAATAATCCACGTTGTACTGACGGATGTCGGCACATGGCAGACTACAACTCCACAGCATACACTTAGATAAGAACTCTGCTAGATACTAAGTCCATTACATACATAGCACTTACTGTACATGCTAGCTCTGCTACATACATACATGCCAAGGTCCCATTCAGACGGTAATATTTGAGCAGTATTTTGCATCAGTCTTTGGAAGCCAAAAGCAGGATAGGAACCTACAGAGAAAAGGGATAATGCAAAGATTTGCATCTCTTGCATATTTTAGACCCAATCTTGGTTTGGGCTTCCAAGTACTGAAGCAAAATACCTTCCTGTGTAGGTCTGGATGCATATCAAAGTTGGACCCATTGTGGCTTTGCATGCTGTAATACCTAGTTGTGTCCATCTATCGAGCTATTATCATGGATTTTGCCGCAGTTTTCGAAAATAGCAGCAAAACTGTAATATTTGCAGTAGGTTTTCAGAAAGTCGCAGTAACTGTGTGATGATACACTGATTTTCCCAGTCATTTGGCCCATTCTGATTACACACCCAGATACCTTTTCCTGTGGAGCACTTGCTGTAGATTTGCAATCCCAGAAACACGCGACCGTTCTAACTGTATTACGGAGAACATCAGGCAGTCGTTCGCTCATAAATGGACTGCCTGTTCCCTTGGCCGATGTGTCATACAGCTTTCTGCATGCAGAAACTGAATGGCGAATGAGAGACAAACATATTTACATAGAGCGATAATCCGTCAGATTCCAGCTGGATGCCCCGAATTCAAACAATTTTTTGGCCCCTGTACAAGGGCCCTTCGCGCTCTGTGCAGAATTCTACCTGTCAAGTAATCCCTGCCGTTTACACAATAGTGAGTTGAGCTCTTGGACCATCATTCATCTCTGTTTGGTTTATTGACGTGATGTGGGTGCGGGGACCCTCCTCGATAACCCACAAGTCAGATGTGCTTTACAGATTAGGACTAAATAAAGCTTAGTGCTCGATGGGTCCCAAATATTTGCCTGCCTAGTTCTATCTGTTTGTGTGTAAAGACTGATGAGTTGTGACTGGGAGTGCAGGAGATAGAGGAGGGCGAGGCTGAGGTCACCAGCTACATTTTATCAGTCAGTGTCACTGGTTAACCTCTGAGGGAGTCGCTATGTCCCTGTTTACTGTCCCTAAAATTAGAGCTAAAATCAGTGTTTTAAATAAGCCGGTACCCCTAAAATAAAAAAATTGCCCCCAAATAAGGACTCATTCACACAAGCATATTTGCGTGCGTAATAGGCAGTGAATGGAACCCATTGATTTTTTTAATGTCAGGTTCCATTTTTGTACACTTTGTGTGTATTAGTTGTCAAAGTACCCACCAGAAGGTCCAAATATGCACAGTGCAAACTCTGTGCATATCACGAGCCGAACTTGCATATGTAAATGTGAATGAGCCCAAAATGTAATTGCTCCTTAACCCTTTAAGGACTAAACACCATAAATTTACGGCGCTTAGTCCAGGGATTTAATCCCGACTGATAGCAAAAAAATTCAGCATGGGATTAAAGGTCCTGCTTCTGCAATCTATCAGAAGAAGGTCGGCTCCTCAGCTGTTAATCACAACCCTGTGGAGAAGGCAGAAAGTTTTTTTAACCGCTTTTGCCTTCTCTCTTGCAAGCTACATAGCGCTCTATGTAGTGAAGGAAGAAAGCAAAAGTGTTACTTTCGCTATTTGACCTGATCACGTGACCGCCAGGTGCCCCCTGCCACAGCAGAGCTGCAGGGCCATAGCAATGTAAATGACCCCCCGAAAAGTCTTATTTGACATCATGGGGGACACAGATGTTACAAAAATAAGTGAAAAAAAAAGAAGAAAATGGCTGACACTAACCAAAACCATTGCCATATGTGCCCTGTAATCTGAAAACATACAAATTATATATCAAAGCGTCCAAAACAAAATGAGGAGCCCCTTCCTGTGCCTTATTTTAGCATAATATACTAATTTTAAAATAAACAGCTATAAATTAAAATTAATCAGCTTTTCACCCCTAATAAAACCAAAAAACGGACAAAAAAGTCAGTGAAAAGAATAGCTTAGGGTGCCAGCTAGGGCTGTCAGAGCTGTGCCACCACCTGTGAGTCACTGAACAGAGTGGTGTGGAGGTGCAAGAGCTGCACCCACTCCCTGTCCTGGCGCTGCCCCAATCTCCTAAACACTGGCTGCATCCTCCAGGGAAAGTGGAGAACTGGTCCTTCTGTATCCGGACCTCGTCATGAGCCACATAAAATGACGTGGCAGGCCAGATTCAACTTTCTGACTTTGAGTTTGACACGTGCTCTGAAGCAAATAATACATAACACTGGGATTTTGTCAAGGCAGTGCCACCTGGTGCCCCCCACTGCGGTAATCTCAGAATGCTGGCTTAGTAATGCCAAAATAGTTACATAAAGTATTGGCATCCATTTAGGAATAATTGTTTAATACTCAAGGAAATCTAGTCTGCCAATGATGATGAGACCTTGGACTCACTACTATGGGGTCGTTTAGGTTTTACATTTAAAGGGCCAGTATCTATTTATTTTTGTGACTGAGATGTTTTGCCTGCAGGGTCTGAGCCCTTTGTACTTTGTGCTCCTGTTTTTTTGCCCTGTGTTAATGAATACTGGAGAGATTAGTCCCCGGCTGCTCGAAGTCTTCTACAGTCACCGGACAAGGCTTCGGTATATGGCATTACTTGTATTATAATGGCTCTTGCTGTTTATAAGAGGAAAATACTAAAGATTTCCAAAACATTAAAGGGGAAGAATTCACAGTTCTGTAAAAGATTTAGGGAGGTAAGTGACTTGTCTCATATTGTTTAGGATGTTCTCACTGATTCCAGCATCTGACATTGTCAAAGACACGAGGCACACATAACATTTAGACGAGCCGATAATCACTTGAATGAGCGAGTGACGTCATCGCTAGCTTGTTCGCTCTCGTGTAAATCCATGATGTTACCATCAGTGGTCAGTGGGAAAGATCTAAGTAGTCCCTATGAATCTTTCCCACTGACCATCAATGGTAACATCATGGATTTGAAACACACAGTTTAATAGAAAGTTTGATACTTCTCCAGCTGTTTGCGAAAGAGGCTTCCTTGCCTCGAAACGCGTCACAAGCTGGCATCAAATAGAATGGTTTTCCTCATTCATCATCTCCGAGTTCTACCTTTCCTTCGGGTGTTTGCACCAAGCACCTATTTTTTTTCTGCACCTCAACTTCGGGCATCCGACACTGGCTTTGTACTGTCATTACGGTGGCAGCACCCCTTCCTTAACATGTTTCCATGTCCTCTCTGTATCAGTACCTCTGCTCACCCTTCGTCTTGTGTTTTACACTACATGTATGAAGCCATAATATCCAGCAATGATGCAGCTGAGCTACACTGGATATCATTGTAACAAACCTCAGCTGTGAGAAATACTTAGTCTATTTTGAACTTCAGCTTCTAGATGCAAGCCATAATCCCATTCACTGACAGAAAGCAGAGATCTTCATAATGATGAAGAATTGAAGTTAAAAGTATGTTAGAAAGTTGGAGAACTCTTCATTATGCAGAGATTAGGTGATAAACTTGCATCAGGCCGCACATGGACTCCTGTCTGTATGCCGTCCAATATCCACGGACCCTGCACATTGCACTATTCCTGTCTGTGAAAACGGAAGAGAATAGAACATGAGATTTATTTCACATAGATCATCAGTCTGCCTGAGTATCTTAATTGGGTCTACTCGCTGTCCGTGGAATACGTGGATAGCACGCTGCCCGGCTATACAACCATCAGAATGGGCCCTAAGAGAGGAAGCTCAAGAAAAGACACTTGGCATTGCAATGCAGATGTAAAGGTCATTTTCTGCCTGTCCACCGTAAGATGACAGCCCCTATGGCCTGCCATTACTGGTTGTCACCAAACATATCCTGATTTTCACCATATGGCAAATTGCAGTGGACTTTTAAGATTTCTTGCAAATTGTTCTTCTGTCCCTTTAAGAGTGAGTTTTTCCTGGCTGCCCTGTAAGGGTTAAACACGCCTGTGCTGGGTTCACACTGGATCCTTCCTGCACTCCTCACCCACCTACGCTTCCAGCTCAGCTCTTAATAATATTAGACAGGGAACTGTGGAGGTGGTGAATGTGCTGCTGATTAATCTCACAGCTCCCTCAGGCTGGGAAGCCTCAACGCCCCAACTGTAAACCCCCCTTAAATTCTGTGCTATGGGAAAAGTAGGCTGGGCAGCCCCCTGTCCATGGATACTCCTTCACCTGCAGAACTTTCCAAAAAGTCCTTGGCAGGCCCTAAGTCCCAGAGAGCATGCCAAGATCATGAGCGAGAACACCCTGTGGAAGTCTGATCATCCCAGGATGGGGCAAGGAGATAGAAACTATCCAATAGAAAGCAGCCCCTCCAGAAGACTTGTGGGGTCCCCTACTACTTATACTCCAGTTATATACACGCAAAAGACAATCCTCCCGCTAGAAGGAGTCATCAGAAAGGCAGTATCCTCTTAGAAAACCCTTCTTGGAACACATGTGGCTGCAGGGCGTCCTGAACATATTATGGTCCCTCATACCACTAATAGGGGTGACCGACTATCTTATGCAATAGCTCCCTAGACTACCACACCAGCAGGAGGCAGTGTGCCGCTCCACAGCAAAGGCAGGATTGAGGCGCTCACCCCATGGTCTCCCGTAATGAAGCAGTAGAGCCGGGGTGAACTTAGCCTTAGCAAATAAAAAAATCTGTATTGTACATCTGTATCTGCTTATTAGTACACAAGTGTGAATGAACCCTTACATAATACAAGGAGCCGCGTCTGCAGAGTATCTCAGGAGATAAGTGTGCTGACCTTGGATGAAGTGACAAGCTGCAAGTTACATAGTAGAAGAAGCCGGGTCTCCAGCAGCACGGAGGGGGGCTTGGTGATCCCGTAGAGGGCCGTGCTCTTTGGGATGGGTGGCCAGTAGAGATGAGCGAGGACGCTCGGATAAAGCAGTTAGTCAAGCGAGCATCGCTCTTCTCGAGTAACTGCTTACTGGTCCAAGCAGGCTCGGGGGTGGCGGGTGGGAGAGCGAGGAGTGAGAGAGATCTCTCTCTTGCCACCCCCCCCCCCCCCCCCCCCCCGAGCCTGCTCGGACCAGTAAGCAGTTACTCGAGAAGAGCGATGCTCGCTTGACTAACTGCTTTATCCGAGCGTGCTCGCTCATCTCTAGTGGCCATCATTAAGGGCATGTAGCCTGGAACACACACTCTTATTTCCTGTCACTCTGCGGCTCTTCTTGTCTATGCTGCATGGACTCCGCATACCATGACAATTTATGCTGAAATTCACTTTCTCTTTCTGTTTGCTGCATTCTTGGGAGACCGTTCTATTAGTGTGGGTGAGAACTAGGTAAATGTGCCATTCAGATGTCAAGGAAGTCTTGGTCACAAGACATATCCAGGACTCTTGTGTATCCTGTATTGGAGGGAGGTAAAGGGTTAACACGTCTGGACGCACACAGCAGTGGCGTGTCACACGTGTAAACAGATGTGTGGTTTCTGTATGACAGGACGTAATCCACCTGAATGGGAAAAAAACACCTCCTTTCTAGAGTTTTGGAAAAAGTTCCTGTGATCTCCCCCTCCCCATGAGAAACAGTTGAGATCCCTTTAAGATGTATTGACTATATCCTTCATTGGCGCAGTGACAGTCCCTCAGCCGTTGATGTAATATTTACTCACTACTACTCTTACTTCCTCCAGCACGTCTTTAACATACTGGATGATGAGGCTTATACTCCGTAGACTTGTTCCTCAGTAGGGGAGATTTACATCACATCACATCACGCTGGGAAAGCTCATATGGAAAGTCAATGGTTTCTCATCTCTCTGGGTAGCCATGCCAGCTCTGCTTACAGTCTTATGTGACGTGCCAGCGTGAGCGCAACAGCTATGCATATAGAACAATGTTAGGTGCCAGCCAAGCCTGTAATCCCTTGTAGTACTCTACACCTGCAGCCCCAAGTAATGTATCCACAGTGGCTGTAATGCACCAGCTACGCTTGCAATATCATGTGACGTTCCAACTCTGCCTGTAACCCTATATAGTGCTTCCCATGTACACTATGTTGACAAAAGTATTGGGGCACACGCAGAAGGTGATGAAATACTATTTTATTCACATTTTTCAGTATGGTGTTGGGCAGTCTTTGGCCTCAATGACTGCAGTCACCCTCCTAGGGGCCGCTTTCCACCAAATTCCGATAGATGCGTGAAAGGATTTGCTTCCAGTCCTTGAAGAGTGGATGATAGGCGTGTTGGACGTGGTGTTCTAGTTCATCCAAAAGGTGCTCGATGGGATTAAGATCCGGAATTTGGCTGGCAAAGGAATTTTGCAAGCATTCTGCTCCTCAAACCAAGTCTCAATATTGCGTGCTGTATGACATGGAGCTGTACCCAAGTATTGCCACAGGGTGGGCAATGCCACATTGTGCGGAATGTCTCTGCACTAGAGATGAGCGAGTATACTCACTAAAGGCAATTGCTCGAGCGAGCATTGCCTTTAGCGAGTATCTCCCCCGCTCGAGACTGCAGGTTCGGGTGCCGGCGCGGGGGAGCGGTGAGTAGCGGCTGTCAGCAGGAGCGGGGGGGAGAGAGGGAGAGAGAGATCTCCCCTCCGTTCCGCTCCGCTCTCCCCCGCAGCTCCGTGCCCGCTGCCGGCACCGGAACCTACAGACTCGAGCGGGCAGGTACTCGCTAAAGGCAATGCTCGCTCGAGCAATTGCCTTTAGCGAGTATACTCGCTCATCTATACTCTGCACCCATTGGTGCTGAGGGTAGATTTCACTTAAATCAATGGCCCTAGTCCTTCCCAGCTGAAACCCTCCAACACCATAAGAGAACCTTCTCCAAACGTCACTGTTGGGAGGATGCAGTCGCGTGGAAACCGCTCTCCAAGCAACCATCACACTCACTTGCAGCCATGCGACCGGAGGTTGGTGTACTGTGATTAATCTGTCCACGACACCTGCTTACACTCCTTTAGAGCCCAATAACGACCCTCCAAGCACCATCACTGGGGTCTGTGTATTCACTGATGTGATGTTTGGCTTGCATGTAGCCGCTCATCCATGGCAATCCTTCGTTGGATGGTTCTGGTGCCAATGGATATTCCGATGGCTGTGAAAGCTCTTGAGCGAGTGTTTCGGCAGATTATTGTATGTGATGTCTTTGCGGCTCATACAAGGCTTCGTTGTCCACGTTCTGTCAGTTTATGAGGTCTCCCTGACTCTGGCATTTCCGAATAACATTGCCAACAGTGGATTTTAGGAGGTCCAAAGGTGCTGCAGTGTCTCATTGTGATTGGTTACTCAGGTGACATCCAACCACCAGACCCCGCTGTCTCCTCTACGCCTGGTGGCATTCTGATGCTTTCTGCATTGGGATATATCTGTGTGATCCTCTCCTTTATATGGTTTGCATATCCCCTTCACCTGACGGCACAGGATTGGTGGTAGTGGCGGGGCTAATACGTTTGTCAACATAGTTGTAAATGTGCCACATATGCCACCTGTGCCTGTAGTGCCATGCGAACCTTGAGCTATACCGATGAAATGTGCCACAATCAAGCATATATTTTTCAGGTTATTGCCTTACCCCTGAGATCGCATCCAATGTAGCACTGCCGTGTTTTTACAAACCACTCTTTATTACTCTATGTTCTGGTAGCCATCGTCAGTAGGCCTCTTTTACACCTTGTCCCGTCACTGTATTACTACTAAACGCCATTTACAAATTCCACACGCCTGTTCAATATGTGATGCCTTTCAGCAATGGCCGGATATCTCTCAGGCTGGGAGAATCCCCAGGGGTTGATGTTGGGGGGGGGGGGGGGGGCTTTTTAGCCACACTGTGCTTGGTATGAATGAAGGGGGTGCAGGTCAGCGTTCAGCTAACTCAGCCACCTACCTGTGTCACTGAACTCTTCACCAACTTGTCTTGGCTTATTCCTCCTGTATGACCACAACTGGTTTGTTACCTAGTCAGGACAAGGCTTTTCCAACAAGCCCACTGAAGGGCTGGAGTCTTTAAGAACAATGGGGGGGCATCTTGGAAACATCTTGCAGCAGATGAACTAAGTGGAATACATTAAGGATAAACCCAGGTCTCTAGGAAGAAAAAGTAGCAGAAAAGTGCAAGGATTAGAACTCTATAGTCCCCCACCCCTACGACATTCCCAACTGTAGTGCTCAGTCATTGGAAAGTCATTTGGGAACCCCTTGTGGTACCATGTTATTTGCAGCAACTAACAGATCTGTGTGTTTCTTGTAGGTCTTCACATCCCATGGGCCCACCGTCGTCATGCCCACCTGGTTCTGCTCCAAAGAGTGGTTTTGTTATGTGGGGCAGTTTGTTGAAGATGGACAAGTAAGTGCTATAACTCATTCCGATTTGGTTATTTTGGGGTCTACCCTGCCGGTCATACAGAGTGCAGCAGAAGATGACAAAGAGCACAGGAATACGTTCCTCCTAGTAAAATCTGCGCTGCGTCCTCAGGCCTGATGGGAGGGATATTTGGAAATATAATAAAAGGGATTGAGCAAAACTTTTTGGATACAACAATATCTTCAATCCTGTAACCAGTGATGTCAATATTGGCTCTAACTAGAACGGCGCTCTGGATCCTGGAGGGCGGTGGTCAGTCCAACAATAATGGGACATAGTTATAGAAACTGCTCAGATGGTGCTGGAGTGTATAACAACCTCATCAATATCTCTTAGACTATATGCTGGATTATAAGGATTTCCATTTCTTAGTAAGGCCCCCTCTCCCTGGGATATCTTGGTCCTGAGTGGATGCGTAACGATATATATGTGTCTGGATATCTCTATATAAGGAGAGGAAGTTGTTGACGGCTGATTGCCGGCCTGACCCAGAGCCCTGCTGTTCCTCAGCTTTGTACAATGTCCCATTCTCTCGCCCTGACATGATAAGGACAGTTTGTCAGCTGTCCAGAAATAACAGGGTTCCCGTAACGCAGCCTGGGAAATGGCAAAAGGGAGTGTGATGGGTCAGCCTGACTCATGTCACCACGTCGCCTGCCTGCAGGGGTCCTGTAGTCTGAAGAGGCAGGCGCCGTTAAAGGTACAACTCTTAGATTGTAATTCGAGAATCGCCTTCACTTCTAGGGAAGCTGGGTGACTCCCAAAATGTCCTGATTTACATCTCCCACAGAGAGTTGTTGCCAGACAGATATGCCCGGGTGGGCACTACACATGTACCACTCCCATTTCACCGTATAACCAGGCAGATTTGCAGTTGAGGAGACTGGGAAAGCTGAGTGACCGCCAGTACTACAAGCTGATCTCTGAGGGGATTGGTAATGGGGGGTGGATATGGGATCTACCCTTGTTGGCCTGCCTGACATATTTTGGAGTACAAATCATCATAACTGTCATCTTTTGGTCAAGAGCAAAGTAAGGGAAAAACTGATATCCATATCGTATGTAAATATGTGACACCTTCATGCACTTTTCTTAAATAACACCCCCCCCCCTTCCAGAGTCAGACCCCGCATGACTCTGTTGGGGTATTCCAGACTAGTGAATGTCTATGGGAATAATGAGAGTATCCCAGCAGCTGTATCCCACCCCTCACCCCTCTAGTGATGTGGTTACCCCTCTCTCCCAGCATTACTGAGACAAAAGGGGGCATCTGTTATGTTTTTGGCACTGACGTGGGGAAATGTGTAGTGCTACAAGATGTATCAGAGATGGGACCGTAAAATCTCAGGTTCGGGTTTACAAACCGTTTATATAAACCGACAGGAGATCTTCCCACCGGAGGTTCCTGCCATTCAGAGCACGCCCACGTTCATCTTAGACGTTCACATTGTCTTAAGAAGCGTTTGAGCCTGGAAGGGGGCAGTCAGATTGTCACCATATTTTTTCCTGAATTTCTGGTTTGGTGGTGAACTGTGTAACCTTTTTTTTTTGTGTTTTTGACTAATTAGTCCCAAATTGCGCTGAAAGTTGTAGATGCTGGTGTGTAAATCAATGCGCTTGATTTGAGCTACACCCACCCAGGATACATTAGTCGGAAGTATGCCACAGACATGATAACTTAAACAGTCTGCTCCTTAAAGGGGATCCCATCTGCCACCACTGTGTGAGCCCTGTAATACTGCAATCCTCATCATTTTTCAAGATCTCTGATTGCAGTCAACAAGTAGAAGCAGGTTTATTACATGCCGAGGCTGTAGACCTGTGCAGACATAATAGTTCTTACAGCTGGGGGGTTGTTATAAATGTATCTCATTGACTCCAAACTGATACATTTTACCTGTACTGTTACATATTGTAACAAGATATCAGGACAGGAGAGAGATCTGTGCTGCAACATATTCTCTAGCTGGGATGTAACTGTAACAA
Organism: Eleutherodactylus coqui; assembly: GCF_035609145.1. Classification (NCBI taxonomy): domain Eukaryota; kingdom Metazoa; phylum Chordata; class Amphibia; order Anura; family Eleutherodactylidae; genus Eleutherodactylus; species Eleutherodactylus coqui. The sequence continues at coordinate 94,229,874 of NC_089849.1, forward strand.
ACCCGCAGTTGTGAGAAGATCTGAACAGGTTTGCAGCCCCTAGATGTAAACAGCAATGTTCATATTCACTGACCGCACCCAGAGATCCTAAAATGGGGAAGAACTGAAACACTAATCTATTAGAAACTTGCAGAATTTTTGTTAAAACAATGGGGTGCAGCCTTTTAGGCCGGACGGTGATCTGCGGTAAAACGTGAGCATCCAAAGGCATGAATTCTTGATTTTTCATTAACACTCGCGGATAGGAATTGCATATTCCGCAAGCATAAGAGAAATCTCAGCATGCTCTATTTGGCCATAGAATCTGACCCGCATCTGACCCGCATCCATACGCAATTAACATTGCATAAGGGCTGCGGGTACCCGTGTCATCGCTAAGCGAAGGCGCAGGAAATACAAATAATCCGCAGTACCGTTATGGGAGGTATGCAGGATGAGCGGCCGGACTCACAGCTAGAATCCGCTGCGGTCCTCCCACATGTAGAATCTGACCCGCCCGTGTCTGCCTGGCCTTTCCTTTACAGAATTCCCCCCCCCCCCCCCCCCCAAGTTTGCCCTGGATCTTTTGATTCCTCCGATCATGCGATCTACAGCAGTGCTCCCCAACTCCAGTCCTCAGGGACCCCCAACAGGTCCTGTTTTCAGGATTTCCTAAGTGTTGCACAGGTGATGTAATTATTGTTGGTGCTTCAGACATTGCCACAGGTGTTCTTACCATAGGATATCCTGAAAACATGACCTGTTGGTGGTCCCTGAGGACTGGAGTTGGAAACCCCTGATCTATAGGATGCGAGGCTCATGAAAAATAGACACAGGAAACATCCCATCATATTCACCCCATCGTCATCAGTGTTTATTACTTGATCCCTGACGTCTCCGTAGGTCGGGGGTGTCATTTTGTTTGTTTCATTTTTAGGGGACCCCCGAAGATCTGCTGTTCTTCTATGATCACCTTCGGAAAGGTGGTGGAGTACATCGAGTAGATGAATGCCTCCTCCAGTACCGCTACCATGAACATGCAACCACACATTCCATATCCGAGTGAGTATATATGTGATACATCATACATCTCTGTGTCGCTGTATACAGCTCTGTATATGTGGTATACAACACGGCAGTCTATACATCCTGTACTACTACTGTATACTATACTACACTCCGGTCTGTATATGGACTGCGGCTGTACGCACAATCTCTCTATGGCACTATATAGACCGCAGCCGTGCCCCGGGAATGATCGTCTGTTGTCTAAGGTACGTTTCCTCCAGTCCCAGCAGGATCCAGACAGTAGCCTTTTACAGCCTCCCAACCATCATCCCCTTCACAAGTCCGACCTTCTGGGAGCAGCCCGTGCCTCATCCTCCCTCCATACAAGACTCTGCTCTACTGCCAAGTACAACATCCTGCTCAGGAAGAAGGCGGATCAGTCCAGCGCTGTTTTTCCTAAGCAGAGTCCTTTCATTTTCTGGGGTGTAACTTCTGCAGAGCACACAGTAGACTTGTCATACACGGCCTCCATAATGGGTCCAGCAGGTGTTTTTACACAGCTTTCCTTGACTCCTGCGCAGCATTGATGCATTCCCTCGTCCCATATTGCTACATTATTACATACATTTCCCATTCAGAACTATTGAAAATGTGTATGGCACCATCTGCGGATAGTCCGCATCAAAATCCACCTCCAAATCCACATTGGTGCGGATCTGCAGCCGACTTCACCCCTTCCAAAAAAGGTGAAATATGTTACTTATTCACATCACAATCCTCTTGGACTTTGACATGAATTTTGGTACTTATCCACCCAAAATTGCGCAACGTAAAATATGCTGCAGATTGTGATCCAGGCGTAATATAGTAAGTCACAGGAAGTCGTATTCTTCAGTGGATCATGTTAGGAGCGTGGTGCTGGGCGAAGTTTCACGTTCTCCGCTCACTACAACACATGACTTTCCGAGAGTCTGCCTCATGTTAACCCATTCATTACTGGTCAAACCAAATCGCCATACTGCTTCTATAGGACCAAAAGTTCCAGCACGTACTGCCAGGTATTCTGTAGTATCTGTTCTCAGCTTTGGTGGCAGTTGAACTATAGGCTCCAGCATTCTCTGTCCATCATTCAGATGCTTCAAATGTTGATGATAAGTCACAGTGTGTTGGACAGATTGTGCTACTTGTCGTAAGCAACTCTTGTAATGTCGGAGTTCCCAGCCTATCATAAGTAACTTTGATCAAACCATAACTCCCAGCATGTTGGGCAACAACACCCAGAATTCTGAACCGCAACTCTTAAAGTGCTAAAATAGCCACACATTGTCAAAATGGGTAATGTACATTATCTAACTCTAAATGCTGAGAACTTCCGCATTGGAGAACTACAAGTCCCAGTCTAACTTATTTTTGTCACCTTTCATTGCTGCTGTGTTCCATGTGCTCTATATATGGGAGTACAAGCATTGTGCAGGCATACTAATTTCTCTCATTCCTAGAAAGTCCCTAAAAATAGGGGACTATTTTTTTAGTGTCTCTGAAAAATATTAGAGGTGTCTGTGAATGTTTTGAGGCTACTGGTACTTGAGGAAGTTAATATAATGGTAAATAGCATTTTACAGTTCACAAGAAATGAGTTAACCCTTTGCAATCAAATTTTGGATTCAGGGTTTCCTAAGGGGCTTTCTCTTTCTGCCATTATACAATAGCGCTATCTGCTGGCTAAAGCCAGTACTGCAGTATGTGACATGCCAGAGAGGCCCCTGACAACAGAGCGGCTGGCAATATACAGTAAGAATACCCTGCCGGACGTCTGCCGACATCAGAGCTGCACACGCTTCAATCAGAATGTAGGAAGACATCAGACAGTGGATCGGAAAAGGTTGATATCAGCGTCTAACCTTTAGACATGTATTGCTAATAATCGTTATCATTCAGTTTGGTTTTTCAGTGTGTCTGTAAAAAATGTTGGCTGTCTGTGATTTTGGATTCGTTGTCCAGGAAAATGAAAAATCCAGATTGTAATTCTGGTTCTTCAGCAAGTGGGGCTCTTAGATCCCACCACCCCACCTGCTGGACGTCCCGCGGCTCCATTAGTGTTTACTTGTGATGGATGTTTCTCTCTGCTGGATGGTTGTTTGGTTAGGAGGTTTCAATTGCAGCAAAGACAGCTTATAAATTTCATACCACAAGGAACCTCCAGTGAGATATGGATCATGGCAACTAATTCACCTGCTCCAAACCTTTAGGAACAGGAAGGATGCAGGGGGGGTGGACATCAATACCTTCTGCTTTTTTTATGGAATTGAGCAGGACACTGGGATTGCCCAGGAACTGAACCACCAAAATAGACATCAGGGTGGATATGCTTGTCATGAATACTGTTATTGTGACTATCCAGGAGCTCCAAGACGTTGCTGTCTTTTATGAGCCATTTTTTGGGGGGGAAATAAAACACTGCAGTGTTGGATTTCGATCATTGCACAACATGCAGTATGAGATACAGAGAACTTCTATTAGATATCTATACACACATTACATGCTCTTTGGTAGGTATATCTGATATTCCACAGGGGGATTCTAAATTCCCAAATTGTTACATTTAAATGAGAGATCATTGTACAATGACCCGTTCTGCAACTTACTGATGTACTTTGAGTTCCAGTGTTCCCTAACGGACAGCAAGTGTAGAGGTTGAAAACCGTTTGAAATGAAAACACTATTCTAGATTAATAGGATTCTACGATATGAAACCAAAATTACTGGGTTCTTTCTGGTTGTGATTACATATATGCTGCAAATCCTGTGGCAACCTGTTCCACTCATTGATCATCCTCACTGTCTAATCTCTAATCTGTGTCTCCTCCCTCTCAGTTTCATCCCATTGCTTCTAGTCTTTCCTTGTGCAGATGAGAATAGGGCTGATCCCTCTGCAGTGTGACAGCCCTTCAGATATTTGTAGACCGCTATTAAGTCTCCTTTCAGCCTTCTATTTTGTAAGCTAAACATTCCCAGATCAATAAACTGTTCCTTATAGGACATGGTTTGCAGACCGCTCACCACCCTGGTTGCACTACTTTGAATTTGCTCCAGTTTGTCGGTCTTCTGTAAATTGGGGTGCCCAGACCTGGACACAGTACTGCAGATGAGGTCTGACCAAGGAAGAGTAGGATGAGTATGATCACTCAGCCAGTTATGAATCCACCTAACAGTTTCCTTGTCGGTCTGTTTTGAAGATAGGGACAACATTTGCCCTTCTCCAATCTTCTGGGACTTCTTCTGTTCTCCAGGAATTTTCAAAGATTATGGCGAGTGGTTCAGCAATCACCTCCACTGCTTCCTTTAGTATCCTAGGATGTAATTAATCTGCACCTGGAGACTTCAATTAATCTAAATTAGCTAAGGAACATTTTATACGAGCCAATTGTCATTTGCATGAGAACATGATGGCACCGCTAGCTCATTCACTCTCATGCAGCCTGTTTAGACACGCACAGGCATCATTGGCTCGTTCAAAGGAGCATCGTTCAGGCTTCCACATTCGCTGTATAAGCGAGTGTTGTTTAAACTTAACGATAAATGAACAAGCTAACGATAGTTTTTAGGCCTGCATAAAATGAACAACGAGAAAAAAGTGAATGATTTTCATTCGCCGGTAAGTCGTTAGCTCTCGTTTAGATCAAATCATTATTCACTTTCACTTGTTTAAACGATAATTGTTCTATATAGAAGCACCCTAAGTGCTTCCACACCATATCTCTGCTTATAGATAGCTTGCATTCTTTTATTCCTTCAAAAGCACAGGGAAGATCAGCTGATGTTACATCGACTTTCTGAGAAAAAACAGATACAAAATAGGAATTTAAAATTTTGGCCTTGTCAACATCATTATTAATCAATTCACCATTATCATCCTGTAAGCATCCTATAGCATCTTCGACTTGTCTTTTGCCTTTGACATACTTCTAAATCCTTTTTTATTGCTTTTGGCCTCTGTTGCAAGCCTCAATTCATTATTGGCTTTAGCTTTTCTGACACTTACCCTACAGTTTCTGGAGACCGCATTATATTCATATTTTTCATCCTTTTAAGCGTGTAATTTCTGTGTTCGTCCATCCTGGTCTCTTTAAATGCTTCCCGTTCTTCCTTCTTTTAGGGATTGTTAACGACTGTGCTTTGAGAATCTCATTTCGCAATATTTCCCAACCTTCTTGGACATTTCTGTCCTTAACAACATCCAGCCATTGGATTCTCCCTATCCTCTTTCTGAGTTCAATAAAATCTGCCTTTCTGAAATCCAACCTTGAGCTCTGAGTATTCTCACGTCTTCCTCCCCTTGTTATCCAAAATTCGAGGATGATATGATCCCTGCCTCCTAAGGTCCCAGCCACCCTTACTTCCTCAACCATTCCCTCCCTGTTGGTAAGAAGTAGGTCCAAGATAGCAGATCCCCTTGTTTTCTGTTCTACCTTTTGGAGGATAAAGTTGTCAGCGAGAGCGGATAAGAATTTGTTGGATCCATTACTATTACCTGAGAGATTCCCAACAAATGTCTGGATCGGTAAAATCTCCCATAATCACTATGGTGCACTTTTTTGAGAACTTGGCCATCTGATATAAAAAAAGAGTCCATCCATATCTTCCGCTTGTCTAGGTAGCCTTTATGTATTGCATAACTTAAATTTATGTTATCACTCAAATAAAGAATGACACCTAATGTACTCTACATAGAAAATATGGCGTCATGGAAGCAAAAATACACCAAATTGTAATTTTTTGTCTTACGTTTACACAACTTGCTACCTTTAGCTGAGTTGTACAATAACTACCCTCCGGTGCCAAGACGTCCTCAGACCTGGCACAGATCATCAGCATGGGACGTCAGCAAGACTTTCTCCTGCTACCTGAAAGCTTAACAGAAGGTTCCCACACTGTAATAAAGCAACGCTGCAAGGCGTCTTCCCTGTAACTCACTGCTTGTATGAAGCGGCAAGTTCATACTCCTTGATCTGCACCTGTCCTGGCTCTGACTATGGGAACCTGTTCCCCCAGCTTTCCCTGCTTTGGAATCACTGATACCAGCCCTGGGGGTGGGGAGAATAGTAGCAAGCTAATGTTCCTGGCACCATACATGTTGCAGAGGAGGATTATGGGTATGTGCCTGGAGCGCACATCTTACCTGCAAGAGATGAAATTTGTGGCTTGAGATGCAATTTCCCCTCGCCGTATATTAGGAAGCATAATATAGTAATTATATCAACCTCCTGTAAAAACCACAGCTACCTGTTAACGGGGGCTCATTGTGTGGCTGATGAACCAGGTCTATTCTTAAGAGGTGTCCTGGAGGTGGAGGGGGAGCATGGCGCTGGAGAGATACTCTGACTACTGTGGGAACTTGATCGGATCAACTGTTCATAGGTCATTTAAAGGGGCTTATGGGAAGAGAAAGACATGACTGCTTACTTCAAGGAGCAACGCTGCGTCTCGTGCTGCGGCATTTACACCTAGAATGGTCATCCAGATGCAGGAGCAGGGGGGCGCGGAGACACGGGGACGAGTGTTGGGCATCGTTTGCCCGACACTTGTCCTGTGTAAATGGGCCTTAACAGAATTAGTAAATAGAACTGTCATACTAACAACAATGGTAAAGTGCAACAGTACATAGAGAGGAAACAATGCGTCCTATAGAGTTTAACACAAATAGCCAAAGAAAGTATTACATTATATCAAATAGCCAAAAACTACAATAGCAGCATATATGCCATTGTCTTGTAGTTCTTGCAAATCTTGTATGGTTAACACTCTGTGGTTGCAGATTAATTGGGCTTCCAATAGGAGTCGCCATTTTCTTGTATTCCTTGCAAGTCCTGCATGGTCAGCACGGTGGGATAGCAGACTAATAGCAACAGATTGTTGTATCTCATTCGTCTGGGGCTATAAATATGCTTGGGGAATGACTCCCACTATCCCTTTAGAAAGCGTGCCTTGGGGGCGCCAGGCTTCACGCCTGCTATATATATATATATATATATATATTATATATATATATATATATATGCTGCTGTTGTATTTTTAGGCTATTTGATATAATGTAATACTTTGTTACACTTGTATTTATAATTGTTATTAGTTTGAGAGTTCTTTTCACTACTTCTAATGTGTCTTTTGGTCGCCATTTATCTGTTATTTGCACTTTGTTCATCTATATCTACTTTATTATGGCTCTATACCTTCCTGGTTATTTGTAAAATTAGTTTGGTAATAAAGCTTGTCTTGTTATTTTATGATTGGCTGAGCTGTGATTCTTCTTGAGGTGTAGTGTGTTTTTTGTTTCACACCTATTAACTGTTGGTCTTAGACCCCATTTACACTGACAGATGATCGCTCAAAAGTCGCTCAAAAGTCGTTCAAGTGACAGTTTGAGTGACAGTTTTGAGCGATCATCTTTGCATAGTCTATAGCAGCTACTAAAGAGCTATACAGTCGGAGCGGGACACCGCCGCTATCGCTCGGCGAGCAATACAGCTGTTTTGCATAAGCAAACAGCTGTATTGTTCTCTGCGCTTACAGCTTGTGTCCCGCTGTGAACTACCAGCAGGACGCGAGTTGAAAGAATCTTATCAGCACTGCCGACTGTGATAACAGCCTGCACCACCGATAAGAGTTCATCACTCAATTCAAGAAAGCTAGAATTGAGCGAGAAATGAATCGTGCACAAAAACTGCGTGATGTCCGTGCATTTAGACACAACAGTTATCACTCAAAAGACGGCTTTGAGCGAATTTTGAGCGAGAATTGCTGGGTCTAAATGAGCCTTCATAGGTGTCATCCAGAGGTAAATACTGCAGCACAAAGCACAGAGTTGTTCCTTGAAGTAAGCAGTCATGTCTTTCTATTCCCATAAGCCCCCTTAGATGACCTATAAACAGTTGATACGTAAGGTCCCCACAGTAGTGAGAGTATCTCTCCTGTGCCATGCTGACATGATTCTCGTTTAGGTGTAGTGCATCTAGATAAGTTGCAATACCAGATACAACCCATGGACAAGAGTGGTGCTGTTGCTGGAAGAAAGCAGCCATGTTTTTCTAATCTCATACATTCCCTTTCAGTTTTTTTTTTACCAGGGGAGAACAATGAGAATTAACTGCATCCTCTAAATGGCCTCCAATGTGGCAATCGCTAGCGCTAAAGCATTGACACCCTCCTCCTTGTCTATGGGTGTCAGGGCATTCTAAGAGATTTAGTATAGCAACAGCTGGAGAGTCAATGTAGATCATTGCTATATATGTTTAAATGCTGTACAACCAAATACATTCTGTATACTACGTGGCTCAGAGGGGGTAATGGACAGGTAACAGAACCACTGAGGCAGCGGTTGGGATCTGCTCTTTCTTTACTGTAGATAACGTAGCAAAGTTACAGTACCGACATGATAATCAGTACCTATACAGTGCAAACAGTACATAGAATGTAGAGCAGAGCTTCCCAAACTTTTTTGTCCCATAGACTACTTGCTGATTTTTTTTTTGTTTTCCGTAGACCCCCTGCCAGCCTAATATTGAATTGTCCTTAACTTATTAAAGTCAAATGGGTTTTCCCAGCTGACACAGCGCTGCTCCCTTTTGATAGAGTTTTTGTAGAGTGGACAGTTTAAAAAAAAAAAGCACAATTTTTATTCAGATCCTTATTGAAAAGACCAAAATGCAATTAAATATTTTGATTTGGAACGAAGAAAACCTAGTAAAATTCTTACATCAATTGACTCCACAAATAATGCCGTTAATGGAGGGAGGAGTCGGATGCTCTGATAGCAATTGGTTCACTATCTGGCTTCACATTAGTGAGTCCTAGTCTCTAATCTCTACCTCCAGTGATTTGCAATGGATTTCTGTTTTCATAAGAAGATTGGCGACCGCGCTTAAACCCCTTTCCACGAGGTATGAAGATGGAAAAGCTATCAAAAACTTTCTTGCAATAGTCCATAGTGCAGGATAAGCCCCAGGTACGGCGCGATGCGTTGCTGCTGCTATGAAAACTTGCACATGAATATAGCCGACCATAAAGCAGATGGGTATAGTTCACGCAAAACCTCCTGGGCTCGGCGGATCATGTGAAAATGATGCGCAGAAGAAACTTTATAGGTAAGTTAGCTACTGCGCAGGTCTGTGTTGTCTGTCGTCAGAGCCCAAGAAGTTTTGCGCCAACGCTACATAACCAATTTTCTGAAATCTCAAAGAGGTAAGTAACTTCTATGTCTATTATCAGTATTATTTATACACAATCTGTGTAAGGTGCATTATGTCATTTACAGAACACCTAAATGTTGATGATGACCTGCCCAAATGGGGTCCGCTCATGTGGACCCCCATTTACATCTTGTGTCCCCCCAATTTTTTTTTCTTGCTGACATGGACCCCCAGCAAGTCAAAATTGACCCCTGGGGGTCCATATGGACCACTTTAGGAATCTCTGATGCAGAGCATCCACACAGTTGTAATATAGTATACAGTATGCACACAGGGCACATATACTGCAAATATAGTACAACACCGACACAGTGCCAGTATGATAAACACTTCGTATACAGTACACATTCCATATATGTTATACACCTAAACAGCATACAGCGCATCAAATGGGGAACAGCTGTAGGTCTCTCCTCTCCAGTGATCTCCTCCCAGTAGCAGCATTTTCCATGTGTACTGACCCTCGTCTTCCTCTTTCTAGGGAGACAATCTGGAAGAAACGTGTCCAGTTCCTTGAGCAGCGAGTCCTTGAGCACTGGCCGTCATTCACCATCTGGAATGCCGGTAAACAGGGACGCAAGTTGTATCGGAGCCTGACGCCCAGAAACAGGGCCAAGGTAGGTGGCTGGTCTCATGTTGGAGCTGCGCCAAAAGGGAAAGCATCGCCTAGATTTCTTTTTGCTTATTAGAACCAGATAGTGAAACATTTTCCAGTTTTCTACTCTGTTTTTATTTTCTCATTCCATTTTTTTTTATTCTATTGTTTGCACATGATTATGGTGGTTGACATCTTGCCTGAGCTGCAATTAACAGCATTTAGAGATTTTCTTTAAAGCAGGTTCATAGGCCATAGACACAATGGACAGGAGGGGACCATTGATTTCTCAGGGAGAGTGTTCTAGGCATGCTCTGTGAGGCTGCTTTCACACCTGCATCGGGGTCTGTTTTCCTGCTCAGTTATGGGAGCAGGAAAGGGGAATCCCTGGTCAAACGGGCCAGTCTTCTAATGGAACCGAACAACACCAAAAGGACCCCGTTGACTATAATGGGGTCAGTTGGGTTTTTCGCTCAGCTGCCTGACATTATACCAGATGAAAAAGCGCTGCATGTACTTAGGACCCTTTTACACGGTCATTATCATTCAAAGGAAATCCTTGGATTGTGCAAATTTGAACAATAATTGTTCAGCGTAAACACAGCTAACAATCAAACGACAACCAATAATTCGTTCGCTTATCGTTCGTCGTTCACTTTATGCAGGCACAAAAATCTTCGTTTGCTCATTCACAACTTGTTACGTGTAAACAGCGATTGTCCAGCCATTCACATTCACTGGTGCAGTAAATTTGAATGACTGAACGGTCAAGCGGACGAAATTTGAATTATCTACCTTCATGTTTAAACTGGCTGTCACTGTTGACTTATGCGAACAATTTCTTACTGAAGAACAAACTGGAGGCAGAAAGACTGATGAACAAACCCCATCACAACCATGGTGTTATAAAGGGCTATGGAAACTGTGTCACTGTACTAATACTTATGGACCCAGCTGTGTATACAAAATAACATACAAGAATGGGATTTTATAAAATGCAAGTTGTCCTACCAGCTGCATCTTCCCTTTTCCTTGCAGGTAAGGTAAAGTCCCCTGGTGCAGCACCGAGTCATGACCGGCTCCTAGATTGACGTCACATCGTGACGTTTTCTTGGCAGACTGTTTTGCGGGGTGGTTTGCCATTGGCTTCCCCAGTCATCTTAACCCCCCAGCAAGCTGGATACCCACTTTACTGACCTCGGAAGGATGGAAGGCCAAGTCAACCTTGAGCCGCCTACCTGAACAAAGTGGAGATTGAACTCTCAACCTTCAGGTCATGAGCAAGAGCTTAGGACTTCATTTCTGTTGCCTTAACACTCTGCGCAGAGCTCAATGTAGTGGTAGACCAGCAGTCTTTTTAGATCGCCCTCTCTTTATTTCCCAGGTAGTCATAAATTACCCCTGTCATATTTTAAAGGCTCTTCCAGATTGGCATGTATGTTGCTTTTTCCACTATGTATCTCTTAAAGGGGTCGTTCAGTTCCTGGACAACCCCTTTTCAATAAGACCCCCTGTGTGAGAATAATAAACCGAGATATACTTACCCCTCCGCGGCTGCCGGGATCCGGCGCTGAAGCTCACTGCAGTCCTGGTGATTCCCCTGACAGATGATGTAACAGGAAATCAGATGACTGCTGCAGCGTCACCACCTGTTCTCCTGGCATCAGCACTCACATCCTGAGCGCCATGATGCCAAGAGTTCAAGTACATGACACTGCAGCCTATCATAGGTTGTAGTGGTCACGTGAGTTCCTGTGACGTCATCTGTCACAACAAACTCTAGAACCGCAGCGCGCTGCAGCGCTGGATCCTGGCAGCCATGGAGGGGTAAGTCTGTTTATTATTTTCACACAGTGGGTCCTAATTTTTGACATTCCCCTAGATCAGTAAACTGTATTCCCTGAGATAGTCTGTGCTCCTTCTACTTAGTAACTTTTAATATGTGACCTTTGGCAAGATCTGCACAGCCCTCTTCTGAAATACTGTACTGCTGAGGACCTTCCACTGTGTAGCCCCCAGCCGGTGACCTCCACAAGATCAGCTCCCTTCTCTCCCGAAACCCTCTGTTCTTCGGGGGACCTTGCTACTTCCATTACATAACTATTAACCCTTTGCTATCCAATTTTGGATTCAGGGTTTCCTAGGGGGCTTTCTCTTTCCGCCATTATACAATGGCGCCATCTGCTGGCTAGAGCGAGTACTGCGGTATGTGACATGCAGGAGAGGCCCCCAACAGCAGAGCAGCCAGTAATCCTCAGTAAGAATACCCTGCCGGACGTCTTTTGACAACGGAGCTGTACAGGCTTCAATCAGAATGTCTTTAGACGTCAGACAGTGGATTGGACAGGGTTAATCCGTGTACACTGCTCCAGCAGCACACTGCTTTCCCAAAGAGCTCCATGTGACTGAGGATCCTGGTCCTTCCACTGAGTTACTCTGTGACCGCACCTAAGGCCAACCTAGTCCTTCCTCTAAATACTCTGCAGTGCTGGGGGTCCTGCTCCGAGCACAAGACCTCTACTGATATACTCTGGGCTCATGAGCGAGGACCCTGCTGGTGACACTATGTAATACTGGGACTTCTACCTACTCTTACGTAGGCTGCAGTAGTCGTATAGCGGTACATAGCAGTTATCTAGTGACCTCTGTGCTTGGTGCTGACGCCCTCATACAGTTGAGGCTTGTACATAGATACAAAACGGTTGTACTCATAACCTGGTCAGGCAAGATGTGGAGTAATGGTTCACAGAGGAGGCTACAGATTTCATCTGTTCTCTGTGTTCTTTTCATAATATTTCAAACGTCAGCCATATGAAAGTAATTATGTGTTCAGCCGGCAGACCACACACAGGAGAGGAGGATCCTGTATGAGCTCAGGTATGAGAACTACATGTCTGCATGACTGCTACAGGCCTTATAGGGGTCTGTATGTGATGGTCCATAATATTAATAGGGCTTTATTCATTGCCTCACCTTGCGTGTTCAGTGCTGTATTCCATGTGCTGGCTCTCCTAACCCTGATATCTCATGTTCTGTCTCTCCTGCTCTGTCTCTCCTGACCCTCCTATCCCAAGTTCTGTCTCTTCTGCCTCTTGTATCTCATTTTCTGTCTCTTCTGCCCCTTATATTCCATGTTCTGTCTCTCCTGTCACTCATATCCCAAGTACTGTCTCTCCAGCCCCTCATATTCCATGCCTTGCCTCTCCCACCTTTCATATCCCATGTTCTGCCACTCCTGCCCCTCACTTCTCATGTTCTGTCTCTCCTGTCCCTCATATCCCATGTTCTGTCTCTCCTGTCCCTCATATCCCATGTTCTGTCTCTCCTGTCCCTCATATCCCATGTTCTGTCTCTCCTGTCACTCATATCCCATGTTCTGTCTCTCCTGCCCCTCATTTATATTCCATGTTCTGTCTCTCCTGTCCCTCATATCCCAAGTGCTGTCTCTCCTGCCCCTCATATTCCATGCCTTGCCTCTCCCACCTTTCATATCCCATATTCTGCCTCTCCTGCCCCTTACTTCTCATGTTCTGTCTCTCTTGCCCCTCATATCCAATGTTCTATCTCTCCTGCCTCTCATATCCCATATTCTGCCTCTCATATCCCATATTCTGCCTCTCCTGCCCCTCACTTCTCATATTCCATCTCTCCTGTCCCTCATATCCTATGTTCTGTCTCTCCCGCCCATCATATCCCGTCTCTTGCATTCTAGTTCTATTTCTCCTGCCCCTGATAGATCATGCTCTGTTACTCCTGCCTCTCATATCTCATTTTCTGTCTCTACTGCACCACATATCCCATGTTCTGTCTCTCATATCTCATGTTCTATCTCTCCTGCTCCCTTAAATCCCATGGTATGTCTCTTTTGCCTCTCAGATCTCATGTTCTGTCTCTCCTGCCCCTCATATCCCCTGTATTGTCTCTCCTGCCCCTCATATCCCCTGTATTGTCTCTCCTGCCCCTCATATCCCCTGTATTGTCTCTCCTGCCCCTCATATCCCATGTATTGTCTCTCCTGTCCCTCAGGCTCCACCATCTGTAAGGCCGGGTAAGCGTGTTTCTTGCCCTCAAACACCAGACGGAACAAGTGCATTTTGTGTCTTGTTTCACGCCCGTCTGAGGGTATCATCTCTGATCGATCCAGGTAGTGATTTCCTGTAGTACAGAAAGCTCAGGCTTCATGTGTTCTGGGGTTATTCCTGCAAGGAGTGCTGGGCTTCAGTAACACCTCCAGGTAGCTGCGGCCTCCATTATTTATGGCCGTAAAGGTCAATAAGACAACTATTGTATGTTTTATGGGCAGTCAGTGACTTGTTCAGAGAGTGGGCCTCATGGGAGCATGGCCTGCTTGTGGCTTAATACTCTCTTACACGTGGGCCCGTAACCTAGCTGTCGCACTTTGGCCTAACAGAAGGCAGTTCGTTACTTTCTTTGCGAAGCCCATATATTGGGTATACAGTGAGGTGATGAAGGCTTCTACCAGTGTTTAATTCTTGCAGTGTTCCTCTGAAGGAGCATTAAGGCCTCACACACACGGGTGGATTTGTGCTGCAGAATCCAGGGCGGGTGCCTGCCTCCGTATTCCGCAGCAATAACCCTCCATACCATGCTGTAGCAAAGTGATTTTTCATGCCCACGAGTGGAAATCAATTGCAATTTCCACTTGCGGAGGAAAAATCGCAGCATGTTCCATTTTCTACTGGCCCTGCACTGACGGCTACCATTGGAGTCAATGGAAGTTGTCTGACCCGCTGCCCTTCCAAAAATAACATTCCAGAAAGTTTGCAGATTCCGCATTATCACCTAGTGACGGTGCAGGGAAATCTGTACTGTGCATGTGCGACAGGACCATCAATGGTACAGATTAAAGATGAAGAAAGCAGATAAGCGGGGTCACCGGCTATGGCCAGGCCCGGATTCCGCAGCCCTGCCTGTCATACTCTGTGTTCACCATTGCTCCTGCCACTTATATCTCATGTGTCTTTGGTCTCTCCTGTCTCCATATTCTATCTTGTCCCTCCCATCTCACGTTTCCACACTCCTCGCACTGGCCCTTCCTCTGGTTCAGGCTCTGTTGCTACCGTCTCCCCCTCACCGGGCCTGGCTGCTTCCAAATACTGCTGCACAGATCGTACCATCCACTCCAGCTGACATTTTTATTAACGCTTGCCTGCCCAAACCTCAGAGACTGCGACCTCAGACGACCATCAGCACGGTTGGAATTAAAATAGTTGCCATCCTATGATCAGTTGCTAAATCTTTGGGATCTGGAGAGAGAGGCCCGTCTGTACATGTCATAGGCGACCTGGCAGCGTGTACCAGGGCTCATTCACATGAGCGAACTTGTACAGCGTATTGCAGTGCACTATTTGTGCAGGTAATACGCAGTGAATAGAACCCATTGATGTCAGTGCCTCCGCTCACTTGAGCAGATCTTTTCATGCAATATACGATCTCTTGCAAGAATAAATACAAGTCCTGTCTGAGTCCATATTACCACCATAGAAGCTCATTGAAGTCAATGGGCACGCATCAGTACGCACAAAATACATAGGAAAACCTGCGTGAAAACAATGCGATTTTATGTGTTCTTTTTTTTTTGCACATACTTACGAAAGTAAGAAGACTGCCAGCAGGCAGAAAATGCAAGGCGTCAGCATATGTCGGCCAGTGAACACACTCTATATTTACGGACCGGAATCCGCCGCGTACTTATGGACTGAAGTATGTGTTCGCCCACGTGAATGTAACAGGAAGGGGTTAAAGGATTGTTCTGGTGTTTATTAGATGCAGGATGTATTCGATACATATAGGGGAGCGAAGCTTGGGAGGTAAGCGCTTCCGTGGAGCAGCTGGAGGACATCTGTGCGTACGGGGCCGCACTGCGCCGGGGACTCCATGTTGTTGTGGGATAATAAAACATCACTATTTAGTTATGGATCTCGGGTTTTGTTAACATTTCAAAGGCTGAAGCTGAACAGACTCCTCCATTCAGAAATAACACGACTCCTATCGAGGACGGAGATGGAAACCAAATGCTCGGTGTATGTAGGAAGCGTCCCACATAAAAGGGTCTCTGGCAGGACGGGATGTTGCTGCGCGGCTTTGTGGGGCGGCCGCTCTGCCGTCAGTCAGGAGCTCACATGTATGAGAACATAGTAAGTTCTTGTATAGCGACAGGACAGCCGTACTGGTATCAAGGTTGTCCTCCTGTTTACACGGCTGAGCAGCTGAATTTAGGCGGGGCTACAATGTGATTGGCAGCTGTGCTTTAACCCCTTAAGGACACAGGGCGTACAGTTACGTCCTGTGCGTTCAGGGTTTGTATGAAGGAGGATCAGGAGCCTATCCTGCTTCATACAACGCGGGTGTCGGCGGATTCTTAAAGCTGACACCCGCTTGCAACACCTGCGATCAGCGTGAACGTCAATCACAGCTGTTAACCCTTTAAATCCCTCACGTCAAAAGTGAAATCGCAAGGTGTTGTTCAGCTGCCATGGCAGCCTGGGGCTTCTGAAGGCCCCTAGTGCTAACATGGCTAGTTGCCGATCAAGCCATGCCTGTCAGATCACAGTATAATGTAATACTAGGGTATTACATTATACTGCATTAGCAATCAAAGTATCGCAAGTTCAAGTCCCCTATGGGGACTAAAACTAAATGTAAGAATGAGTGAACAAAAAACTTTGATTAATTATTGGAAAAAATAAAGGACAGTAAAAGTAAAAAAAAACAAAAACTCTTT